>NC_048281.1:5758062-6073062 GCF_009762535.1 Notolabrus celidotus | reverse complement strand
AAATCTGTCAAGTCAATGAAAGCCTTCTCTGCAGATATTTTCAATGGATTTATTGGGAATGCCATTCCTATTGTTGTCCCCAAAAAAGGAGGATGACTTTTGGTGCCTCTGGGTAAAATGCTGACTACTAATTTAAGCCAGCCAGTTACTTGATTATATTGATTTTTGGCTCTATTAAGATGATTTCGATTGATTACAACTGTGATTGACAAATCTGCTTATCATCCTGCATCAGACCCCCCTTCCCCATGCTTAATCTGAACATGCATGTGCTGAGCTATGAGGTCATGTCCTGATGTGTTTAAGGTAGAGAGTCAGATTAGGTAACCCGCAAATGTAAGCAAAACAATAAATGACAAAAGATTTGATTTGAACTACTTGATAATTGAGCATGCCAGCCTATGTTTCATATGCAGATGATAATGGATTAAATAAGTGACTGAATTATTTATGTTTCATAAAATTATGCTCATTGCAGATGAGCAATGCATCTTACAAACACACAGTAAGACTGTGCGACAGGCCTCAAAATTTAGACCTTTCCAGACATTTTTTCTGGCATTCCCATCAGGAGACCCTTACTGCTATATATTTTAAAGATGACATGTAAAGACCTTTGGGATTTTGTATATCATAGCTTCTGAGTTTTCATAGAATTTCCTTGGTATGGCTTGGCAGTCAACTAGGGCCGGTTCTTGCCTAACTCATTAGACTGGGCATGAAGAAAATTTATTTTGTACTTATTTTGTACTTATTGAAACTTATTTCTTGATTGTACTTATGTCTGGGTTGCTGTAACAACTGAATATCCCCCCCGGGGGATCAATAAAGTAATATCTTATCTTATCTGAAATAGTAGGTGGGCATATCCCCAATCAAGGAAAATTCATCAAGCATTAAAAAGCTTCATTTTCTGAATTCTGATGTATTTTTAAGTGTCTTTAAAGCACATTTTCTGTGTTCATTTTAATGCAGGTTTATTTGACAGTTGTGAAGCAACATTTTCCTAGTAAGCCTAATGTACCTTAAAATAAAACAAGACCATCATTTAAGTTGAACTTTTTCATTACTGAGTTCTCAGATCAAATAAAACCTAATCCAATAAAACTTTTATGCAAAAAAGCCAATACTCTTTAAAAGGTAGAAGGCAGTCTAACTCTAGCTCAAAACAAATATAGAAATCAGCATTTAATTCAATAAAGCTTCAGCTCAATCCTCACTTGAACCATACAGTCAGTTATAGTACCATGCTGACTTTCACTGTGTGGATCAGATTCAAGACCTGAACACATCTACTTACAGATACAGTATCAAATCATAGCCTCTGGTCTTTTGAGATTTTTCTAAATGTAGTTACTGTTGAAAGATGAACAATTTACATCTTTTGCCATGAAACGGGAAAGTCATAGGACAAGGGAACCTCAAAAACCATTGAATTTGAGTCGTTGCCGTAGACGGCCTTCTGCTGTGGACAAGCCAGACTCCAGCTGTTAGGGCGTGCCGGACTCCAGCAGCAGCAGCTACAGCTACTGTAGTTTCATCACTATCATTTCTCTCTCTTAATCTCCTCTATCCCTCTTTCCTATCTCAACTCGGTCAAGACAAATGGCTGTCTAACATGAGTTTGGTCCTACTCGAAGAAAGGGGAAGTTTTTCCTTGCTGCTATAACTAGCTGAATACTGCAAAGTACCCTACTCATCATGGTGGATTAAGATGAGATAAGACTGAGTCTTATCCTGTCTTGATGTTGGGTCTTTGTTAATAGTTTAACATACCGTATGTTTGTGAAAGTTGTGATTTGGCGCTATACAAATAAAGATTGATTGATTGATTGATTGATTGATTGATTGATTGATTGATTGATTGATTGATTGATTGATTGATTGATTGATTGATTGATTGATTGATTGATTGATTGATTGATTGATTGATTGATTTAGAATCATGTCAGGAAGATATTGGCAAGACAAGCACTTCTGACCTAATATTACTTTGCTGGTGCAGAACTACAAATCCTCAAAGTATGATTGGATAAGTGTATCTACCAATGACTTACATTAGAAAGAGATGTGCACTTAACTTCATTATTCAGCTGCTTCTTTGTACAGCAGGCTACCATTAGTTTGGTCACCTGCTTCCTGCTAACTAATACTATCCAAGTTAAGAGTACCTTTCCAGTTCTTTTCTCTCTGAGGCATGAACACCCTTGACAATTATTCTTCCAATGGGCTTTTTCGAGTCCTACTCATCAAAAGGCCTGCAGAATGAAGAGTTGGCTGATGTGAAAATAAAATGTGAAGTGTTTGAACTCATAAGAGAAAATGCACTTTAAAGGTTGCTTTCTGGAAAGTTTAGTCTCTTTTTTATTTAAACAACAATCATTTGGAAGTATCAAAAGTACCTGCATTTTCCCTACAGGTTATATAAAGTGATTTTCATCCATTCCAAAGTAGAACAAAGGAGAATAGTTACTGCAGCAGCAAATAAATGTTGACATACATTAAGTTTGTGACTCAAATTCTCTCTGAGGGATCTGGTTTTTGCAGAAACCTTAAAAACATCTGATTTGCCAAGATAAATGAGAGCAGGAATTGAGATTTGTAGTAAAAAGAAAGAAGTTGCCAGTGCAACAGTAAAGTTCTGCTGATAGTGTCTTATTCGATATCACAATGGGGGTCTGATGACCAGGATGTAATATTATTGAGGAAAAAGCCAGGCTTTAAACCAACATGCAGTCAATCTATCAAATTTGGACACAGGGAGTAAAACTGGTGAAACAGAGATAGGTTCATGGGCCGGGAAGAAGCTTACGTGGGTAACAAAGACTGACCCGATTGATCTGATCCGTCAGGGGAGAGCTGCAATTGCTGAAAAAGTTAGCGCTGGCTTTGACAGAGAGGTGTCAGATCATGAACTTGACCACAGATCTTAGTCCAATTGAGCATCTGTGGGGTGTGTTCGACAACTAAGTCTGATCCATGGAGACCCCACTTTGCTTCTTTCAGGACTGAAAGGATCTGCTGATAACTTCTGGGTGTTAGCTACCACAGCACACCTTAAGAGGTGTAGTGGAGTCCATGTCTCATCAGGTCAGGGCTGTTTTGGCGAATACACAGTACTAGACAGGTGGTCATAATGGAATGGCTGACTGGTGTACAGTCATGGCCAAAAGTTTTGAGAATGACACAACTATTAATTTTCACAAAGTCTGCTGTTTCAGTTTTTATAATGGCAATTTGCATATACTCCAGAATGTTATGAGGAGTGATCAGCTCAACTGCAATTAATTGCAAAGTCCCTCTTTGCCTTGAAAATGAACTTTATCACCAAAAACACATTTCCACTGCATTTCAGCCCTGCCACAAAAGGACCAGCTAACATCATTTCAATGACACACAGGTTTCACACACATTAACACAGGTGTGGGTGTTGATGAAGACAAGGCTGGCGATTAATCTGTCATGATTGAGTGACTGGACACTTTAAAAGGAAGATGGTGTATGACACCATTGTTCCTCATCTGTTAGCCCTGGTTACCTGCAAGGAAACACGTGCAGCCATCATTGCATTGCACAAAAAGGGCCTAACAGGGAAGTTTATAGCAGCGAGTAAGATTGCACCTCAGTCAACCGTCTATCGAATTATCAAGAACTTCAAGGAGAGAGGTTCAATTGTTGCCAAACAGGCTCCAGGGTGCCCAAGAAAGTCCAGCAAGCACCAGGACCGTCTCCTGAAGGTGTTACAGCTGCGGGATCGGGCCACCACCAGTGCAGAGCTTGCTCAGGAATGGCAGCAGGCAGGTGTGAGTGCCTGCGGTAGGTGTGTGTTGAGACACGGTCAACACACTACTGTACACACACACTATACAAATAAAATGGAAGGGTGCATGTAGACGATTAACTGGTACAAGGGATTTCAAATGAAATGGATGCTTCATGTTTGTTTTTTTTGTTTTTTTGTTAAAGCCCCTACTTATCACAAAGGTGCTAAAACATGCATCAAATAGAAGGTGCATGCTATTGGGTTGAATCAAGTCGACTCCTATGGTCTGAGAGAAAGAGGAAAGCTTTTATTTCAACATTTTATAAAGCACAGTAAAACAGCAGAGGTTCTCATATAATTTCAAAAGGCTGCAACGAGCTGTCCTGAAATGTTGTTGTCTTGTGTGTGAGGTTGCTGTCCCTGAATCACTTTACCAAAAAAAGGAGAAATCCTCATTCCATTTAAAATTGTTTGCACTTTTTTCTTACTACACCTATGACAGTGTTGCTGTACCGCAGTCTAGGACTCAGAAGCAAGTCTGACTCAAGTCCTGTGGCCTGTTGCACCAGCTCTGCATAAGATGCGTACAAAGTTAGGGTGTAAAGTCCACCCTAAACCATATGTTAGATAGTTTGTAACTTAAGTTGTGTCATTGTTTGGTTGCACCACTGAGACTTATGGTTCATCTTAACTAGTAGACCATAATCTCCAAACTAATCCAAATATTGTCCCAGAAATGACGTTTTCAAGAGGGTGTACATTATTTTTATGTTCTATGATTTGGAGAAGGAAACAGAAAAATGGTTCTAGGTCCACCACTAAAAACTGTCTTTCTTGGGGCATTTTTATAATTTGCTCTTGGTAGTCACATGATGGCTACAACATGGCTATACATCTGTTGAGGTATATTGGCACTCAAAGGGTAATCAAGTTGTATTTTTACAGGTCTTTCTAACCTGCGTAGTGACTGTGTAACAACTCTCTTTCTATAAGCTTGTGTGTTCTGTCTTTGAATATGTCCATCTGCCACATTATCCTCAGAGGCCAAGAGTGAAAGATTGTAGCCAGGTTACAGATAAGACATTGTACTGGTGTCCTGCTGACTTACAAACATTGCTATCCCTTTAATCCATGCCTACAAGCTTAATTTCAAATGCATGATGCTGCCAGGCCCTCAAATCTTATTGCTTTTGGTAGAAAATATCATTTTGGACTTTCAAATAAGCTGCTGACAGTACTCCCTCAATTCATAGCTGATCATCAAAGCAGGCTGCATGAAATTGTTCTGACACTATCTGTGTTGAACACAAAAACACAAAGCGCTGCCCGGATTACTTAGCTTCTTTTTTTTTTTGCTATTGCATGCCTTAGAAGAGCAGCCTGAATCTTGAATTGACAATATAAACACCAAAGTGACATTTCAACATTTCTTTTCTGTTGCTGTGGGTGAGGTTTACATCTTAACCTCCATTTACTAAGTTGGCCAAATAAAAAGCTAACCAGAGTCACTGGAACAGTGGGTTCTTAAACATTGACTCAGTGTTGGCTGCCAATCTGTTCCTTCTATATTCACAAGCATGGAATGCTTCTTTGCATAAACAAGGCCTCACCACAAAACCTGTAACTACATTAAAAGTCCCAATCAGCCCACATGAAACTCACTGGAACTCACACAGAAACATGAGAGATGTTGTCACGGCACATACACAACCTCTTTCAAATTCTTTATTAAACTTGAGAGGTTGTTTACAATACAGACTTGCATCAGGGCCCTCTGGAGTTAAAATGTTAGATTTTGACACATTGGTTTGCTATTTAACCATACCATGAAAGGCAGGTAAGTTTATGCGAGGGTCATTGCAGGTATGATGTTGTATGAGTTCTTTGTCCATTGTATCAATGACTAACTTCTGCAGTGGATCCACTTTAATACAGTCAAATGGAAGTCTACGAAATGGTAAATGGACTTGTGCTTTTCTAGTCTTTCTGACCACTTTAACACATTCACACGCTGCTATATTTAGGGATCATCAGTATTAGCTAATCTTAATCATACGCATTCACACACCACTCACCAACAGCGCAAATGATTGAGGACCAGTGTCTTGCACAAGAACACTTGGGCATGTGACCGCAGGAGCTGGGATCGAAGCGACCACAGGTGCCCTACATTTAAATTGAAATGTAAATGACCAGACTCTTGGCCGAGAGGGAGTAATAACCAGTCAGTAGTAATGATGGTGAGTAATCAAAAATAACAATTGTTAACAATATCATTGCAGTGTCTTCCTAAAGGAATGTGTGTGTGCATGTTCAGAGTCTCTGAGCTTACAGTTTGGAGGTATATCTCAGACTGGTGTTGAGCCACCTGAAGGACATCACAGGCTCCCTGCTGGACCCCCTGCAGTTTGCCTACTGGGCAAACACTACATCCTGCATCACCTGGACTCCCCCAGGACTTATGCCAGGATCCTGTTTGTGGACTGCGTTCAAGAACCATCATCCCAGACATCCTGCACCAGAAACTCACCCAGCTCACAGTGCCGGCCTCCATCTGTCAGTGGAT
This sequence comes from Notolabrus celidotus, assembly GCF_009762535.1. Classification (NCBI taxonomy): domain Eukaryota; kingdom Metazoa; phylum Chordata; class Actinopteri; order Labriformes; family Labridae; genus Notolabrus; species Notolabrus celidotus. The sequence continues at coordinate 6,066,733 of NC_048281.1, read as the reverse complement.
CACCAACTTCCTGACGGACAGGAGACAGCAGGTGAGGCTGGGGAGCATCAAATCCAGCACCCAGACCATCAGTACTGGCGCCCCACAGGGATGTGTTCTCTCCCCACTGCTCCCTTCCCTCTACACCAATGACTGCACCTCAGGGGACCCCTTGGTGAAACTCCTGAAGTTCGCAGACGACACCAACGTCATAGGTCTCACCCAGGACGGAGACGAGTCTGCTTACAGACAGGAGGTGGAACAGCTGGCTCTCTGGTGTAGTCAGAACCATCTGGAGCTGAACCCGCTCAAGACGGTAGAGATGACAGTGGACTTCAGGGGAAGCCCCCCCCCTCACCATCCTGAACAGAACTGTGTCTACTGTGGACTCTTTCAGGTTCCTGGGATCCACTATTTCCCGGGACCTGAGGTGGACCTCCCACATAGACACAATCAGAAAAAAGGCCCAGCAGAGGATGTACTTCCTGCGTCAGCTCAGGAAGTTGCAACAATTCTCCAAGCAGAATTCCATATTTCTATTTTTTATATTATTTAACTTCTATTTTTATCATGTAAAAACTACCTCTGCTACTCACCACTGCAATTTATCATATTATTTTAGCCTGTACATATTAGTCATGCCTATTTGCTGTTTTTTTGTGTTTGTAGCTGATGTTATTGTTATTATTTTTATTTTATTTTTATTTGTAGTTCTTATTCTTATTCTTATGCCTTGTACAAAGAGAGCACAGTTTTCCAAAGTCAAATTCCTTGTGTGCTCAAGCATTCCTGGTCAATAAAGCTGATTCTGATTCTGATTCTGATTCAGTACAATTCAGAAAAATCTATGCTTTGGAGGATTAGGTGTTAATTCATTTTTGGTTGGTAAATTTGGTAGTGTTACAAGAGAAAAGAACAGGTAATCAACCTTTGAGATACGATTAGTGTAAGCTTGAGGTGGTTTAAACTGCATCGCCATACTCGAAGGAATATATACCTGCTTCACTGGGTAAAGAGGGAACTGTTTTATATGTGTAAGGGACCCAGCTTTCATGGAGTGTTCATCTGTATGTGTTTGCCTTTGCATTGGCTCTATCAGACAATACACTCTAATGAAGGAAGTTCCAATGTGTATTCATAATTTTGCCAGTATTATATCAAGCAATAGAGTTAAAGCTAAAAATCAAAGCTCACTGTAGTCTAAAGTCTAATGCCAGAGAATCATTCAGAACTCTTTCTCTGCTTCACATCCACAAACACATCCACATGCATGCATAAACCAACATCATACCAACAATTCACACATAATGTTACCTGTTTGAATGACTGATCAACTACTTTCCCTTTGGTAATCGTCCCTTTTATGTTGTTATTTAGTGTCTTTGTCTTTTGTTTTATGTAGCAATACAAAGAGTCTCATTGAAAATCATCAAGGAAAATAGTTCATCTGAAACTCAGTGAAGAACTGTTTTTATCATAGACTGTATAAAATATGGACGTAGTATCCGTGACGTCACCCATCTGTTCCTGAGAGCTGTTTTGAAGCAAATCGACGGCGGCAGCCATATTGGAAATGCGGAACTCAACCAGGCAGAGTGTGACGTAGTGTGAGCCTCTTAGCCAATGGCTGTGTGTTCCCGACCGGGAGTCACGTCAGTCATGTCCTTATTTGGGCAAAACTCGTAATCCTAATATCTTCTGAACCGTCACGTTAGAAAAAAATTCACTCCCCGTACAGTGTGTGCCATTAGAGAGATTAGCTTCATAGGGCCAAGCCGTTTTTTGAACCAGGCTGTAAACATGTTTATTAATGCTGCAAAGATCGTCTTTTTCCCATTCATATCTATGTGGTTTCCGGTGTTTCTGCAGCCAGCCTCAAGCGGATTCTCGATGTATTGCAGTTTATAGCACTTCCGCATTGGCTTCATCGTTTGAGACCGGAGTTTGCCGCTTGGTTTTTATGCAAAAAAGGTACATTGCCTCTTCAATAATAACTCATTCATATTTAACATTTTGACAAATGATTATTTTTTGATTGTTTTTTCCTCAAGAACAATGGTAGTCATAACATCCACATTTAATGCACTCCTTTACATGCAGATAAAGTAATGCTGTGCTACTGTCTATATGTTTTTTTAAGTTAAAAACTCAAACATACTGTACAGAGAAAATGACAATTATGTAGCGACTGCAGAAAAAAAAAGTACATCTTTGTTGTTGGGCATCTAAGGAAGTTTGGACTTAACCCTCCATCCTCTGATCATCAGAGAAGAGGTCACTGTTCAGGAACTTCAAAGCCCTCAGCCATTAAAACCAACATTCACATCAAGTGTCATCTAGGGGAGACTGGGAGGATGAAAGCTTCCAGTCACCAGAGCTACACTCAGCTGCAGACTGTTCCTGCAGGCTTCCCGTCCATCATCAGACCAGCAGACCGCTGCATGGCAAACTGTGCTCAGTGGAACGGCCTTAGGAAAGAACTCTTGCTTATTACTGCTCATACTTACAACACCAACACATGTATGCTGCTCTTTGAGATTCTATTCTCTGCTCTAATTGTTCAGTGTATCGCAAATGAAGCATTTGGATGTTCACACTGGGGTTACATCATATTCAATTCTCATCATTTTTATATAATATGCTTTGTTGAATGGTTTGTGTGAGTTTGTTGTCTTACATACAAAATCCTGACTATTTTTTTTACACACATACTGTTCTGCGTGTTGTAATACTCTAATTTAATAACGATTTGTACGTATATATGCAGCAAGGTGATAATAAATATGAATACCAATATAAATGAGGTCAAATTGGACCACATGTTTCCAGTCATTCTGTTCAAAATAAAGAAATTATCCTAATAAGTATGGGGCGCCGTTATTAAAGTTGTACAAACTGAAAATAACAGCAACATTTCTCCACATTTAGCTCCAAGACGTCATAAAAATGTGGTGTGGAGTCTCTCTTTTAACATTTCTAGAGGAATATTTGAGATCATTCCACATCTATTATTGTAATGACATATATTTAAGATACATTCACTGTTAAATCTAAATCCTAAATAGAATTATATATGCTAGATGTTAAATCTAAATGTTAAATGTTAAATCTATTATTATTATTATTATTATTATTATTATTATTATTATTATTATTATTATTATTATTTAACCATTTATGGGTTTATCTTGTGCTTGGTTCATGATACTATCTTTCCTGTCATTTCAGACCGGGCCATTCCTACCTGTCTGCCAATACTAAACCTCACTTACCTTCTTCCTTCACTCACCTGCACTTGGTTATCTGATCTCATGCTCACTTAGGCTCACATTTTCACCAGTCCCATCTAGCTCTGTTCCAAAGGGAATTTAGATTTGGTCAGTGTTTGGTTTGTGTTTACACCTCAGCCCTACCTCTTGTATTTTTTGGTTGCTTTATTCCAGATTATTATTTCTTGAAGTAAAGACCTTTGAATCTTCCTGCTGTAGTCAAGCATTTGGGTTCTTTTTTGCCAGAACTGGGAGAGACAAGGAATTTTGGAGGCCATTAAGAGTTTCCACAACTTTCAGAGTCAGTGCTGACCCCGTCTATGGTACTGACAGACTATGGTGGGGAGATCGCTTTATGAAGCTTTTATTTTAGTACTTCTGATGGGCGGCAGTGTGAATTTGTAAGTTAGCTAATTATCTAGGAATGTATCTAAAACATTTGAAACACTGGAATGTCTTATTCTGTACTTTTATTCATTGGGTTTTATTTTGGGTGTTTTGGTTTTTTCCCGCACAATAGCTGACAGGAACTAACACTCTCACAGTTGCTCAGAAAAATATAGTACAACTAAATTCTGCTGCTCAACTTTCTCAAATTAAAATGCATCTGAATGACTCTGCTTTGCAGGGTCAGGACTGGAGAGGGGTCAGTTTAGAAGAACATCACCTGGTGGTTATACAAAAAGAGCAACACAAATCTCTGAAAAGTGAACCTTGCCCAACAATGAGCAGGATAAACTGACACTTTGCTTTGGTGAGGAAAGAGTCACTTTTCAGCAAACAAATATTTAATATTTTGATAAAAGCTCTCTTTTTAAATCCAATGTAGACCTATTTTTTACCCAAAGCCTGCCGTTTACACAAATTAAGAAGCAGGTTAACAGCAGATAGAGCTGTTCATTTCAACTCAGACAAATATGATGTTTAGGTGCACCCACACTGTCCAACAGCCAATAACTAATCCCACACACAGGGTTACAAATGGTGATGCTATGCCTTTAGGAACAATCAGGGTTCAGTGTCTTGCCTATGGACACATACCGGCTCTATACCAGATCTGTGTCCGGTCTGTCTCCACTCAGCTGTGGTGCAGCTCTCTGCTCTCTTGTCCGTCATCCTCCACAGGCTGCATTTTCAGAATACAGTTCATAGCAGGATCTCAACAGCTGAAGGCACGAAGAGACAAAGGTTTTCAAACGGTTATTGATGAGACAACAATCATCTGCCGCCTCTCCTCATCCATGTTGCCTTTATTGGCCTCTGAAAACCTCTGACCTGTTTACAGTTGTTGTAGTTAAGTGGAATATGATCTAGCAATAAAACTGTGTTTTATTTTGAAAATAAACCGGGTGTTTTAATTTTGTTTTGGTAGCTGACTTCCAATCCGGATTGATCTGCTCACTGCTAATTGTTGAGTCATGCTCCAGCATATGGCAGAAATAGAAGTCTTTCGTATCTACTTCAGATCAGATGTGCACAGATTGCAGAGGAGCCAGTGGAAGTTAACACATTGACTGCAATTGAAACTTATTAGCTATGATGCAGTGGCAGAGATGGACGAAGTAAGATCTTTTGGAGATCAGTGAGACCGCACATTGAACATAGTAAGTGCAAGTATTTCCCTTGATGTGGGTTACTTTAATTGATATTCACTCTGTTCTAAAGATTGTAACCTGTAAGAAAATTTAAAAACCTGTACACTTATGGCAAAATTTAAATGAGTGATTGTAAATAACCTTTTCAACAGCAGAGCGTGTTGTTTGTCTTTGAATTCTCCACTTCCTCATCCTTAGGTTTCTTAAGTCTGGAGCTGGATGGAGGTGAACCAACATGGTGGAGGCAGGTGAAGATTTGCAGTTGAGTATGCACCACCAGTGTCAGTGTTAACAACACAAAGAGGACACCTGGGCAGCTGACATAGTTTCCTTGTAATTGCTATCCTCTTACAAAAAACAAGTGGACATCTCTTTCTCTAATCCTCACATACATGTCACGAGTAGCTTCTACGCAAGACACAACAATGTTATGATAACTTAGAGCATATGTCTCTAAAGGGTGTACTGACACATTCTGTGAAGTGGGACAATTTTAATTAGTCCCACTTCACAACCAAGTGGAAAAACATTTTGCATCCTTCAAAATAAAAGCACTTTTGTTACCAAAGACACTAAAAACAGAAAACTGAAAGCATCACTAATTACTGATGGGTTTTTTTTCAGGCAGACTCTTCTTTAAAACTTAACATAAAAGTTACTTACACTCCAAAAACAAAAAACACATCAGGACAACAGCATTGTGAATCATACTGTGAGATGAGCATGTTGTTACACCCTTAATATATTAGATTATATTTATTATCTTACATATTGCATGAGTGTCACGGGAAACTGCTTGTATTTCTAATTCATTATGCTAAACATCATGCCGTTTTTTTAAAATGAACAAGCCTACTTTGGGAAGTTCTGTTTTTTCCAGTTTGCATCATATGCAATGAATATTCATGCTCATTTTCAGAGTTGAAGCGCATTTAGGAATACAAGTATTTTCTCCCAGGCAGATAAAGCAAATTATGTAAATATTATTTGCAATTTCAATTCTGATTTTTTTTAGCCTTATAGAAAAACACTGCTACAGTCTTTGCTTATTTTTGTCCTACAGGCACCAATGAGGACTGATTCTATGAACAACTATAAAAAACTTCAACATTAAGTTTCATGGGATGTAGCAACTGCAGAAACCTTGACCAGTAGAACATGCTATAACCGTGAAAGTTTGAAGACTTGGTTGGCAAGGTGAAGTACACATGCTTTTACCACCATGGCTGCAATCAGTCTCCCTGTATTTTGCTTTTTCCCTATCCCTCTGTTCCTCCTGTCTGTCGCTTTGTTGTGTGTGGCAGGCATGGTTCATCATTCCCCAGTCCCACCTCCTCCATTGCCTGGTCAAGTCTCTCCACTCCTTCCTCCTTGCTACACACCTGCCACCCATCTACAATCAAGCCTGCAGTTGATGAACACCAGCCTTTAATCCACTCCTCTCCAAATTGTCTGCTTACCACCAGTGGTATTTCAGAGTTGGCCTCTTGACTGTGAATACAAGTTTTGTGTGCTTTTTCCATGACCTTATTTTGTGTGTCTTTCTTCTAGAACTAGGAAAAGAGAGAACATCTCTCTTGTGTTATTTTCCTTACACTGGCTCCCCATGAAAACTAGAACATAATTTAAAATCCTTCTTCTGACCTAAAAAGCTCTTAATGATCAGACACCTTCATATCTTAGAGAGCTCACGGTGCCCTATTACCCCTCTAGAACACTACGCTCCCAGCATGCAGGCCTGCTTGCGTACCTAAAGTAAGGTATAGGAGGTAGAGCCTTCGGTTATCAGACCCCTCTCTTTTGGAATAATCTACCAGTCAGGGTCCGGGAGGCAGACACCCTCTCCACTTTTAAGATTGGGCTTAAAACATTCCTTAAAGCTAGGGTTGGTAGTCATGGAAAACTAGCATGAATTTGAATGTAGCATGTTCTCAGGACTCTGTCTAACCTAAGGCTTGGGCCAGCTCTTAGTTATGCTGCTATAGGCTTAGACTGCTGGGGGAACTGGCACACAAGGATCCTATCCACCCCCATCACTTACTTTAACTCTCCCTGTCCCATTGAAGTTACTAACCATAGACCTTTCTTGAGTCCCTGAGCTCAATTGTCTCGTGGGTTCCTCTCAGTAGCTTGCTACGGATAGGCCTAGCTCCAGCAACAACAGCTTCTACTACTAGTAATACTATCCATCTCACCCCTATCATCTCTCTCTCTTCATCTCTCTCTCTCTCTTCATCTCCTCTATCCCTCTTTCCATCCCCAACTAAGTCGAGGCAGATGACTGTCTAACATGAGTCTGGTTCTGCTAAAGGTTTCTGCCTGTTAAAAGGAAGGTTGTCCTTGCAGCTGCAACTAGATAAATATTGCGAGGTGCAATGCTCATCGTGGATTAAGATGAGATCAGACTGAGTCCTGTCTGTAAGAGGGGACTGGATCTTATCCTGTCTTGATGTTGGGTCTTTGTTCATAATTTAACATAGAGTACGGTTTAGACCAGCTCTGTTTGTAAAAGCGTCTTGAGAGAATGTTTGTTGTGATTGATTTGGTGCTATATAAAGAATGATTGATTGATTTCGTCCAGTTTTTCACACCCACCTGCATGCCTGCCTGTCACCATATCCTCTGCCAGTTCCTTCAACTTCTACTTCTTCCCTTATTGGACAATAAATAGTTAATAACCTTCCTTTTGTGTTTGGAGTGTTGCTCCTGGGTCCACTATCTAGTTGAAATCGTAACACATGCAGATGTGACAGACTTTGGAGGAACTGTGAGTAGGTCTGTTTTTAATTATGCAGAAATTGTCCTTTTCGCAATGGATATATTTTCCTTATCTAAGGATGTTTTCTTTTTTCATATAAAAATATACAGTGTCTATTCACTTTACCAAGCTACCTTTAATTATATTGTCATGCCTTTGTGTACAATTATGTTATTTATAAACTATCATACCTTTTTAATTGGTCTTCGGGTACATCTGTGTACCTGTGGTGTTATCAAACAGTAGGTCTTCTAGTTTTGTTTGAGCTGCAATGGAGCAGAGCAGAGGGAAGTGGGAACTGTGGAGACTATCATCCCATGCAGGTTCATCATCCTTTTCTCTCTGCTTGCTGCCTCAGGTCTAGTGCAGAGAAAATGATGGACACTGGTGTTAGTGGCGTGGGCTTGTGGAGAAAATTTGAGAAGATTAAAAAAAAAAAAAAGTCCAGGCAGGGCAAAAGATGAAGAGGGTGTTTACAGCTTCATTTCCCCATAACAATTCAGGAGATCAAGGTATCACAAGATGCATTGCTGAATAAATAACCATGAACCTACGGTCATGTTATTTGGTTACAACAAAAGATTCAGACGGTTAGTACACACCCTATACAGATGACACTTTTCCATTGGAGCCATACTTCAGTCAAACGCTATTTCCCACTCTATTCGGAGACAAAGGCTGAAGTTACACAGAGCCTCAAGCAAGCAGAGTGCATCACATACTATGAATGGGTAAACATCAGAGGGAACTATACTCTGATCACAAGGGCATGTTTTCCAAGTCTTCATATGTCTTCTATCATACTGTGGATTTGTTATTGAAGTATTGCTGTATAATGAGATTTTTATATTGTTAAAGCCCTACTATAGATCAAGGCCATTCAGGGGGAAGTAATATGTCTTGTTTGTTTGTCTTGAACCCTGTCATCATTCAGTGATAGTCCCAAAGACTGTTTAGAAAATGGACATAGTATCCGTGACGTCACCCATCTGTTCCTGAAGCGCTGTTTTGAAGCTGATTGTCAGGCATATTGGAAATGCTGAACTCAACCAAACTGCGTCTGAGCTAGCGTGAGGTAAAGAAGTGGCCCTTTGGCCTTTTCCCTAACAGCTACAGGGTGCCCGTCTGTCAATCAAGTCAGCCACGCCCTTAATTAGGCCAAACTCGAGTTGTATAAAAATCCACCATCCGTACAGTGTATGCCGAAAAAGAAATTAGCTACTCACACCTGAACCGTTTTTTTTAACCAGGCTGTAAACATGTTAATTATTGCTGCAAAGATCGTCTTTTTTGAATGAGTGTGTATGTGTTACCTTGTGTTCCTGCAGCTAGCCTCAAGTGGGCACTCAATGAACTGCAGTTTTTGGCACTTCTTCATGGGCTTCCTATTTTAAGACCGGAGGTTGCCACTTGAATGGTCCATTGCTACATGGAACGGAGGCATGTCTAGCTGCAGCCCATAGACGTTGTTAATTTTGTGGTCAAAGCCAGTTTTTGCTGTAACTTTGGGAGAAAAAGTTGTTTATGAAGTTACTCAAATATCGTAACATAAATAATGCTTTGAAAACCTGAAATGGCCTGTGTTAATTGCAGGGAAACTGATAAGTTAGTGCTTTGAGAACTGTCTGGAGTCTCCAAGCTCCATTGTCTCATAGGTTCCTCTGAGTTGCTGTCATGCACAACCTGCCGCTGTGGACGTTCCAGACTCCAGCTGCAACAGCTACCACTACTGCTACTACTACTCTCTCTCTCTCTCTCTCTCTCTCTCTCTCTCTCTCTCTCTCTCTCTCTCTCTCTTCATCTCCTCTATCTCTCTTCATCTCCTCTATCCCTCTCAGATGACTAACATGAGTCTGGTCCTGCTCGAGGTTTCTGCCTGTTAAAATCTCTTTACGTTTTTCCTTTCTGCTGTAACTGGCTAAATACTGCAAGGTGCAATACTCATGGTGGATTAAGATGAGATAAGATCTAGTCCTGTCAGTGAGAGGGGACTGGATCTTATCCTGTCTAGATGTTGGGTCTTTGTTAATAATTCAACATAGAGTACGGTCTAGACCTGCTATGTCTATTAAAGTGTCTTGAGATAACGTTTGTTGTGATTTGGCGCTATACCAAAAAAGATTGATGATGCTTCATGACTTTGAGTGAGTTTCCTGCGCACAACTTGCTTGGATGTATCAAACCACACAAGTGGGAATGGATTCAAATGTGCCCACTGTCCTGCTTGTACAACGAATATAACCTTTTTTTTTTGCAACCTGATGACGAAGAGGGAGAAAACAGAGGTGAGTCTTGTTTTACTTGGTGCCTTGGAACACAGTTACACTCTGGTGACTAGAAACATGTTTCTTGGCGGATGTGCCTCAGCAATCAATCCAATCTGTTGTCCCTCACCACACATGAAAAATCAAACTTGAACTGCCAATAAAAGTAGCATTGAATAAAAGCTGTCTCTCAGCAGGAAAGTCACAGGTGAGCCTCTGTCTATAATCTTGGTTATTTTCTTTCTTTCTGTCAGTCAATCTTTGTTTCTGTCATTCTTTTGTCAGAGTTATTATATTGAAGAAAATCGAACTCTGTAGCCATAAATCCAGTGTACAGGTAACTACACTGTGAACAAACCAGACCAAGACAGACATCTAAACTCAGTGGCTATGAAATGAAAATGTTCACATTTGCATTGACAGATCCCCAAAGATCAGGGGAAGAATGTCGAGTTTTACCTGTTCATTTACCCTGACAGCTCCAGAGTCCTATATGTGCATTGAGTTTTATGAATCTGGGGAGCTGAGGGCAGGAATCACAATTATCTAGTATCCACGCTGGCAGGCCACAATACTGAACTGAACTTCCTCTGACCGTCACCCCTCATTCCTTTCACAGCGGAGAGGGTCAGGAGTTTTGGCTCTTCCTGCCATGCTGTGGGGCTCAAACAACACAAAGACTCCATGAAAAAAAAAAAAGCTTACATATCATTTCCTCAACATCTGCTACCACAGCAGGTTTTTGCCTCCTGTAAGCTGGCATGGCCTCGTGCGACTGACATGAAGTGGATTTAAACCAATAGTGCTATTATTGCAGCAGCCAGGCAGCGCTCAGACGTGCCAATCGTGAGTATGGCACACAGGAGCTGGTTGCAATTTATGATCAGCCAGACATTTAGAATGCATTCTTACTTAAGGCCACCTTACAAGGTTCCAGATCAGGCCTCAGACAGGCGGACGGTAAGAACCAATTTGGCACTGAGGAATGAAGAGATAAAAGCCAGCCTGGAGCTACTTTTGGAATGCTAACATTTTTTTTCCTGCTTGGATGAGTATATTTGCAGAGAGCAGCACCCCGACCTGTTCACTTGGCATGCACTATGCTCTGTTATATCCATCACACATAATGTTGTGTGGAGGTGGTCAGTCTGTGGCTCATACGTCAGGTGTTTCCGCGCTGTAAAATCTCTCCAGCCATGCAGATCTGACTTTATGAAAACAAATAGGGTATACCGACTCCTCTGTTCCACTCCATGTCTTTGATTTCCACTGATAGACCTTATTGCTGAGGTAGGGAACAATTGTTATGCCACTCTCTCCACTACATCTCTTTAATTCAATACATCTTAGAGGCAGTCCACAGGGAGGACAACAACAAATGGGGAGGTGGAGTCGGTGGTTATATTTCAATGCACAGCATGGTTTAAAGCTGCAGTTGGGGTGATTAAGTTACTAACATGGAACTTTTATCACTGTTGCCATAAAATAATGTTTATTTATGTACTGTAAATAAAATATCTGGTCTACCATAAGCATTTTTATCTTTAGGGGTGCTTAAGCATCCCTATATCTCAGCATCCTTGAAACAGTAAAAACAGAGGCATGTGTCCAACAGGTATTTTGTGAACAACTTGATCTCACATTCTTGTTATCACATTGATTAAAGTGTGGTGAGTGAATGATATTTTAACTCAAACATTTTCCTCACTAATACCACACATCATATCTGAGAGTATATACATTATCAGACCACTCTGCATACTACAAGGTTTCAGTTGTTTATGGTTGAATTGGCATACCCATAAAATGAATGAAATATCTACGAAGTCATCACTATGCTCTATAAACCACAGAATAGAGCCATTATATGGATACTTAGGTCATTTTCCTAACAAAAACAAGCTAGGTCTATCTCACTGTCAATGTCACACAATCATGTTCCTTCACAGAAGCCAAAGTACTTGTGTAATCATTGTCAGATTTGATCGTGGTTAAATTGATGGTGATGCAAGAGTCTTAGGACACAGCTGTGTGATTCTGTTGAATATACAAGGCCTCTCCTGCTCATTAAGTGATTGGTAACATCAGGGTTTTGTCACTTAAGCCACACTGCCAAGTGGTATAAATGTAAAGCCTCTAGAAGATTCTTGAACACATGTTGCTCTCTGAACATGGCGAAGGTGAAGAAAGAGGAGCAACATGCTCAAATACAGGCCCTTTTTGATGCTGGCTGGAGTTACCGCTGAATAGCCAAGGACCTGAGATGCAGTCCAAGCACCGTAAAGAAAACTTTAGACCGCCATGATGCCACCAAGTCACACCAGAACCGAAAGGAGAGAGGTAGAAAAATCAACTTTCAGACAGACTAGTAAAGCATCTCAAAATGCAATTTCAGCCTCAGGCACAGGTGACTTAGTGAAAGTTGTTGGCATCATGGATAAGAAAGTATACCACAGCATTCTGGTGAGGCAATGTGGTACAATCTGGGAGTCGTCTTATCGGGCCTGGATTTATTTTCCAAGAGGACAATGACCCTTTTGCTGGAACTACCTGCGACAGAAGGAATCTGCTGGAACATTGAAAATGATGGACTGGACCCCTAAAAGTCCAGAACCTCAACCCACAGCAAATTTGGGGCGAGTTGGAGAATAAACTGGACAGATCTATTGTACATTGAAAGGACAGCTTTTGGCTTGAGTTGCAGAGGGCAGTGAGCAACATTAGTTTTGAAGTTCTTAGGAAATATATTGATATTATGTCAGAGAGATGTGGTGCTGTATTGCTACAAAAGGTGAATGTACCAAATATTAAAGTTCAAAGTGGATAAAAGCAGTTTAATTTTGGCCACCACTGTACAGTATATACCATAGACTGTACAAATAATGGACGTAGTTTCCGTGACATCACCCATCTGTTCCTGAGCGCTGTTTTGAAGCCAATCGTCGGCGGCAGCCATATTGGAAATGCTGAAAGAGTGTGACGTAAAGAGGCGGGCTTTGAGCCTTCTAGCCAACAGCTACGTGTTCCCGCCTGTCAATCAAGTCAGTCATGTCCTTATTTGGGCAAAAACTCGTAATCTTAATTTCTTCTGAACTGTTGCATTAGAAAAAAATTCACCCTCCGTACAGTGTGTGCCGATAAAGAAATTAGCTCCAAAGCGAGTTGTTTTTTTAACCAGGCATAAACATTATTTATGCTGTAAAGATCGTCTTTTTTGAATTGGTGTGTATGTGGTGTCCAGTGTTTGTGCAGCCAGCCTCATGTGGATTCTTGATGAATTACAGTTTATAACACTTCCGCATAGGCATCATATTTAAAGCCTGTGGGTTGTCGCTTGGTACATACACATACATATACATAATATCAACATACTCCATAATATATGGAGTATGTTGATATTTACACTTGGTCTGTTTGGGTGTAAAAATTAACAAGAAATAGAGTAGGCAGTTTTTTAATTTAGCAAGGACAGATACATCTATGTACATGTACTTTCTTATGTGTGTTATGTTTAATATTGTCCAAATTGATTTTTTTTTTACTGTGTATGAACACCTGTAAAGTGTTGTGCACTACCTGCTACATTTTAAAATGAAAATAGTGAATGTACCCGATGTGAAAGTCTATTTTACCAGCAAAGTCTACAAAGGTCAATGGTATGAATGTACATGTGTGCTAAGATGTATGTGTTGAAGACGGTTACTTGAGGGATTGGAGAGTTAATGTTGATTATGTCAGTCCTTTGTTGATCTTTTACAACCTTGACTTTCTTTTTCAGCTACTCTGCTCCTCTTTATTTGCACTTGAAGAAAGCACTCTATAATCTCTCCATAGAGAAGTGTCTTAAAGTCATCAAAGTGTCAGAAATAAGGTGATAAAGTGTGCAGTGCCCAATCAGCATGCAGTGTTTAGCGTCCTTTGCTGTGATCAAGGACCAGGAGCAGAATTATTGCAGGAACACAAATGCTGCAAAAGAAGGAGTGGACCCTCCCACAGATTTATTGGCCAGCTTACTGAAAGTGCAGCTTTCACTGCAGGGATTACAATTCAGCCCCATTTCCTCCTTTAATCCGGTCATTAGTCAGGGTGTGCAAGGACACTTCAGGCCTTCTCTTATGCATATTAATGTGTCTTGTTTACCAAAATCTTCCATAAAAATGACCTAAACATTTTGGAATAATTTGGATTTGGAGATATTTTACCTTAAAAAATGTATAAAGATGACCCAGGTGATCTCATTACTTTTATTTTTCACGCAATCACAGTGGGTAAATTTTAATTTGTCCAGTTTCAGCAAGACAGTCCAGCTGCAGACCTCCACTTTCAGCCGACTCTCTCACAGGCTCCACTCCGAGATCCCCTCCACCGCCTCAAGGAAGTGATGTCAAGATTAAGAGAGTGGAGGTCTGCAGCTGGACCCCTCTCAGTTTTTCTACATTTTGATTACTTTTGTTAACCCGATTCCTCAACAGTGTAACATTGAAAAAACAAAGTATAAAATGCACTCCGTTTGCTGTAATGATCTTGACCTTTTTCATTTCCCCCAGAGAGACACAATTGTTTAATTTGCGCTAGTCCTATCACAACCTCTGTGTTTACATTCATCGTTTTTTGGTTTGTTTTTTTAGAAATATATTTATTTGTTTTTTTTTTAAAGTTCATACAAAACATATACACTTGGCTCACATATACAGTGGGGCAAAAAAGTATTTAGTCAGCCACTGATTTTGCAAGTTCTACTACTTAGAAAGATGAGAGAGGTGTGTAATTTTCATCAGAGGTACACTTCAACTATGAGAGACAAAATGAAAGAAAAAAATCCAGGAAATCACATCGTAGGATTTTTAAAGAATTTATTTGTAAATTATGGTGGAAATTAAGTATTTGGTCAATAACAAAAGTTCAGCTCAATACTTTGTAACATAACCTTTGTTGGCAATGACAGAGGTCAAACGTTTCCTGTAAGTCTTCACCAGGTTTGCACACACTGTAGCTGGTATTTTGGCCCATTCCTCCATGCAGATCTCCTCTAGAGCAGTGATGTTTTGGGGCTGTCGCTGGGCAACACGGACTTTCAACTCCCTCCACAAATTTTTCTATGGGGTTGAGGTCTGGAGACTGGCTAGGCCACTCCAGGACCTTGACATGCTTTTTACGGAGCCACTCCTTCGTTGCCCGAGCGGTGTGTTTGGGATCATTGTCATGCTGGAAGACCCAGCCACGTTCCATCTTCAATGCTCTCACTGATGGAAGGAGGTTTTGGCTTAAAATCTCAAGATACATGGCCCCGTTCATTCTTCCCTTAACACGGATCAGTCGTCCTGTCCCCTTTGCAGAAAAACAGCCCCAAAGCATGAGGTTTCCACCCCCATGCTTCACAGTAGGTATGGTGTTCTTGGGATACAACTCAGCATTCTTCTTCCTCCAAACACGACGAGTTGAGTTTTTAACCAAAAGTCTCTAGCAAACTTCAGACGGGCCTGGACATGTACTGGCTTAAGCAGGGGACACGCCTGGCACTGCAGGATTTGAGTTCCTCTCGGCGTAGTGTGTTACTGATGGTAGCCTTTGTTACTTTGGTCCCAGCTCTCTGCAGGTCATTCATCAGGTCCCTCCGTGTAGTTCTGGGATTTTTGCTCACCGTTCTCATGATCATTTTGACCCCACGGGATGAGATCTTGTGTGGGGCCCCAGATTGAGGGAGATTATCAATGGTCTTGTATGTCTTCCATTTTCTTACAATTGCTCCCACAGTTGATTTATTCACACCAACCTGCTTGCCTATTGTAGATTCACTCTTCCCAGCCTGGTGCAGGTCCACAATTTTCTTCCTGGTGTCCTTGGACAGCTCTTTGGTCTTGGCCATTGTTGAGTTTGGAGTCTGACTGTTTGAGGCTGTGGACAGGTGTCTTTTATACAGATAACCAGTTCAAACAGGTGCCATTAATACAGGTAACGAGTGGAGGACAGAAGAGCTTCTTAAAGAAGAAGTTACAGGTCTGTGAGAGACAGAAATCTTGCTTGTTTGTGGGTGACCAAATACTTATTTTCCACCATAATTTACAAATAAATTCTTTAAAAATCCTACAATGTGATTTCCTGGATTTTTTTTTCTCATTTTGTCTCTCATAGTTGAAGTGTACCTCTGATGAAAATTACAGACCTCTCTCATCTTTGGGCTGACTAAATACCTTTTTTGCCCCACTGTATATCATGGTTAACATTCAAGTTAAGTCAATACATGTGTCAGGCCCAGGATTCGCAATGTACATTGCAGATGTGCAAAAATAAAGGAAATGAAAGTAAAGGAATGAATAGAAAATATTGATAATAATAAAAAGTTGCACTATAGCACAAAGCCTCTTGTAAGAATAGTGGGAACATTTAGCCCAATATATGCCAGGAAGGGTTTCCATGTTCTACGGAAAACATTGTCTCTGGAATGTAATTTACATGTTAAGTAGTCCAGTGGGACATATTACATTCATTGTTGTTTTAACCGTAAAACAGGGATAGAGGTAGGATACACTCAAGGTTTAAAGATTCACAGCAATATGATTCACTTAATATTATATGCAACACATGAAGGTAAAATATTTTCATTAAAGTCAGTTTCATGATAACTATTTTACTATTTATAGTACTATTTTACTATAACTGTTATTTAGTTATAGTTATTTTTTGTATAAGGTGATTAAAGTGATTCCAACAGTCCACTGCTAATTGTCTTATGTTACGATAACTAAACGTCCAAGATGTTGTTTTACGTTAGGCAGGCATATTTCATCATGTGCAATTTGTGTTAATGTACGATAGAGGAGGAGGAGGAGCTGGAGGTGGAGGGGCCTATCAGACAGCTGAGACCGCAAAGGATTAGATTTACGTCCGTTCTGTCCTACGATGGACGGGAGCTTCCGGTTCACATTGGAGGAGCCGTTAAGCTGGCTGAGAGTGGAGCTCTTCAGTTCCAGGGTATCTACCTGCAAAGGAGATTCAACAAACTCTGCGTCTAACTCTGTACTCTAAGTTGATTTACCCTCTGATCAAAAAGGTCGAGTTTTCGCTTTCAGAACAGCTGATATATAAGTTAGTTCAATCAACTCTGAGTGGGGTTATTTAGAGTTAGGCGCGTGCACCACGACTACAAAAATACAACATGAATGGACACATTGATTCACCATGGCAACAGCTGACAAAAAGAGGTCGACCTACTTCACCCCTGTGGAATTAGAAATTCCCATGTGCACTTGCAGACAGTTTGAGCATATTTTCAGCAAGAAATGAAACACTGCTGCAGAAGCAAGAGAGAGAGAGAGAGAGAGAGAGAGAGAGAGAGAGAGAGAGAGAGAGAGAGAGAGAGAGAGAGAGAGAGAGAGAGAGAGAGAGAAGAAGCATGAGAAAATTGCCACTTGAGTCAATGCAGAAGTTTGAAACCTATTTAAAATATTGTTATATAATGTGATAATGTTACAGGTGAAAACTGTTGGACCTATAATTTATTTTTGTTTCAATGTAATCTGGTTGGAGAAAGCAAATCATGGCTGCGGTACAATAAACATGAATAGAAGAATAAAATAGAATCTGCTCAGATCTAAGAACATGTCTCTGATGGGTGATATTAGTAATGTAAGACTTGATTGGATCATGTGAATAAACAATCACATTTTTTAAAAAAGGGGGGAAATTATAGAACATCCAGTCAAGGTGAAATATCCTCTCCACATGTAAATGTAACTTCTTGTAGAGTATGAACCCTAGCCCTAACCCTTACTCCATAGGCTCCACGTTAACGTACATGCCATGTTCGAAAAAGAGTAGCTATTATGTAAGCTAGTATGCATAACAGACTGTTACGACTGTGGTCGTAATGTGTTTTTTTTCTTTGTTTATTGAGATTCTGTGTAATAGAGGTGCCTGCATGTTGCTGCCTCTCTCACTCTTTACAGGTGCGCTTAATATATTTATTTATTAATTTAAAGGGACAGTGCATATTAATGAGCTTTTCAGTGTCGCATCAATGTAAATATGCTAGAGTTAGCCATAGGGCAATGATTGGTTGGACTTCAGTTTGGCAGCTGAGAAATGACGTCACCACGGCGGCACCAGAATCCCAGCTCCCTCTTCTTCCAACCAGCCACGTTAGCCCTTCATTGTCTCATGTGTTAGGGTGTTTCTCTGTTAAGTTGTGTGGGGGTGAACCGCCAGTTTATTTAGTCTTGTTTCTCCTGTTTTTTGGTTAGATAGGGAGGTAAGTAATGGCATTTTGGTTTGGATGATTTCCCAGGTCAGTTGCTTTCCCTAAGTTAGAAATGTTGTTTGTTACTCCGGCCTTGGTTCACCCTAGAGTTAATTCCAGTTTCCTCCTATGTTGCTTTCAGCCATTATCGTTTATGTAAATAAATCCTTTAATTGTTATAACTTGAAACCCTAGTTTTGTGGCTGCTTGGGCCTCAGGGGGGTAAATTGGACTGTTCCACGTTGTATCTCGGCCAGCTCTATAGACCGGGCATAACACAGGCTAAACAAAAACACCTGACAAATGTTGAATCTCCATTAACACACCTGATGCGGAATGAATGCAGAAATGAGACTGTACTCACGTTTATACAGACAATGTTTCTTCATTCCTATAGAAATCCTTCCGATTGAAGGTAAGTGTTCAATAATTTATATGGTAGATGATTTAATCAGTGCTGGTGTTTACTTACATCTACAAATTTAATCAGAACACCTATGTGACATGCACAAAAGAGAATTTATTCCACCTTGGGCCCTTCTCCTCTTCTGGTCCAGGTGCAAATACATTTGTTCATCAGCTCCCTGTCCTGAAGATGGGTATCTACAGTCTGTTCATCATAGTAGTTGCTGTAATTTCACTGCATAATATCAAACGACTCTTATGGCCAAATTCCACCGGTTCCGTGTCTAGTCCATTTCTGATCCGTAACGGCACTGGAGTTGATAGGTTTCTAATTACCACAGGAAAACCTCGGTCACATGACTCCAGCTGTCCATCAGTCCTGCTCCATGCTGCGTTATGAATATGCAACCAGTGGGTGTTGATGGAGGAGAGAGCATGGAGCCGGACCGCAGAGAATTGGAGACGGACCAGCCACACATCCGGTGGAAGTCCGATGTTACTCCTCCTGAAAGCAAGGAGGAGGAGGAGGAGGAGGAGGAGGAAGAGGAGGAGGAGGAGGAGGAGGAGGAGGAGGAGGAGGAGGAGGACAAGCCCACAAAAGGTGTTGTGGTAACACATAACCTTACAGCTGCTGCCCCCTCCAAACATGAGAAAGCTAAAGACTGTATGTCACCATGTCTGTACGTCAAGCCGTTGAGCATGCATAGAAAGAACGCTAGAAGACAAGCAGGAATACCGTTTACATGGGGCAACTTTTATTTGGATCGGTTTGTTCGTTTTGCAGCATTTGATTCCATTTGAGGGGTTTATATGCAGCATTTGATTCCATTTGGATGTAAACACAGTTTGTGTTTCTGGCTCTGTGAGAGGAAGGGGACTGAGATAAACTGGAGGTTAATTTATGAAAAACCTACTCCTGACCAGGTTAGATTCACAGACTCATTTGCTAAAGTATCAAACTCAAAGCTTCAGGTACCTCTCTTGGCTTGCGTTACTCCTTTCTCAGGTTTGAGTTGCCTCCCTCTCTAGCTCATTTCAGACATAACAGAATCAAGGTTCACACTATGCTTTAGCATGAGTGCATGTGACTGCATCAGCTGTTGTGTCTTTGTTGCTTCATCTCTTCAGAAACTGCTGTGGCTAGGTTTCTTTCTGTTCTAAAAGTGAGCATATAGGCCTACTGCTTGTGTCATCCATTTATTCCTGGTGAATTGTATTTCATTGTGTGATCATTTCCCTCTTTGGTGGTGGGTTCTGCAGAGCATATACAGTGGTGATGCATATCTATAATTGATAATCAGTGTTATGCACCAGCTGCAAAACCTTTTAACGCAAGTGGAATTATTTGTTGGCGTGGACATGAGAACTCAGTGAATGGATGTTGTCTTTGTTTGGCAGCTGAATTGACATTTAATGAATAAGTATTTCTCAAAAGTTCAGCATTATACGTTTTTTATTACGAAATTCTTGTTTCTGAACAAGCTCTGCTCTGAAGAACTGATAGACTTTAAAGGTATAAACATCGTTCCAGTGCAGTTCATATACTATACTATTATCCATATTGAACCTTCTGTTAAGGGATTTATAATGTTCAGAGAGCTGGTTCTTTTGAATTGGCTCCCAAAGAAGAGCCGGCTCTTTCAACTCCCGAACAGCTCTTGATTTAGTATCTTTTATATCCGGATATTCTACCTCAACTTTGCAAAAACTAATGGTTTGTGTGTTGAAAACCCTTTTACGTACAGTGTTTTTTTATGACAAGCCTTATAATTGCCTAATTTTGTGCATTTATTCTGTTAAAAATCCATTCTTACTTTTGTTTGGTAGAAGAACCAAACTCAAGCAAACAGAAGCAGAACCAAACTCAAGCAAACAGAAGCAGAACCAAACTCAAGCAAACAGAGCCAAAACCAAACTCAAGCAAACAGAAGCAGAACCAAACTCAAGCAAACAGAAGCAGAACCAAACTCAAGCAAAGCGAGCCAGAACCATCTCAAGCAAACAGAAGCAGAACCAAACTCAAGCAAACAGAAGCAGAACCAAACTCAAGCAAACAGAAGCAGAACCAAACTCAAGCAAACAGAAGCAGAACCAAACTCAAGCAAACAGAAGCAGAACCAAACTCAAGCAAACAGAAGCAGAACCAAACTCAAGCAAACAGAGCCAGAACCAAACTCAAGCAAACAGAGCCAGAACCAAACTAAAGCAAACAGAGCCAGAACCAAGCTCAAGCAAACAGAGCCAGAACCAAACTCAAGCAAACAAAGGCAGAACCAAACTCAAGCAAACAGAAGCAGAACCAAACTCAAGCAAACAGAAGCAGAACCAAACTCAAGCAAACAGAGCCAGAACCAAACTCAAGCAAACAGAAGCAGAGCCAAACTCAAGCAAACAGAAGCAGAACCAAACTCAAGCAAACAGAAGCAGAACCAAACTCAAGCAAACAGAGCCAGAGCCAGACTCAAGCAAACAGAACAGAACCAGAACCATACTCAAGCAAACAGAGCCTGAGCCAAACTCAAGCAAACAGAACAGAACCAAACTCAAGCAAACAGAAGCAGAACCAAACTCAAGCAAACAGAGCCAGAGCCAAACTCAAGCAAACAGAACAGAACCAGAACCAAACTCAAGCAAACAGAGCCAGAACCAAACTCCAGCAAACAGAACCAGAACCAAACTCAAGCAAACAGAGCCAGAACCAAACTCCAGCAAACAGAACCAGAACCAAACTCCAGCAAACAGAGCCAGAACCAAACTCAAGCAAACAGAAGCAGAACCAAACTCCAGCAAACAGAAGCAGAACCAAACTCAAGCAAACAGAAGCAGAACCAAACTCAAGCAAACAGTATTAATGTCCTCAGTGCAGGATGGCATTGAGAAAGCTCAGATGTCTCAGCTTGGATAGGCTGATTTCTTACCAATCAAAACAAAGTTCTGCTGTGAGCAGAGCTGGGGCTGAGCACTGTGAGAGCTAAGCAGGGAGAGGAAAAAACTGGGTGCCGGCTCTCTCTCGATGCGAGCTGGCTCTTCTGATTCACTATAAACTATCAGCTCTCAGAGCCGTAGCTTTTGATCATGACACATCACTAGTGGACTGGATCATACCCTGTCTTGATGTTAGGTCTTTGTTAATAATATAACATAGAGTATGGTCCAGAGATAGATTCAGGGGGTCAAGGGCAGGCAAGGCTCATTGATATACGTGGGAACAGAGGCTGACCTTTTCCACTAATAAATTTGTCTACAATAGGCATGTGAGCATTGGAACTGAACCTTGGAGCAACCGGAGAAGGTAGAAACATAACAGTGTTGACCTGGTCTCTAAATTCTCCAGATTTGGAAACCAAATCTCCAAATGTGACTTGCTGTACAACCAAGTCTGATTTATGGAGGCCCCATCTTGTGAGCTACACAAGTTCAAGGATCTGCCACTAATGGTGCCAGATTCCATAGCATACCTTCAGAGGTAGACAGGTGGTCAGAACATTGAGGCTGATTGGTTGTGTGTAGAAATTCATGTTCTTCTTTTGGGTATTGCGGCAAACCAGGGGAAACTGCCCCTCCAATTCAGCACGGAGAGCAGTCTCACAAATTCCGCCTGGGGGAGGTGATAGAGGGAGTGTTTCTCCCAGTGCATGTGCTGTAACCACTTGGCATGATACTCACCTGCAGCCCATCAGGGAATCAGGTCAGGGTATTGAAGGAGCTCCTCAGCAGCAGAATGGCAGGATGCAGGGTCACATGGTTATTACTCTGAGAGCCACCAGCAGCAGTAAGAAGATCTTCAGCTTCACCAGGGACCAAATACCTCACAGTGTGGGATTCTGGAACTGTGAAGGCTCACTCTCTTTCTCTCTCCCCCCTCCCTAGGGAAACAGACCTGGTAACTTAACAAAAAGAGTAAATTCTGTTTTTTTCTGTGTGAAATATCACTATAAAAAGGTTGCTGTAGTCTCCAGGACTCTATAATGTATTGCAGACTTGTATATTTGGGGGGGTAACAAATGAAATAGGATGTCAGCTCAGACTTGTTTCCATTATCCTGTTCTTCCTATCATAGTTCCTCTTCCATTCTCTATGTCTTTCTTGCACTCTCTCTCCATCTTGCCGCACACAGAGATAAGCAGCCGTGCTTGGTGCATGCTGCAACATGAGTATGCAGGAGCTGGTGTTTATAATGTGAATACGACTCCTGCTGTTATTGATTCTGTCCGAGAGATGAGCCCTGTGGGTTTTTCAGATGTTTATGCAGGAGAATGGTGATGCTTGCTAAGTGGAAAAGAGACAATAAATCAATAGGCAAGGTGAGGGTAAGGGAGTACCAAGCGTCTCTTTGTTCAGGGCTACTTTTCAAATTTCAGTTTTTCTCTTCTTTTGATGCACTTTAGGGGCTGAGTGAGTGGGCAAGCAGTCCTCTCCTCACTTTCCTCAGTGCAGCCGAGTTCCCTCACAGCAGAGTGGGAGGTCCTGATTAGTTGGAGACTTTTGTGTTTAGGAAGCTTGAGGTGAATATTAATATACTGTTATATGCTGTAAACTCCTCACAGCAGTCTCCACATCACACAACACAGAGCCGAATACACTTAGCATTTTCAACATTCATCCACGTTATACGACCTGGGTAATTGGTCCTTAGTGCACGGAAACTGCATGACCGAAAGCAATTTATCTCTTTCTTTTTAAAGTGTTCTCTCAAAGTTTTGTATTAAACAATTATGTATAAAACAGTTATGAGCCTATTAAATTACTCCTGTTCAGAGTGATGTCTATGTTTGTGAGATTTTCTCTTTTTTTGAGAGCACAATCAGCTCCCGGCAATTTTCAATTGATGTGAGAGAAATGTTCAATTGTGAACATGTTGGAAATTGTATGAAAAAGTCATTACAGTTGACCTTCAAGCCCTCAAACAAACATGAGAAAGAACAGATAGATTCAGATCAAGATAGACTCATGTTAATGCATACAAGGAGTCCTAATTGATAACATGTCTTTTCATTTAAAAGTAATTGTTTTTTGGAGGTGAAATTCCAAACTGATAAGAAAATTATGTTGCTCCTTCTTCCTGTTATGTGTCTTGGACAAACACCTTAAAGTGTTAGATTGATTGTTAGATTATAAAGCTGTTCATTTTGTGAGGTATGTCCAAGTTGTAACCTGGCAGCAAGACATGAAGCCAATGTGGAAGTGCTAAAAACTGCAAGTACTGGAAACCACAACACACCAATGAAAAAAATCTGTATTTAAATTTAAAATTTAGATTTAACATTTATATTCATGTATAACATTTATATTCAACATTTATATTTATATTTAACATTTACATTTAAGCTTTAACATTATATATATTTAACATTAAGATTTAAGCTTTAACATTCTATTTATAATTAACTTTTATATTTATATATAACATTTATATTCAACATTTATATTTAACATTTAGATTTATGCTTTAACATATTTATAATTAACATTTAGATTTAACATTTGGATTTAACAGTGATTGTAACTTAAATATATTTTTCACAACAAAGTTAAATGTGAAGAAGATTACATATATTGCTCTAAATTTGATAAACTGACTTTTAAAAAAGTTCACACTATGCTTTTATGGCATTTTGGAGCCAAATGTGGTGAATTGCTGCTGTTATTTTCAGTGTGCACAGCTTCACAAATGGCGCCCCATAATTGACCACTCAAATCTTTAAAGGTGACATATCACGCTTTTTTCATCAATATATATTGGTCTAAGAGGTCCCTAAAACATGTCTTTAAAGTTTATGCTCAAAAAAACACTTTGAAATCAGATTTTGGCATGCCTGAAAATCCCTCTTCTTCAGTCCTCCTCAGAACACTCTGTTTTCTCTCTGACCACGCCCCCTCAGGAAGTGGATGTGCCCTCGGCTGTCCAGCACGTTGATCTAATGTTTACATTTTGGTTGAATATACACGGCTGCTCAGAGATCACGTTAATTCAACCCTCTGAATCTGATCCAGAATCTGATCCTGACGGAGAGGCGCCTGTAGCAGGACCTTTCTGAAGGATTGGTCACAGACTTAGTGTTTCTTGTTGTTTTATTTATCAGTATGTCGACGTGTGTCTTGGTACACAGCTACAAACATGTAGCTATGTGGCTATGCTAAATAGCGCTAGCACTTATCCATGATAAATAAAAATCATCCACTAGATCTTCAAATCTGCAGACGTGGGGAGTAAAACCGACCTCTACCAGAAAGGCAGCAGGACCTTTCTGAAGGATTGGTCACAGATTCTGTGTTTCTTGTTGTTTTATTTGTCAGTATGTCGACGTGTGTCTTGGTTCACAGCTACAGCTACAGCTATGAAGATGTAGCTATGTGGCTATGCTAAGTAGCCCTAGCACTTATCCATGACAAATAAAAATCATCCACTAGATCTTCAAATCTGCAGACGTGGGGGGTAAAACCGACCTCTGCCAGAAAGGCAGCGGGACCTTGTCTGAAGGATTGGTCACAGATTCTGTGTTTCTTGTTGTTTTATTTGTCAGTATGTAGACGTGTGTCTTGGTACACAGCTACGACATGTAGCTATGCTAACTAGCGCTAGCACTTATCCATGATAAATAAAAATCATCCACTAGATCTTCAAATCTGCAGACGTGGGGAGTAAAACTGACCTTTGTGTTTATTAAGACAGCCTACAACTAGCATGCCTCCATCCTAAGCTCCTTGTTAGCACACATTTGTGCAGGTAATGAAAAACGGAGGGGGGATTCAGTATTATTTTATACACTCTATGGGCTGAACAAGCTCCGAGCTCTGACTCCGTGACAGACCGGATATTGTTGTGACGTAACAAAAACACGAAAGTCTGAAACGGCTCGTTTCACACACATTTACAGAAAGGTGTAGAAATCAAAACAGGGGCAGAATTTTTTTCATTCTCGGGGGGTTTGTAGACATGCCAGGGAAACATATTTCAGGTAGAGAACCATTAAATAGTCCATTTTGCATGATATGTCACCTTTAAATGTCCCATCAGAGGACCCCAAACAGTCTTAAATACTAATACAGAACAGAGCTTTACTGTTACTCATAGATAAAAGGAATGCTGAGATATTTATTATGATGCTAATACACATCTTTTAAATGTTTTTTAGGATTGTCCTCCCAAAAATTGCCAGCACTATTGGGAAACTCTGTCATCTGATACCTTAAATCATTGCTCATAACCATGCAGGATCCCCATCAGATTTGACTTTACACATCACTTTGTAAATGAGATGCGTTGCAGAGAAAAAAAACCTGAATACATGGCACACACAAATCCTCTTTATTTAGTTGAAACGCTGCAGTGAATGTAAAATGTAAGACGCCCACTCGTTATGTTGCTCATATTAACTCGTAGGCATATGTAGCAGAGGCGAGACATGAAATGAAACCTTTGCACCCTGACTTAAATCCAAACATCAAACCAGCCTTTTAGATATTTTTTGATTTACATAGGAGATCATACTTTTAGAAACTTCATCAAATCCACACAAGCATAAAAAAGGCCAAACTAATTGTTCAAATAGTTTTCCTGAAAACTGTGGAATGGAAGTTCAGCAAAGTTTTACAACACACGGGATGTTAATGCCACATTAGTCTAACGTGCCAAATCCTTCCTAAACACCATGTTTCTGCCTGAAGACACATGTCCATATTCAGCTGTCCTATCTACTGGCAAAGGAAAACGAAAAGGATTTATCCCTCTGCATGTTTAGCAGACTCACCTTAAACTAGGTCAGACAAGCTTTGATATATCAATGATGCCTTATTGTGATGCTAGTGATGCGTTCATTGGCCCCTTTAGCCATGACAAAGCCTTACTCACAATGAAACAGGATGATTAGACAGCTTAAACTCCAAGACTCAGATTTTAGACTTCCTCAATATGCTGATGATATGGTGCTTATTGGCCTCCTACATGTAGGTGACTCTACAGGAGAGGTTACATATTTTAATCATGCAACTTCCCTCCAGGACTGGTGTCTGTACTGAACGATCATGGGACAATCTGTGGAAAAGGTCATTGTCTTAAATATTTAGGAACCTATATTGATAGCTTCCTCAAGTTCATAGATAATACAGATCATGTTTTGAAAACAGTGATTCAGAGGCTACACCGACTGATGGAGCTAAGTGATTTCGGCGTCAGTCAAGAGATTCTTGAAATAGTGAATATGGTAAAAATGTGTCTTTCAGGATTGGTGCATGGTAGGGACACTTGGACCTCAAATGTAATGGAAAATTTACAAAAGTGGTTGATACAGCCAGTAAGATCATTTGGAAACCACAGATACCACTTGGTGATAGGCATCTCCTGACCACTTAATAGAAAACATCTACAAAAACTAATGGAAACTTTCTTAAATTTATCTCAAATTTGAGTGCAATCCTCACTACAGTTTAATGGGACAATAAAACTCTATTGCTTGTTTGCAAAAGGTAGTTAGAAACCCCAAAATATTCATTTACATTTTACAAACTAGTTTTTCGGTCAGTTGTACTGGCAGTGCCACCCAATTAAAGTTGTTTTGTTATTGTGTCAGCCATACTGGTCAAAATGTAAAGATGCTTTTTCACCTTGAAAGTCACAGTTTACATTAGGATTATGACTGACACAAAATGACAACCTTGGGGAAAAAAACAAACAGAATACATCTTAAAGCTAAGAAATGTGGCAGTTTAATTTCAAGAACAATAACATCAACAAATAAAAAAAACTTTTTACCTTTTGCATAGCAGCAGCCTACTAAAACTATAAGTTCCCAACTTCATAAACATCCTGTTGGTCTAGCCATAGATAATTGTCAACATCACATCCGATGTTTACCCTTGCAATGCTTCAGAGAGAAATGTCTCCTGGTGTGGGGCACCCATCGTCTGCATAACACTCACATGCAGCAGTCATGGCATTCAGCAGTATCATCCCATTCTGTGCTGGCTGATGGTTATTAACTTTCTCCACTTTTGGGCTGAAAGCACTCACTAAACAGTATATCTCTATTCTTTCGAACCTGATTGTTTCTTAGTTGATAGCGATTTATCATCCATCACACACTCTCACCTGGCGGGTCTTCATCACACACACTCCATGTCATAGATATTTATAAAATGTTTGACATATTTTGATAATGGAAAGGAACATTTTGCATGTGATGCTCAAATGTTGAAATAATGATTACAAGCTTGGAAGAGTTTGAAATTTTCATTGAGAATCAACTGATCAGTTTTGATGTGCAAATTTGTACAGAATTGCACTTGATCTTTGCACATGTAACAAATATTTCAATTTGCTTGAATTAATGAGAAATTCTTATTTGTCGTGAACAGCAAAGTAATTATCCAGAGATGCTTTTCTAATTTCAGAATTGAGTCATAGCGAGTCAAAAATATCAACAAACATAGTAGCTAAACTTAAAATAAAACCTTGAAAATATAAAATGTAATGAGTTTTCTGCCTTTCTTTGTTGCCAGATGACTCCTAAGTTTAGGGTTAGTGAACAGTTAATTATCAAAAGCATCAGTAGCTGTAGGTTAATTTTTAACGGCACAGGAAACACAGACACATGCTCATATAGGTAGACAAATTTTCTGCGAAAAGATAAACAAAGCTAGATTAAATCACTTTGAGGTTCAGTGGGGGTTGAAAGTCTTTGGCACCTATATTTTGGGGGTCGCAACTTTTTGGCATATTTTGGGGGCTGCGGGCTGAAAAGATTGGGAACCCTTGCTCTGGCATATGGCAAAATTAGAAGTCTTGCATATCTGATCCAGAGGGGCTCCAATGTGCCGGATCAGAGATGCAGCCAGAACACAACACAGTAGATCCAGTGGGAGTTAACACATTGACTAGAATAGAAACCTATCAACTCCTGTACAGTGACGGATCGGAGACAGACCAGGCAATTCCACAATACAAAGTCCTTTGTGTAATTTAAGTATACCATCATGGGGTATAAACCAAACCTGCTCATGTCAAATGGGAGAAAAAATCCTTTGAAAAGTAAAGTATTTTACACCATGCATAAATCATTAAAAGTCAGAACAGCTCAATAGAACTGGTTAGGAAATATCAATCTTATAGTGTCTCTTATGAAGTAAAAAAAGGCTAGTCATGCCAGCTCCCACCCTAACAAGATGGAATACTGTTAGCTACAGTAGTTAATCAAAGTGAGGAATAAACATACATTTATTCATTTAAAATCTACAGGGATTTTTTCAGAATGTTAAATTCAATTTAAGGTATTTCTTATTTGTAATAAATGAGTTAATTATAAAAGTGTTAACATTAATTTCTACTTAATAAGGACAGATTTGTAACTGGCCTCTTCAAGGGTTCGTGGTGGAAGACAATTAGGCGAGCTGGAAGCCCTGGCTCTTATTTGTACCATCATCAAAATGTGCTGGGCTGGGTGTGAAGGCAGATCCAGACGATAGCACAGACAGATGGAGGAAGGGCAGGAGTGCCACTGCCTCCTCTGGTTGCCATGGTGAGGGAGATGGTGATGTGTTGTGGAGAGACAGCCATTGTAAGTAAAGTGAAAGGAGACTGAATTATCATTCAGCAGGTAGCACTGATGCCGTGTCCCCACCAACAGGTAATGAATGGTGTGGTCGTCCTGCACTCACAAGGAGGGCAATAATCTCTCATTAGCCACCTCCCTTTGCACAGCAAGCAAGTAACATCAGGTCAGTGGCCATACGAGCTATGAGAGTTTAGCAGCTCTGCTGTTTGATCCCAAGCTGAATAGGCATGAAGGATCTCACAGGTACTTTAATTTTTAGCATGTATACAATTATATTAAGGGGTATTTTTATTATAGAGTACTCAGTGTCCATGCGTGTTAATCTGGGATCTGAGAAAGGGACACAAAGTGGAAATAAGCCCCCTTTATTCAATATCGATTTACATTTTATATAAAATTACTTACATTTATTACATTTCTTCAAAATACAAGCAGCCAAACAACATACAAATCAAATACAAAATTATAAAATCTCTTATATTTATCATCTCCCTTTTCTGAAACAACAGATGTGTTTTATAATAACTCTTAATAACCTTCTTGTAGCTGTGGTAAATCTCTTCCTTGTCTACATCTTAACCATCTGTTGACGTATGAGACCTAGAAAAATATGGTATTAAGTATCTGTCTTTTCAGTGTACAGTACAGGATCTAGGAGTCTGATCAGAGAACATTCAAGGTGGGCTCCTATCTCTTTCATCAAAAGATAAGTTCATGTGTTATATTACTGTCATGGCAGGGAGGATGGCGCTTGAAATCAGTGGGAATATAAAAGACAGAGGGATTGTGGGATAACATATTCTGTGACAAAAGATCATGTCTGTTATGGCCTTCACTGGAAATCCAGTCAGAATAGAAAAGAAAGACAATATCTCAAAAATATCAGGCTCCGCTGCTCAGTTGCAAAGCTTCGTGGTCCATACATCATATGGCATATAAAAAAAAAAGAAAAAGCCTTAGAAATAACCATCATACCCCCTCTCTATTATACTTACATTTGTTCAGAAAATTGAGCCAACCCATTTTCAGTCCCTTCAAAAAATGTCACAGCGTCCTTATTCCACTGAAACTAGAAACAGTTATGGGTACAAATTTATCACTGCATTTTAAGTTTAAACTGTGCACAAGTGTGGCTTATGGTGTTAATAAAGTTTTTGCAAATCAGCAGCTTTATTTCAGTGTCATACAGCATACAGTGTAGCACTGTATAACTTAAGTCTGACAAACATTAGAAAGCAAACATTGAATGGAAAATAAAACTCCTTAGCACACCAACAAGGACATTATGCTGATGCTAAACCAGCAGAACCTAAGAGCCTCATAGGAAATAGAAAGGACTTTCCTTCTTTGTATTATACATTGTACACTGTGGTAAAAAAAAGAAGTACAAAGTGTAAAGTTAGGCTATGCGGCGGTTTCATGAATTGTCCCCTCTAGTTTCTTTGGGAGTAGCTCTCTCCTCTCGTCAATACTGATGACTGGCTTCCGGCAGTTTTGCCCGTCGATATATATCTTTGCATACACTGGATTGGAGTAGTTCATGGGCTGTTTGGGAAAGGAAAGGGATTCAAACAATTAGTACTTGTTAAAGAAAAAATACCATACCATAGTCAGTCATTGATCTGTGATCATGGATTATGAGCCAATGGGGGTCAGTGAAATGATCTGAGAACAAGACATGTGCAGTTTACCATACTAGATTAATAATTGCTTACAATTATCAAGTCAAGTTAAAATGTAACATGATCTTTTATCTGGAGTCCGGATTTGTACATGGAATGATGTTCACATAAAATATTCTTTAAACTCCCTTTTGGTCTCCACCACATTTGGGAGAAATAACTAGGAAGGTAGCTCCACTTCTGACCCAATACTTTTTTCACCATTCAAAGCTTCCTCCCTGGGGTGGACAAGCAAGAGCACTCACCTGTCCCGTGTAAAGTCTCCACACATGTAGAAAGAGTGAGCCAGGGTCGAGCCTAAAGGCTGATTTATATTTCTGTGTCGAATTGACGGCGTAGCCTACGCCGGGGGTCCGCGTAGCTCCCGTACCTACGCAGAGGCCTACGCACATCGCCGACGTGCACTTCCTCAAAAATGTAACTACATGACGGATCGACACGGGCCGCAAGCCCTGTGATGGGTCCTCTTAGGGGCATTTGGCCTCATTCATTAACAGTGTGTACGGGGCCAGAAGGAGGCGATTGGCTATCAGAGAGACCGCACTGCCCTAAAGCGTTTCGGTGGAGAATTGCTGCGTGTCACGGAAACACCAATGCAAAAGTATGTGGTGCTCATGTCCGCGTCAGCCACTGCTGCATAGGGGCGACGCAGAAGTATAAATCAGCCTTTAGACAGCCCCATACAAATTTAACCTCTGATTATTTTCACTCTGTGTGTGTGTCTTTTTGTGGACACATTTTTGCCAAGAGACATTCGCCTAGGGCCAAATTTGCCACAAGGGTTGGCAGTATGACTGGTAAAATAAGTGCAAACAGCAGCAGGGAACATAGATTTTATTTCCTTCTCAGTCTGTTTGTGGTGCATTTAATCCTTTGTGTGCACTTTGAGAATTGAACAAGGTCTCTTTGTCTAACCTGTACAGGTTTCGAAGCTGCAAAAGTTTTGCTATCCTGTTCTGAATTTTGCTCTGAGATAAACTCAGAAGAGCACAGGGAAACACAGTCATGCTGTATTGGCAGAAAGCAATACTACAGTAACAGACAGCAACATGCAAGGAAAAGATCACATGCAACCATGCAAGTAGTAGCCTGATAAGGTCCTTTTTTTATTCTTCTGAAATTAGGAGTCAATTCCCAATCGCAAAAGTCAAATTGATCTTATGTTGACCCTTCTGATTTGCGAGTAACTGCACAGTGAACACTGAATGACAACATGATGATGACTCTTTTTTCTTTGTGACAAACATGACATGATGTTTAGAGATTCACCTGTCCAGGGATAACCTCCTTGGGCAGAGAATTCATGCCCAAGGTGTCAGGGTCACTGGATTTTACACACCAGCCCTGCAACACAACAGCAAGTTGTCTGTTTACAGGGCATGTTAAGTTACTCTTAACAAGACAGTAAAAGCATAAGTCTAACCATCTTCACTCTATGAAACTTCCTAATCAGTCCAGTGGTGAGTAATATGATGTAAAAATTCCAGGACTCCTAGAGGTAGGGAACTGTAGTGTAGTGTTAAAGAGAAGAGTGTAATATAAAGAAATAGCACAATACAAACGTTAGTTTAGATTCAAGACATGTCTCCTGTTGAAAATCCATCCAGATTGGACTGAGCAAATGTCAAAGATGCCAGAGAAAGAAGCAATAGAATCAAGCGTAAAGCTCTAGGTGAGCTCGATAACAATATCAGAGAAGGTGCTATGATTCATTTGATAGGCTGAGTGTTAATGGAGGGTTGAAGGCCATGAACTGAATAAATCAGCAGCCAGATTAAAAGTACTTGTGGTTCATGGCAGCTGTGCATTCTTGCAAACATAATTTTTAACAAATGAAAGCTATGAAAGAAAATGCACTTGATTTTACTCTATGCTAGATTATTACACTGCCAGAGACAGATCCAGAAACAAAATAATCTAGCTAAAGGAGGGATATTATCTGAAATGTGTGTCCTTGCTCCCTCCTAGGATTAACAGACAGAACACTAAATTTAGATCTGTTAATTGTCAGGCCCCTCTCCTTTGGAATCATCTACCACCCGTCCAGGAGGCAAACACCCTCTCTCTACTTTTAAGAGTAGGCTATAAACCTTCCTTTTTGATAAAGCTTATAGTTAGAGCTGGCTCAGGCTAAGACCAGCTCTTAGTTATGTTGCTATAGGCTTAGACTACTGGAGTAACTGGTACACTGACACACTGGGATTCTATCTCCCTCGATCACTTACTTTAACTCTCCCTGTCCCATTAAAGTTACTAACCATAGACCTTTCTGGAGTCCCTGAGCTCCATTGTCTCGTAGGTTCCTCTGACTTGCTGCAGTAGACGTCTTCCTGCTGTGGACGTTCTGGACTCCAGCTGATACAGATGTGCCGGACTACAGCAACAACAGCTACTACTACAACTACTACTATCCATCTCATCACTATCGTCTCTCTGTCACTCTTAATCTCCCCTATCCCTCTTTTCAGACCCAAACTCGGTCGAGTTAGATGGCTGTCTAACATCAGTCTGGTTCTACTCAAGGTTTCTGCCTGTTTGCTTGAACCTGGGTGTCATGATTGAAAACATGCTAATCTATAAGGCTCACTATCATCTCTCTCTTCATCTCCTCTATTCCTCTTCCCAACCCCAACTCGGTCAAAGCAGATGGCTGTCCGGTCCTGCTCGAGGTTTCTGCCTGTAAAAAGGAAGTTTTTTATGCTGCTGTAACTTGCTAAATACTGCGAGGTGCAGTGCTCATGGTGGATTAAGATGAGTTAAGATCGAGTCATTTTTGTAAGAAGGGACTGGATCTTATCCTGTTTTGATGTTGGGTCCTTGTTAATTATTTAATATAGAGTACAGTCTAGAGCTGCTATGTTTGTAAAAGTGTCTTGAGATAACGTCTTTTAACGTCTTCTCTCTGAAGTGTCATTATTGTCCATCACTGTTGCAGCAGAAGTGGCTGCTTAAATATGGTGTGCTGATGTGTTACCGCTGACAGCCCTAAAATAATTTCTTGTTTAAATCAGGAACTTCTCCAGTATAAGTGAAAATTGAACACTTCTTGTCATAGTACCAGAAGACACCACTATAATGTGGCACTCCATAAAAAGACACAAGAGCTAAGGCAGAGCCATTTGATTCTCTTTTCAGTTAGAGTCCTTAACGTAGATCTAAAAGGCCAACCTTATGAGGGTCCAGCGTGAAGTTGGGTCGCAGCAGGCTGCCTGCATCGGCATGGTTGTCATGGTCCACTTCATACATGTTGTATGAGGGGTTCCCAATCTCCACGTTTATCCCTCCGTTTGTCATGGGCTGCCTCTGAACACGTTTCCCCCTAAGGTGTGCAAAGCCGTCCATCATTAACATGATAAACAGGAAACAGGCCAACATGCTGTGCGGCTGTGCAACAAATCACATTTTACTACTTGAAATACTTGGAGCACATTACTTTGCTGGGAAAATGAACAAACATGATTTACAGATAAAGGGCTTTGTGCAACAGTCAGGTTTTCTGCCAAACACTGGAAGAGTCCATCTTTCCATCAATAAAACACAGATGTCAAATCCAAAGCAGTGTAATACAAAACCCTCTCTTCCTCTGTTGCTGTTTCGAAGCCTTTGTTTTATATATTATATTTCATTATTTGATGCATTTACTTACTTTTGCCTCTGTCGGCAGATGTAAACACCTGCAACCACCATCACAATCAAGACTACCAGCAGGACCAGAGGCACAATGATAGCTATGTTTCCTGAGAGAGACACAGAGGAGAGGCGGAGTGGAGATGAGTGATGATTAAAACCAGACAGACCCTCTCCCTTACCATGCCTGAATTGGCTTATAAAGATCCTGAAAGGTGTGGGTTTTTTTTTTTCTTGGTCTTGGTTGCCTGCACATTTCACTCCATTTATAAAATAGCTGTCCACTGTATATTGACTTTCCAGGAATATTCACTGAAAAGGGTGGATTGTGCTCAGTGATGCAACACCAGCAAAAATGGAAGAGAAGTGGAGAAATTGGAGAAATTCTAAAAGTTGCATAGTACGTAGAGCTCGAAAACATTCATATATTTGTTTTAACTGTAAAGATTTGAGTGCATAATGGAAATATTGACTTTAGTGAAGTGTGAATTGCAGCTCTGCTAAATTTAAAGAGGTGAACCCATAGACATATACGTATACGTAGACATTGCATTGACTGTGTTATCCAGCTGCTGCAATACGTCAGTGCATCCGCCGTATTGAATGTGGCTGGTCGCTGTGTAAACTAATACAAGTAGTTGTGGAAACTGTGTTTTAAGAAAAAAGAAAAAATCACTATTCTGCTGCATTTAACTCATGTGATAAACTGTTTTTATAATAAATGATTGAAAATAATTTAAGTACTAAAAATTACGATTATTTACAGAAAAAAAATGTACCAAGTCTGTTTATCAAATTAATGATTGGTTGTGACTGGCAGTGAGTTTGCTTTTTAGCAGTGAAATGATAGATTTACACCATTACTGAAATTTTAGACATTTTTTAATTGTATAAAATAGCATTTCATGCAAAAATAAAGTGCTGTACGTTACTGTTATACTGTAACACACAAGTCTGTTACTGTTGCACTATGATCACTTTACTCATTTTGATCACATTACTCACCCAGTATTAGTCTACTTCCATACAGCTCTGTTGACTGTTAGTTTGATCACCTGTATCTACAGCCTGCTTCAATTATTTCATCATCTTGATTTTATATTTTTGCCTTCATATTTTATACTGTGCTATTTGTTTCCGTTTCCACTATCTTTTTCATACCAGAGAAAAATTTTTTTTTTAAAACTGAATTGCATTAAGTTCAGTTGTCCATATATAATGTTTTAAATCATGTGAGGACGAAGTGCTTGAGACATTTTAATCGACTGAACAGAGAAGGGATTTACTATATTAAATATAGGATGAAAATGATTGTTAAAATGAATACTAAACACTAGGGGTGACCCCAAATAGTGGAATATTTGATGATTCGTTCTAACGAGCCTTAGTCGACTGCCAATGTCATAGTCGAATATTTGCATATGAAATGTGGATCATTCC
Source organism: Notolabrus celidotus (assembly GCF_009762535.1). NCBI lineage: Eukaryota > Metazoa > Chordata > Actinopteri > Labriformes > Labridae > Notolabrus > Notolabrus celidotus. The sequence goes on along the minus strand of NC_048281.1, from coordinate 6,030,928 downwards.
ATTCAAACCATGGGGGTGCTCAATGTCTACTTTTACATTATTTTCCTGTTTCCCATAAAAATAGTGTCTCATGTATCCTATCTTTATATAAATATAGACTTATTTAATGTCATTCTGAGAACAGCTCTTGAAGTGTTAAATCTCCTTAAAGTGGTAATTAAATCTCCCCTGGTAATTAAAGGTGGACTCTCCCATTTAGCAGGACCTGTGGAGCAGACGTACCTCAGCTGGTCTTTAAATCTTTCTACGTTCATGGTAGCTCAAAATGTCAGAAATAAAACTTCAGTTGATCCTAAAAATAGTGATGAAGATGAGGAGCAGCTTCATGAAGAGGGCTGTGAGATCAAGGATTACCGGACCACACAAAAACTGTACGGGGCCAAAAGAACGAGGAGGGATACCCAAAGCTGTCTGAAGCCTCAAAAAGAGTCCACAGCATCCCATCCACCTCTACACCATCAGAGAGGATATTCTCAAAGACAGGATTTACAGTTAACAAAGCAAGGAGCGCACTTCTGCCCGTACACACGATGGTTTTCCTCACGTACAGTTTGAAAAGACTCAAGCGGACAAAGACGCGATGAAAGACTGTTTTAAAAGGTTCTGTTAAGAGATTTAAAAACCCTTTAGCTGGTTCAGGTTTGATTTTGAACATTATACAAATGTTTGGCCTTAAGTTGGACAAATTGCCCTCCGCAGCGCTGCTCTCCTCTGTGTGAACACTGTTTAAATATCTCTTGATTCCTTATTCTATAATGGCACGTTGTTTGATGTTTAATGGAGGGTGGCCTTATTTGAGTTTTCTCTCCTTCATCACCTCATTGTTTTTGCAATATAAATTTAAAAAATCTAAGTTTTATACTTATAATATTCTGTTGTCCCTTTTACTTTAAGCTACGAGTCTCCTAATTGTAAAGGGTAATGCGTAATATTGTCATGCGGTCACCATCATGCAGACTTTGGGTCAATAAGGAAAAACAACAAACATTCGACTATTCGTCGACTAGGGGCAAAATCTGATGAATCAGATTCGATTGAGCAAATCCTTAGTCGGACTCACTCCTACTAAACACATCAGAGTAATTCAAAATCTATGATAACTTTATTTATACTGACCTTTTTTAACACACAGCTGCTGGATGTGAAACAAAATCAAACCTGGGCACGACTTTTAGAAGGATGAGTCACAGTACGTTTAACATGTGTCTGGGGTTTTACACTGCTTTAGCATAGCAGTGAATGAGTATTTAAAAGGTAAAGTTAATGGTGTGGAGACTTCTGCGAAACATTTGTTGCATATACAGTATGTGGAAAGCTTTGCTAATGGTAATAAGTCAAATTTACACTGGTTAGGTTGTATAACAACAGTCGGTAGGCATGTTTCTAGGTACATGTGCACGTCTTTACAGATTGCCACAAGCAACATGGCGGCGATGTTGATGTACCACCCAGCTAGTTAATGCGGCGTCTACGTATTACCAGCTGAATGAAGGCTTGTCTGTTGAAATACTTCAAACTGGCTACATTGGTTTGAGTTCATGATTTAGGTAGGCTGCCAACCAAGACCAATTGTGCTTTTTGGGTACACTTGGAAAAGGTATAAACTTAGCTATGAAATCAGTGGTTGTTCAAAATGTGATGATTTTAAATGAACAAGTATTAATTCATCTTAAATGGTCACATAGAAAACTACAAGGTTTCATAGTAACACTCCTGGCAATTCCACATACTCACCCCCGCCAGTATTGTCTGATCTGCTGCTTTTAGGGGCCGGTCTCTCACATTGTGTTCCTGCCCAATTTGCTGAACATCTGAAGGACGTCAAAAGATAGTTAAAGAATTAAAAGTCATAAACTTCTGGAATATTTTTCTAGCAGAAAGAGAACACAGACAACCATATCACAAAGAAGAACTGCAGTATGAAGTGACCGTGGCTTACAAATACAACACATTATGATTCAGTTTTGCTATGAAGTGCTTTGATCCAACACAAACAAAACACCACCTGGAGAGAGGGCACTATGTACATGGTGGGTCCATAAACAGTGTGTGAGAATTTACACGTTGAATATTCAGTGTAGGAAGAAATTAAAGAATGACAGTGGGACAACAAGTCGTCATCTCATTTGTGTCTCAATGGGATCCGATGGGCGTGATGTATGACCCTTGTTAAAGGAGGTGATATCTAATTTCACACGACTGACGCAGATGGGTCTGTAAAGCATGGGTGATCTGGTAGGTGCGACTGGATGATGACAGAATGAAAATACTCTCGATTACATGCAGTCTAAGAATCTGACTGTCAGGTTACAAAAAATAAGGATGCAGCCCCATACAAAGAGGACATAAATCAGGCTCTCCTTGAATGAAATGTCACATTGACATGAATTTTAATGGGAAATTAAAGGCAACAGGGAGTTTTGATCTCCTCTAAGAAGCTTAAACCATGAAACAACTGATTCCTTTAAACACAATGAAATCTCTTAACCTGTGTTGAATGCTGGACAATAACACCAATTACTGATGAGATGTTCTGCTAAGTAGTATATACGTATACTTGATGACTGGTTGGTGACAAAATATACAAATTTCCATCATGCACGGTTCTTAAATGCGCAGATTTTCTTCGAATTATTGTGTTCTGGCTGAGGACTGCATGAGATGGGTGGATGGGTGTCAGTGAGGGGCAGCAAAAGTACAGAGTCGTGCAACAACTGATAATGTCGTAAGTGCCTTATTAGTATATTCTCGTAGAAATTGTAATAAGATAGCAAAGTTCAAGCTCTTTGTCAGGGATGATGCTTCAATTTATTGTGACTTAACTTTGGTTACCACTCATTGTAAAATAATTAATCATATAAAAGGTAAAATTCAATATCACAATACATGTACAATGCTTTGATCCCCTGTGCAATTACCTCGATACCCAAGTGCAATACTGTTATTTCATCTGTAACTAGTTTATTTATGTCTTTTAATACTACTTTTATACTTTTCTTTTTACATACACTAAATTTGTTTAGAGATTTAGATTTAGGTTTCTATATTCATGGCCCTTACTGTATTGTTGTTTGTCAAGAAAACCAAAATCTCCTTATCTGCCCTCTAAAAATTCCCCAAGACATTGTATTATACATTGTCTTATCAAGGCAAACTGAATGGAATTACGATTCAACACTTTGCCTATTACCTCACATAATAATAATTTTAGACTGTATTATCTTCAGAGAGCTGACTGCACTCCATTTTAAGTCCTTCTGCCTGTTTATTTGTCAACTTCTTTCTTTTAATATACAATTTCATGTTTGTGCAGTAAAAAATAAGCTACCGTCAGCAGCTAGTTAGCTTAGCCCAAAAATTGGGAACAAGAGTTGTGAGCTAGTTCGGTAATGTAAAGGAATCCAAAAATCTCCTTATCTGCACTTCCAAAATTCACCAAGAAGGTTACATATTGTTTTATCAAGGCAAACTAAATGGAATCTAAATTCAACACATTGAGTATTACCTCACGTAGTAATACCGTTAGCTTTTATTGAGAGTTAACTGCACTCAATCTTAAGTCCTTATGACTGGTAATTTGTCAACATCTTCTAATAATATACATAAGGCAACCGCATGATACTTCCTGAACGCACTTCTAATACAAAGTTAAAGCAAAATATATTATACCATATTTATTTCTGGGAAAATTAATTGTCTTTTCACTGGTGAATAAAATATATTAAGACATGAAGTAGTTTTACTTTAGGTGGATATCTTGCTAAAATATAAAATAGATAGGAAAACACTTTCTCTCTTGTTCCAATTCAAAAAAGCCCCAATGCGACTGTTGTATGTGTCTGTTTGTAGGGCGTGCAAAACCTCCAAAAGCAACAATGTTTGACTACAATTTTACATTCTTACTAATTAAAGTAAGCTTGTTGACCTTTCATTCTCGAATCCAAGATGGTGAGACAAAACTGAGTCAAATGATACAATCTCAAGTGGCTGAGAACAATTAGTAAATGTAACTATGCCTGACCAAAAATAATAGAATGTCATCAAACTCTAGTGGTATAATATTCCTTTGTTACTTCAAGGTCATTGCATTATAATTTTCAATTTTGCATCTTTTTTAACATTACCTTTTGATAAGTCATCAGATAAGTCAGCACTTATTGCATGATAAGTTGTTACAAGGCTGGACTGTGTAAAACAGGCCGTATACTGGGCTGAGGCTGAAATGGAGCCAGATGGAGTTGAGGTGGGGGTGTGGACAAAGGGAGTGAGTGGGCTCTGAATACAGCTGGAGAGGTGAGAAGGACCTACTTGCAGCGTGGTTTGTTAAGAGCTGTTAATGTGCACATCCCCTCATTCTGACAGAAGTAATCGCAGGGGTTGGCCAGCTCATCACAACGTTGGTTCTTGAACCCTGACGTGCAACTGCAAAAAATTGTGTTTGGAGTGATAAAAGGGCCCAGAGAATGTATACTGTTGAACTGTTTGCTTTTTTTGATGAATGGAGACTGACATACTTAATCCCTTTCAGTAGCTTTGCTCATAAGATGGAGAAAGTCAGTGTTGTGTGTGCAATGAGCAAATAGGCAGAACAAATAATATCAGAACAAATCAAGTTCACTGAGAGGTGAGAGGAACATCTGAAAGAGACAATTGTTACAGTAGTCTAACAGATCTGAGTTTTCTGAGCAGTAAGATGTGATTGCATAAGGAAGACTAAACAGAAATATTTGTGGTCAATAAAAAAGAACTGTTATGCATGTATTCCAATCAGCTTGGGATATCTATATAAGAAAGATATTTAAAGAACACACCCATACATGTACATTTTGAAGATACCTGTGTTGAGAAAATGATTAACACATCCTACACATCCTACACAATTTAAGAAAAAACACAAAATGCAATCATTCTGCTTTGTACTTAGATTTCCACATATATATTCCACACACAAAAACATTAAACAATAGAACAGAATACATAGGAATGACAGGATGTTTAGCAGCTCTTTATATTAGCAACATGGTAAAGGTAAAATATGTGTTAATACAGTTAGCAGAAGTACAACCAGACCTTAAGGATTCTGTTCTTGATGCAGAAAAGTTCACTCAGAATCTCATTGAATGGAAACAAAAGGTACAATGATATAACTTCCATACCAGTCTAGAACAGAACTTTTACCAGTGTGTATTTGTATAACCAGTAGAGTTAAGATGGCAGATTGCAGTATTTGCATAAGCAAATTTAAAGGCCCTGTGAGGAGTTTTGAACTGGCTGAGAAACAGACTGAAAATGATACCGATGCCTCTTTATGACCTTCAATAGCCAACAAGACCATCAGCAGCAACACTGGCACTTTCTCTGTTGACATTTTTAATGCCTGAAACCGCCCTGAGGGAGTAGGTGTCAGACCATGATGGACATCTCGTGGAAACTTGACACATTGCCTGATAAAGTTCACTGTTAAAAGACAACAGGATGAGGTTTTTGTTGAAAACACTACTTTTGCATGCATAGGACAAGCGATAAGTATCACTTTGTCCAAAAGGGGGCGCCAGAATCAATACAAAAGTTCCTCACAGCAGCTTTAAGGTAAACAGAGTTTTCATAAAGTTCAATAAGTTGATTGATCTCTGATGCTAGAAGTCAATGCATGACAGAATAAGCATGTCAACAGAACAAAATGTGTTGGGAGAGAATAATCGTGAGTTAACATTTCCATCCCTTAGCTTTGTTGAAATCACAGATGTTTCATATTCCACAAACAAAAGCTGTGGGAAGGTCAGTTATGGCATTAGACCTGAGGTACACACTTAAAGAAATCTTCAATCAGAATAAGCAGTAACAGAAACAGCAGGCACAGAGGCAGTCAGGCATAGTGAAATGCTTTCATAATAATTACACATTTTCAAAAGCAGTATTAAAAATTCCTAGAATCCGCTGGTGCTGGAAAACTGTCACAATCTTGTGGAAGGATTAGAATGCTTTAAGTAAGAAGACAACAACAATGTTTGAACCTGAACACCTTCAACTAAACCAAACTGTAACTCAACTGTGCTTTAAAATGACCTTTTCATATTTGAATTCTAGAATCATAAAAGACCTATGCATCCTGATGACACCCTTTCAGAGTTTTGGAAAAGAATAACAAACAAGTCCAACATTATGCCACACAAATAACCCTTGTAGCTGATAAAAGACATACTTTCACACCATGTCCTAAAAGCATGCAATGCAAGCATCAGTGACAATCAGCTAGATTTAATTAAATTAATGTCTATCACTGGCATAAACATGGATGAGGAGCAGTTAATTCATGAACATCAGATGAGGAGTTACCTGTTTGCCGCCTCATTTCAATAATAAACCTTAATACAATTGGCAGCTGGCTGGAGAGAGAGCAGCAAGGGGCTGGGAGTGTCAATTAAGAAAATATTTAATGATCTTGGAATTAGTTTTTAACAAAGTGGAGTGGTGGAGTAATAATACCCATATCTAGTTGAAATGTTGTGCCTCGAGTTGTGTTAATACCAGGGGCAGTCCTGTTTTACTGTTTATAAATTCCAGGAAGGTAGAAAATGCTCTTTGATCTCAGAAGTCTGCAGCTCGTCTCTATGAGACGGAGAGGAGCGCATATTTGGTGCAGTTTGGACAGCGAGCTGTGTTGCTACCTGATGTAACGTGATGCGACATGATCCAACACAATATTTGATGCTCACATGCTGTTAGGACATGGTGTGACTTTGTGAGCCTGTAATCCAAAGACAGTTGTTAGTGAATTGATCGCACCTGCGTTTAGGCAGTTGTTGAAGTGTAGTTGTAGAGAGAAAGAAAAAAGAGACATGTTGTTGCTGAAATTCTTTTTAAAAAATTGATTCAAATTATTTTAGGGTTGAAGCTTTAGGTGGCCAACTTTGAACAAATAAACAAGATAATCGATTTCAAAGTTTTATCAGTATCCAACAAAAACAAACAAAAACGGCACACCTTCAAGCACATTGGCATGCACTAAAAGACTACTACTGTAGGGTTTAAAAGCATGTTTGAAGAGGATTGGAGTGCCTCCTGTTAATTACTGAAGTTGCTGACCCTTTCAAACTAAATTTCCCATGTCATCAATAAAGTTTGTTATTGAAATTTCCTTCTATCATATTAATTCATTTATCCAATCTCTCTCTCTTTTTTTTTTTTTTAGAAATGTCAATAAAACATCACAGGGATATCTTGACTGTGTTGAAGTTAAGACCACAATTAAAAAAAGGAGAAAAAAAATACAATTAATTTAAACAAAAGAAAACACATGAAGAGAATAACCAACCATGTTTTAATTTGATTGCGTGAAATAATATTTTCAAGGATCTGTATGTGCGCACAAAAAAATAAGTAGTTTCCTCACTTAAGTGTTTGCTAATTGGACTTTGATAACTAATTAATAACTTGAATGTGTTTCATAGTGACTACAGGAACACTTAAACAGGAAAGTCATCTATTTTTCTCACTAAATGGAAACCAAACTATCCTACTATCAAAAAGTCTGTCTAACCTTGTAATGCAGAATTCAACAATAAGAGGAAGAACTGTCAAAAGTAACACATCTTTGGTAGAATGATAAAACCAATCTGGGGGGGTTAGCTGTGTAGCAAAGGCATGTCTGTACAGATTTGGAAACACATTTATTGTAAAAAGTTGTCCTGTCTTGTTTGGATTCAAATCTTACTTCAGGGCAATCTGTGCAGTATCAGACAAGCCATACAGGAATGTATCATCTGCATAATGATGAATACTGACATTTTTAATAAAGATAAAATAACATCATTAAAATCTTAAAACAAAACAGTGACCAATGATTATGTTGATTTCTATGTCCAAAATAGCTTAAAAAGTTATCTACAACTCTTCTGTGATATAAGCGAATTAGCCATAGCTAGTTTTAAGCCCTGTTTTTGGACGATACTTGTCATGCGTAATAAGAACACTGACTGGTGTGTAAAAGGTAGGTAGGTGTGTATAAAGGGAGTTAATCATGATTATTAGATGCATGATCAATAAAATGACAAGCCAGGTTTGTCACTGGTCTCTGATGGTCAAAGAAAAACAACAATCCTTTTATCTTTACTTTTCAGAGCATTTGATTTATCAAAATAAAACAAATTTATAGCCTTGCTTTTATGAAGGTTGAGACTTAGAGGTTAACAACTGGGCACTGTCTTTACAGTTGAAAATCTCAACCACCTATTTCAGTTTTTACTGCAAGGATTCTTTCATTTCAATGAGGCAGCTCTGTTCTGCCAGGTTTTGGCTTTCAAAGTGCTTGATGAAATATACATTTATTCAGTGTAGTGGGGTCAAACATTATGATTTCTTAACACAGACATATCCATCATCTCACATAATCTCCATTCTTTGCAGCAAACAATGAAGCACATTATCAGGATCTGTTAACCTCATCGACTAGGATGGGATCATTTGCATAGAAATTGATTTTATTCCCTTGAATTTGAGAGTGATCTCCATCTCACTGCGTTGGACAATGGGCAGTTTAAAAAAATAGAGAGTTGGCTTTTGAAATGGATTTCCAATTTCCTCCTTGAGGATGTTTTTAATACACCACTGCATGTGATTATGGCTCAGGTTGTATAAATCTATGGCATTGCTTTCAAAAGTCTTTAACAATGATTTCCTTACATCCGCCTGTCAAGCTTTACTTTGTTGCAAGCTTCTGACGTGGAATCATATGGCAAGTTCTACTGAAACATACCTCAGCTACCCCTTTTCAGAGGGAGCAAACATCTAAAACCTACTGTTGAAGAGTGTCAGTGTGGCCTGACATCAGCTCTTAACTGCAAGAAGGAACAGTGTGATATGTTCAGAATGGCAGGCTTGAAGAGGTTTTGAAACCATTTCTTATCTGCCTAAAAACCGTAAGCCACAGCGAGGTGTCAAACAGCCTAAGACGGCGTACTAGCACTCAGCCCCCTGCTGTGCGGTGGCTTCAACATACTGGCATCAAGCTGTCCCTCAACTTAAGGATTTCTTTCCAAAGGAAGACATCTATCTGGTTCTGTTCTTCTCGCAGGGAAATGATAACCCCTGGTGATTTAAGGCCAGGCTTTCTGGGACACAGAGCATTAGGATGGAAACAATAAGAGTGCGAATGATAGTGGAGAACATTCAATTTTTCCCCACTATCCTTCACCCATTAAGCAGTGACTTACTGACAGAAAGGCAGGCTGGTGTCAGGGTCCAGGTGACAGGTGCCTCCATTGTAGCAATATCCGTCACACAGCTGACAGCTTGGTGCTATTCTACCATTTGTACAACTAGAGGGCGAAGAAATAATGGATACTTGTGAGAGGCACGAAAATGTACTTTTACAAGAGGCATAACATTAGTTAGCAGTAGTTCAGTATACATACTTTATATAAAGATGAAGACTTGGCTCTTAAAGCCTCTGGTAACCCAAATCAACAAAAACCTTCTACCTATGATATTTATAGTCACCTGTACATACTATTATATACATTTAAATATTAGAACTAGAGCTGGGCGATATTTAAAAAGATGCTATTACGATAATATTTTTCAGTCCATATCGATAACTCTCACGATAAGTATAAAATCATCATTTCATTTCAATCTAAAGGCAAATTTTTGGTCCTGAGTGAAATTTGAAGAAACTGTGATTTAGTTCTCTGATAGCTTGTTTTTCTTTGGTCTAATGGGTGGTGAAGGCACATTAATGGCCCCTTCTTTTCTAGTGGTCAGGGGTTGTAATAACAGGTTTGAATACATCAAATATTTACAAAACATTTGATATATTCATATTGAGAAAAATTATACCAACAATAAACCCTAATCAGAATTGAACCTTATCCATTTTCTTTTAATCTTATCGGTTAAGTTTTTGATAACGTTCCAACGCTACGATAATGAAGGCGGGGTTAACTTGGATATTTATGATGAAATAAATAATCTAACCAATCGTAAAGAAAACACAGAGTCACGTGCACACATGTTCAACAAACCTACTCCGCTCCTGCTCAGACGCCTCCTTAAGTCTGAGCAGACTCAGTGTTGTAGTAGCATGCAGTTAGCTTGCTTGCTAATCACGCACTGCCTGTAATCTGTCTGTATAGCTGTCCCTCTGCTCTTTGCACCGCTGTGCTCGTGTGTCCCTGTCTGCACATTCACCTGTGAAGATGACAGCTTGTTGTCATTTTTTTATTTCCTAACTGCGGTGGATTTAGGGAAACTTTGGGCCGTGGTTGAGTTGAGCCGCGGCCGAGTGGCTAAAGCAGTGCTGCATATGACTCACTAACTTTCCCCAAACAACTAAGAGTTTAACCAAACAGCTACTTCTATCACCCGGAGCCGTGATCCTGCACTTCAGCCTCCGCTGCTCCGGGCGTCACATGGTCCTAATGCCCCAAACATGGAGACTACAAAGTGATAAAAGTAATCAATGGTATTAGATCAGATTTTTATTTTTTAGTTATATGTTTTGGGCATTTTGGCCTTTAATGGATAGGACAGCTGAAGAGAGACAGGATATGTGGGGGAGTAGAGAGTGGGGGAAGAAGTAAATGGTCGAGCAGCCAGGAGTTGGACCAGCGACCTCTGCGACGAGGACTATAGCCTCTATACGTGAGGCACTTAGACCGCTAGGCCATCAGCACCCCATAAGTTCAGATTTGAAGTATTTTGTAACTCAGCACTCAGAGAACATTTTAAATTTTCAGATTCTGGTGTTTTTATGTCTTTAGATTCAGAGTCAGACAGCTCAAATATGCAGGCTGTGAACTCTCTCTTGACCTGTCAATTATAGATTTAGCAGACACGCCCACACTTAGATTTTTGTTGATGCTTGATTTCACTTTACATTCTGATATTCTATATGAATTTTAAATATTCCATTTACGTTTCCAGAGGCTTTAATTCACTGACACACCAGAAACCTTAACTACAGTTGACTGTTGCCAGATACATTTTGGGGTTTTGATAAAATCAATTCTTAAGGCCCACAGTCTTAGGATAGAGCAGCTCCAAATGGAGAATACACAGTGGAACTAATTATTTTTCCATAAATGAAGCGGACTGTAACATTATAGCAAAATTGATGAGGGGCAAAAATAGTGGACAGATACAAAGCACTCACTTGCAAACCACATCTCCTGTATCCTCGTTAATGAGGCACGGAGCTCCATGGCACCGTAGACACTTGTCCATCTCACACTTGTTTCCCTCAAACCTGGCAGGACACACACACTCCACATAGCCACTACTCGATAGCGTGCAGGCCTTGGAGTTCACACAGTAGTGATGACAGATGTCTGTTAAATATTCAAAGAGAGGGAAGTGCCTCATTAGAAGAAGGGAACATAGTTTAAGTTGGTTTGATTGGAATTGCACATAGCTTTAATGGGACTTAATTATCCACATCAAATGAAATCAAGCCACAGATGAGAACATATCACCCTTGGGCAGCAGTGGTGGGGAAATACTAATGATGTTCAGTTTAAATTGTTTTCCCCACAAACAATTATGAAAAAGCGATGCAAAAAGAAAATATATTATCACTTCAAAACAGAAACACCCAAAGGTTGTTTGATTGTAGTTCTTTGGCTTTCTTTATCTGTAAATAGATGCAAATGTGGTGTTTGTGGAAAGAGAAAACATTCTCAGGGGTTTGTTTTTGTTCTACTCTGTTTGTGAGCAGCAGAGTTCTATAGATTTTGCAGCATAACTGAATTCAAATCATTGCTTTGTTAGGAGTGTTTTTGTGGCGAGGCTTGAAAGGCTAATGTCAATCAAACAAAGGCAAAGAGTTGTGGCTTTATTTGCTGCAAGCTAACAGGAGGAGGACTCACGGTAAAGACAACGGTCTCCGGTATATTCTGCCATACAGCGACACACCGGCTGGTTCCCCTGGGTGACGTCACATGTTCCTCCGTTCAAACAGTAGTTGTCACAGATCCTCCTCTCGCAGTAAGGCCCTGAGAAGCCAACAGGACAGCGGCATGTGGGCTTACCTGGACAAAGAGGGAGAAAGGTTAAGAAAGCATAAAAGACCAGAACTTATAAAGCATTGATTCTACTCATGAGTGATGTCTGTGCTGAAAAATCCTGATATGAATAATTCTTTTTTATCACTATTAACACTCACCATTCCTTCAGAGTCTTACATTCACATCTTTGTTGTTTACTCAATTTGAACATATTTTTTTGAAATTTAAAAGTTATATTTGCATTCTATGTTTTAAAAATGGTTCATAAAACATGTTTTTGTTTTTCACAGTTAAAAATCGAACTTTTTCCCATTCAGATTTTATGTTTTTTGGGTGATTTTGTGTTAAAACTTTATGTTAAAATGAAAAAATAACTGCATAGGCACACTTGTTGGGTTGTGCTGAAAAAAGACACCAAACAAGGCAAGGTAAAATGTTTTTAAGGGGAAATATAAAGGTTGAATCAAAATTAGTCAAAAACAGCCAATTATACCCTAGACCCCATAGGGTTAAGGCTGAAACACCTCCTAACAAACACACTTCCTGTTTGAGCGGCATGACCCTTTTGTTCACATATGTGTGGCCATTTTTTAAAGAACACACTGTTAGCTTACATGTTTGTGTCTATCAACAAGGCAAACCAATATAGTCAACTCTAGTGAAAAATGAGCCACCATTCTGTTAATCATAGCAACTCTGATCCATCTCTTTTAGGTACAGGCGGACGATTGGCACCCATGGAGACCAGTTGGTCTGCTTCAGGTCCATGTAGGGGGATTATAAATTGTTTGCCAGTGTATGCATCAGAATTGATTAGCATTTCATACAAATACCTCATTAAAATTGGGAGTTAACTCGTCCCTAATCCAAAACATTAGTCCACGAGGCAAGCTGTGCAATAAGTAGAACTGCTTTCTGACCAGTTATCACCTGACAATAGCAAACAACAACAGTGCAGCAAAAATGAATCAAGCAGTTTCACGCAAGGAAAACACACAACTGCAACATGGTGTTTTCAGAAGGACACTTAGCCATCCACTGCTACTGACTGGAGTCTTATTATGCACTAACTAACCAGATAATCATAATCTGAAGCAGTCTCATGTTGTCAGTCTGTCTCTCCACATTATTGAGCTGACACAGGTGAGAGAGAGATGTCAAAAAATGTTATTTTCTGGGATCTGTCATGTATTTTTTAGATACATTAGGACTCTGTCATACTATAAATATTGTTTATAGCATTTTTTTTCTGTATTTGTTTATGTTTGGAGAGTACTTCATTTTGTCCAGGCATTATAATAATCATTGCAATAATAGTACATGAACTCAGGGTTAGATGTATACAGCGTAGCACATTTGGTATTGGAGTCAAAATGTTGTAGTTTGTACATGTAGTTTGCCACAATCATTTGAAACCTGACTTCCTGTTTGAATTTTACTCTGCGTCCCACTCATATTCTCACGAAATCAACTTTGTCAACAACAATGGCGGAGGTCTGTACAGAGGAGAAAAGTTATCACACTTGTTTTTTCGAGGTACAATTTCCAAGTTTGGAGAAATGACACTGAATGAAAGTTTTAAGCATATGGAGCATTTTAAAACAGACCCAGCGGTTGCTCCTTAGGGAAGCTGCCGCAGGATTAGTTTTGTGACCGAGCAACAGTAACCGTTTGTGAGACGCGCTCTGACATTGAGGTTGTGGGTGCGCCCAGCGCAAAAAATGGCGGCAGTGGACACGGCACATAAACCTGGAATGTCTTTCAGTCTCTAATTGATTCTGGAGTGCTTGCAGTTCTTTGTCTATCACAATGCAGGGGCTTGTGGAAACCAATCTGACTATACTCCCCACTCATCATTTATCCACTTCTCTTTCGCTTCACAAACATGTGTTCACTGCAGCAAGGCCTCTTCTGATATGAAAAATACAAAAAGCAATGGTCCAGCATGGATGAAGCAGAATAGTTAGTGTCTCCAGCAGCACAACAAACATTACACCTTCAATTATGTTCCCTGTTGTCTGCCATAAATAAGAATTCAAGTCCTCATCAAATGTGGGATGTTGGACTGAAATGGTGAATGAAGGACAAAAGTAGCCCGGCTTCTGTAACTCAGTGCTAAAAGCTCTGCTGTGTTGATTTCACAGCATGCTTCTGGTGCTTAACAGACAGACTCAATTATGCTTGAAAAGCAGTAGTTGTTATCTTGGTCCCTTTTTTGTCATATAGGGCTGTTTCAAACACCTTATCAGAATTAAAATAAAAGTATAGATCATTTCTTCCTTTTGAGCAGACATGCGTCACAAAGTCTGTCTGCAAAGTAAACAGATTGTATAATATGCTTTAAAAAGACAGAGGGTGGTATGAAAACATAAATTATACCTTTTTATCAAGGCAATTGCTCTGCAGAGATGTTTATGTGATAACAAATGGAAATTGAAATGTTATGGATAATTGCTATGTACGGAGATGATGCACACGATTGTAAATCAATGATACCATTTTTAATAGAGCTATAAATTCTACTTGTATCCCAACAATGACACTTCAGCATATTCATATAAATTCAATCAATTGTGGAGTGGAATTGGTTGCTCTAGAACCATGAAAGCATGAAAGAAGACGTTGACGTGATGGAGGGTTGATACTTCAGGCCGGTTTGACGGGAGCATCACTGACAAAAAACTGCTCAAGTGGTAGATGTAACGTGGCAAAATTGAGTGGAGGTGTGAGAGGCGTGGAAGTTTAAAGGAAGACAAATGTGGTTGAATGTCATCATGCATTGGGTCACTGTGCAGGAGGAAATGGGCAGGCGACTCTGAATTGAAAATGCCTGTTTATGTCAGTGACAGTTTTTTTTCAGGCGAGTCTGGTGTGACCACAGCTGAATTTAAAAGACTGCAGCTGGATTGTATTACTTAAACTCTCTCTGGCATACACACTGGATTTCAAGAGGGAAAAATACTACAAATTGGTAACTGATAAAAATCAACTAAGAGGTTAATTGATATGTTCTGGACACAAAAGCAGGAAAACTATATATGAAGCCATACAGCGCTGCACAAATTGGTGGAAGGAACCCTGCTGCAGATATTGTTTGAAAGTATGTTTGTCAGTAGACTTACCCAGGGGTGATCCCATGCAGGTGCCTCCATTTAGACAGTAGTCCGTGCAGTGGTTGACCTCACAGCGTTCGCCTGAAAAGTCAGGCCAGCAGTAGCACCTCCAGTCTCCTTTTTCATTGGCTAAGCAGCGGCCTCCATTCTCGCAGGGGGGACGGCACAGTTCACCTTCACAACAGTAAAGTCCATCACTGACTGTGCTGTAGTTTATTGCACACAGCAAAGACTGTACAGATGTGGGCTTCAATTTGGAAGCGAGGGAGCATGGACATAACCTGCATGCAGGAGGGTTGTTCATCCTCAGCAACCAGCAAAAGCTTTAGGATGTAATTTGTTTGGTCCCAGCTGTGTACAGCTATGGATGTCTGCTTGAATTGAGTTTGGATGCTGCAGTCAAGTCCAAATGAGGAATGCAAGTAGAGCTGGGCGATATTTAAAAATATATTATCATGATACATTTTTCATATCAGTCGATATCGATAATTATCAAATCAATATTTCATTTAAATTAAAGGCAGATTGTTGGTCGTGAGTGAAAGAAGAAACCCGAGGGTTTGTTAAATTGTGTCTGAGATTTTGTTCTCTGATAAGCTTCTTGAATCTCTTTTTTTATGCGGTGCTAACAAGCAGCAGGTCTTTTGTGTAAGATGAGGTATTTGTGAAGTTTTAGTTTGTAGATTCTTATTTTCCTCAGGTTGAATTAATTTACATAATTTGATTTACATTTACAAAAAGATGTGTATCAGTTTAGGAGAGTATTGTTTTGAGTTATGCATTCCCCCTGTGAGATTACTAAGGGATACGGCGGAGTGATGTTGTTTCCCACAGTTCAGTGAAAGCATCATGTTATTCAGGCTTCAGTTGTCCAACCGTGGGCATTAAACGTGTTGGAAATGCACCGCAGAAGTTGTCTCTGTGCTCTTCCTTTACCCACATCCTGAAAGTATATTTAATGAAATGTATTAAGTTAAGAGCTAACTCAGAGTTGACACAGGGTAACTAACGACTCTGAGCTGGTAGTTTTGAGTTTTTTTTCTGTGTCACTGTCGCTCGTTTCAGCTATGTTTACATTCCACTCCAATTGTCTTTAAGCCCCGCCTACCTCTCACCCTGCGACATGATTGGCTGTTCTTCTTCTTCTGCCTAATGTTGGGTGGCAACTAGCGTTTAAAGCACATTAGCGCTTCCCCCCTTTCTAGTGGTGCAGGGGTGTAATTACAGGTTTAAATATATTGAATTTTATCAAACATTTGTGACATCTATAATGAGAAAAATAATATCACAATAATTATTGTTATCAAATTATCGCCCAGCCCTACATGCAAGTATCTATTGCTATTGAGAGTATTCATTGTATTTTAAAATTTAATCAAAGAAATATTACTGTGGCTTAAATGCAAGAGTAAGCCTACCTGAGATGATGACATCACTGCAGGTGCCATTGACCAGTACCTTCCCCTCTGGACAGGTGCACCGGGCACCCGTCGGATTGAGCAGACACATGAAATCACAAGACATTCTCAGGCATGGATTTGATGCTGTGGAGAGAATGACAAAGAGCAAAGAAGGTAATCTGTCAGTCTGGCCTGAGATGACAGACACGTTTGTTTGTGAAAATTGTTTGTTCATTCTTAGAGTCAAGCTATTTATTTCAAGTGCTTTAATTTCTGTTTTGAAGGATGTTATTATGTCGAAGCATAGAGAGGTACAAAAGTACAGCGCACAAGAATGACTTGCAGAAGTATTAGAATGACATGCCGACCTCATCTCCTGATTGAATAATCAAGGATTGCAGAGCGTGTTAAGAACTTCCTGTTGTCTAATTGATTAAGCAGCACTTTGAAGTGCTTTCCTAGCCGCAGCCCACAACTGGTAGACAAATTAAAAAAAAACATCTCTTGAAACAGTACTCACAAACAATCAGAATCACAAACACTTCTACAAAGGTGGGTTATGACAAGTTCAAGATTGATAATGAGCATTAGTAAGCCACAGAAAGGGTCTTGCACTTACAACTCAGACATAAATGTTTTATTTGAAAGTACTTAATAGAGCACTTAAGGACACAAAATACTGTGTGCTCAGAAGAGTTTTGACAACAAAAGTATTTCACTTGTCAGTTTCACTTCCACCTGATTGACCAATAAGACTTCCAATAAAAACTTGTCGACATCAAAGGAGGACAGGCTTGTTTCTTCAGGGGAATGATTTCCAGGTCTAGTGTTGCTGAAAACACGAGGACAAATGTACCTCAAATCAATTTTCTAATAATAATAATAATAATTAAAATATGAAAAAATACATGGAATTTTTATTATTATTATTATTATTATTATTATTATTATTATTATTATTATTATTATTATTATTAATACTAATACTACTACTACTACTACTACTACTACTAATAATAATAATAGTAATAATGGTAATAATAGTAATAATAGTAATGTGAAGTAGTAGTAGTAGCAGTAATAATAATGATAATAATAGTAAAAATAGTAATAATGATTTGTAGTAGTGGTAGAAATGATAATAACAATAATACTATTAATAATACTATTAATACTATTAATAATGATAATAATAATAATAATAATAATAATAATAATAATAATAATAATAATAATAATAATAATAATAATAATAAATTATGTACTCCATTATAAATATTGAACATACAAACCATGTTGTATCTTTTTATCTATAGATCCCATATTGCAATTTCACCTATATATATCAAATCTATGCTGAACTGGACTACTGGACCCTGTCAAGTAGCCATGTTTACTCAAAACTTGGAAAAGCCTTTAGTTTTTGTGCTCCAAATACATTAAATTACTCACCAAAGACTCTAAAGATGGACACTCTTGTTTGTCCCTCAGGGCATGACTGTTTTCATTGAGCGTTACTGTTTTTGGTTAGTTTGGTTTGCTTTAATTGTATCTCGACATAATTGTAAATGTAGGAAACCTTGAGGATTAAATGCCAAACAAAAAAAAAAGAAAGAGAAAAAAAGGCAAAAAAGGAAATGGATACAAAGTCTTTCTACTGATGTTTTACGTCATTGGTTTCAAAGTGTAAGGGATGCCTCCCCAGGGGCACCAGAGGACATAGAGGGGTGCAAAGTGGGAACAAAGTGAGCATCTGGTTAGGTAAGTTCTGCAATGGATTGAGTTTTAGTAACAGTCAGTAACACAGATCACTGAGGGAGCAGAACACTGAGGATGTATGACCTCAAGTATTCAAAGTTAATATCTTAACCACTGGTGTGGGTCTTCTGCAGTAACTGTAATGAAAGCAAGGTCAAGGCTGCAAGCAGAGGTTTATTTAATTTACTGTGCATCCCAGCATTAAAACCTTATGCCAATCAAAGACACACTCATTGTTTACACTAGAAAATAGATGAGCACGGTAAGATAAGGAAGCAAAAATGACTATAGGTTTGTTGCTGAAAGCATATATGAAAAGGATTATTGCATAATGTTAAGACATTGAAATGTAAAGCAATGAGCTGCACAGTAATGGTTTAGTTTGCTGTCTGACTCACTTTGATGTTGTCGAGTATTATTGACCAGAGTACAATTTCAAAAACAATGTCTGATTTTAGTTGGGCAGTGTTGGAGTCTGTTTTCAGTTTACTTAATGGACTGTATATGTGTTGAAGTGTGACAGTGAGATGGGTGTGTAAATAAATAAAAAATAGAACATTTTAAGAAGGCTTTTAAATATAAAGATGCTTGAGATCTTTAAGGAAGATGTAAAAAAATAAAGAAAGAGATGTTGGAAATCTTAACAGCAAAGATCCATATAATTCAATCTATAAAAAAAATGTAAAAAAATGTATTTCAAATCTTCAAAATTAAAGATACTTAAAACATTTTTTAAAAGTGTTAAAGAGGTAAAACAGAGATGTTTTATTTTGAAGTTTATGGTGTTTGGTAGTTTTAAAGATGCTTCGAAATATGTATATATTCGAAATCTTAAAAAAACATGTTTTAGGGTTAAAAATAGATGTTTATTAACAAAGGTGTCACTATTTAAAGTCAAAACCCCTTGTTTGGGGCATTTAAGGACAGCTGTTTTTTTTTTGTTCTTCTTCTTTCAGGGGAGGCTCATTTCTCCACACTTTGAAAACCCCAGCTTTACATGATATCTAACTCCAGTCTGACAATTCATTAACAGTTACAACACTGGTACATGGGACAAAAAACAAAATTAATCAGTGCTCAAATTTCTGACACAACACACAAGGATAAAAGCACTGAACAAATCTAAATGGTTGTTATGGTTTTGCTGAAGATATCAAGCCTTCATGTCATAGCTTTTTGCAGGCCGTGCACATCTCCTACCCACAGACTGCACACTACACCGCCAGCCTAATGAGTCTCTGGGGAAAGGAACAGCTGCCCTCAAAGTGAAAAAACTGACCGAGACTGAGCTGTCTAATGCTCCATAACCATTAACACAGAGCTGTAAACAAACAGCTGAAGCTGGTCCACTACGTGAGAAAAGTGAGTGAGGAGGCATGGCAATATGGATTGACTTTGTCTCAAGAAACTGATGAGTGTTCTTTCTGTTTCTTTGCTCACCTGAAACAGTAATACCTTTCAGAGAGAACTTCAATCAATCTTATCACTCTCTTTACAGACCCTTACTGTTCCTTTGGAAGTTGTTTTTTTACCCATACATGACATAACATGCTTATAGCACATATTTTATTAATACACAATTACTAATTGTATATATTTTTTCTAACTTTTCCATAACAGTATTTCATTCTAGAAAAACTTTTGTACAGAGTCCTTAAGGAGGAAACGAAAAGAGAAACTGTTGCAAGATCCTGCAGAAGCATTTCATTAAGGCTACTTCCTACCTTTGATCGCTGGCACAGTGGAACATCAACAACGGCAGAGCGTTCACTCTAGAGAAAGTTTCGTTCAATTTAATTTTGAGCTGGGCATTAAATATACAAAGAGATTAAATCTCGCTAAAGGTTTGGCAGGATCTTGTTAAAGTTTCTTGAGATCTTGCAAAGCTTTTTCAAAATAAATCTTAAATAGTATTTCCTCCATGTCCCAGAAGGAGCTCTGTACTCTTGTATCCTAAACAGAAAGTTCACCATTATTATTCCCTGGCTTTCTTACTGATTTTCCATTTCATTCCATTCCATTAAGATGCTTGATTCTGATTGGTCAAAACAACCAGATTTCATGCAAGTATAGTTGAATATCTATGCCATTCCTCTATCACATGCACATAGCACACTGCTTACTGCAGGGCTATTGAGACCATGCCCCCTACATGCACTGTGCATTCCTCCATCACATGCACACATGATTTCTAGAATCCTCGACCACATTTTTGAGCCCGAGCACAAGACTATTGAAGCCTGTGGACTACAGAGTGAAGTAAGTTTTGATGATATTATGTGGTAATATATTTAACAAATTTGATGTATGGTACTAATGTTGAACTTACAAATATCAATGGGTTGGGTCGGAGGGATGAGAAATATTTAACTCAACATTCATGTTTTTGTTCTTCAATGAAATAATTGATTGTTCAATCAAATATTTAATACTTCATAAAGTTCTACTTACAAATAAATCTGTTTTAATTGTATTATTTTGGATGGAAGTCTGCTTATAACAACACAAATATTTATGCTTGGATATTATACCTTTCCATTAAATTACCCTCAATTCTCAGTTAATTCCCATAAATTGTCATTAATTCACATAATTCCCATGGAAAGTTTCCAATTCGGAATATTTCCAAAATTCCCCAGCTTAACTTCCAATGGAAATTAACCGGAAATGTTCCATCCCTTTGCAACCCTAGTCAAAACCCCTTGACAATGGTTATCAGCTTGCACTAACATGAGCAACACCAGAGGTAAACTGATCACACATCATGTCAAATCAATCTGTAAAAAAGAGTTCTGGACGATTTTGCTTCTGCTAGTTGTCACCATAGACTGCATGGTCAGGGTAAACCGTTAGTCTTCGTTCTTAACAAAACAATGTGGCTAAAACATTAGTTTTGGTTAGCATGCTAAATTGGCAGGTTACAGACATGTTCATATTGGATTCTGTCCAGCAATACTAGAAACAGCAGCGAGGCGTAAGTGCAACTATAAACATACTAAACAGCTGTAAAAGTGTGTCAGTAGAGCTTATTGAGGACAGTTTAATGTTAAATAGATTGCAAAATGGAGATAAGAATTAATCTCCATGGATCGCGAACTGACGTGGAATCACTGGGAATTTTTTATTTTTTTTAACTTTAAACATCGATCCATTTAAACCAATAACATTATCTTTTAATCAAGTTTTTTTGCCAACGTGTTTGTTTTTTTAAGTTAGTAGTGGAGTAATTATGTATGATTAGCAGGTGATTATGGGAAATAGAACCCCTTCGGTCAGGGTTCTATTTCCCACAACCATACTGCTCACCATACAAAACCTCTTACATAACGCAGCTTTTGTTTACATCCTTACAATGTAATTTGTGTATAATAATATACAGTGAACTGTCTTTTGAGCTGCACCTGCTATTAGCTAACTACTGTTGTTTTGCAGGTTAAATGGACTGTCCTAAACACATGACCCCCCTGGAGATTTGACCACACCACACATTCCATGATAATGTGCAGTCATGAAAGTGTGAAGATATCATACATAGGGAGTCTTCAATGAAAGTATAAAGGATCACAGCTTAAATCAAATAAATAGCAACAACAGGGTTATTAATAAGATATCACAATAAGAAACTAGGAAAAATAAAAACATATTCCAAAACAACATACCATCTTGCTGTTTGTAACGGTGTGAGATCAACACATTGGTGGGCTTCTCGATCCCCAGGTTCAGAAACTCTGCCGGTTGTTTGCCATACTTGTGAATCTTAAAGACCTGATGTTTGAGTCCAGTCCCATAGATGTAGTCTTCAAATATATCAATTCTGTATGGCTGTGAGATTCCTGTAAATCCAACACAGAAAAGATATCAGATAACCAAAAGTAAGCTCCTCAGAACACGTTCAACATGGGGAAATTGAAAATTTGTAACCTGTGGCAAGATTTTGTTGCAATTATTTGATAACAAGTTCAGTAAAGCGACAAGCAGCTTGAATACAACATGTTTAAAAGAAGTTGTGCTTTGCTTTTCGGTTGTCTTTACCGTGTCTGTCACTGATTGTCACCAGAGGGTCTGAGCCGTCCAATCTCATGCTTCCTATCTGTGAGAGCTCCGGATCTGCCCAGTATAATCGCTGGTTGAAATAATCAATGGCCAGCCCTGTGGGGAGATGAAGCAAAGACATTTATTTACCTGACAAATTACACAGGAATCCTCATGCTGTCCCTCAGCACAGGAGACCTTAAGGTCAGAACAGTTATATGTGAGGCAGATCAGCGCAATGTTGAGAGTGGGTTTCATTTGTTTGTGTCACCCTCTGGCTGTTTGCATTCAGCATTTGTTTTCCTTGTGTCGATAGAGCTTATTAGATCTACCATCTAGTTGTGCACCGCACTTTTGATGAGTTAAAGTGTGCTTACATTTCAATTTCAAAAAAGCAACTCGGTTTTACTTTCCTCCTAAAGTCTGACTGGGTAATTGAGCACCTGGCCGGAGCATTTAAGTAGGTTTGCTTTTTTCCCCAAATGATGGATTTCTCTCTCCTGCGACCACGACAGAGCATTGCTTTCTTGAAATAAAGGAGGCCAAAGGAGTTCCTGAAAATGAGCTCAGCTCCAAGTGTCTTTACAATCACATAGAAATCCTGAATGAGTTAAAACTGTCCCTTCCTGTGACTCCTGAAATACAGAGTAAATATGACGATTTATGCACTGCTCTGTGTCGCAAATGTCAGAAACAAGTAGGCACTTATTTTCACTTAATGTAATCATGTCCATTGATATTATCATTCTTGTCTTCTGTCCAGGCTGAGATCGAGAAATGTATTGGCATCAGAACAGAATTGGATCCAAAGCTGTGTATTCTTGGTATTAGTTCCTTATCTGGTCCAAAGGCTGACTGCTCAGTATTATGTCGTCCGCCTTTCAATTCTGCAAGTCTGACTTGATGTACATCCACCTACATTGTCACTATGGTACAACAAATTATTATGTTCCTTACGAGAGGTTATCCAATGTACTACAAGGAACCCTTGTAGATTACTTTATCAAAAAGTCCCCCTCAGTGTGTATCTTGGCGACGAATGGTTATCAATTAGCTGCATTAGAATAGACTGAGACTTTATTTATTTACTTTTTTCTTTTCTCGACTAAAATTAATCATGTAGTACTTCAATATCTCCCACTTAAGTGTTTTTTCTTCTTGTATGTGTGTTCTTTTTTGTAATGTGCTTCATGATTTCCTATGGAAATAAAATGCTGTATAAAACTGTCCCTTTCTTTATTCTTCATTTCATTATTGTTTTATTTCTAATATATTTTCCCACCATACTGAAGCTGCAACTTTAAAGGCGCATGCATTAAAAACTCTCTTTCTTAATCACCTCTATCCCTCTTTCCAACCCCATCTCAGTTGAGGCAGATGGCTGTCTAACATGAGTCTGGTTCTGCTCGAGGTTTCTGCCTGTTTAAAGGAAGTTTTTCCTTGCTGTTGTAACCAGCTAAATACTGAATACAGATCATCCAGAATTCTGCAGCACTGATCTCCAACCAAACCAAAGCAGCACACGCCTCTCCTCTGTCCATGCCCCTCCACTGGCTCCAAGTTGCAGCTGGCAAAAAATCCAAAGTCCTGTTACTTGCTTACAAAACAGCAACATTAACTGCTTTTGCCTACCTCAACTCCCTCATCCAGTTCAACACTCCCTCCCCTCCCACCCACTGCGCTCTGCCAATGAAGGATGCCAGGTACTCTTGTCACAACAGGGCCCTAAGTTGCTAGCTAGACTCTTCTTCACAGGTGGTGGAGTGAGTGACCAAACTGCATTTGATCTTCACCTTTAAAGCTTAAGACCCAGCTCTTTCATGAACACATCTGCCCTCACTAATGACACTAATGAAGATGATATTGAGGATGTTGTTGATGTCTATGTGCATTGCCTCAATGCACTCCCTGTTAGCACCTGTCTGCTGTTGAACTTATAGCTGTTTTTTGGCATTTACCCTCATTGTCCACTCCAGTCTAGACCTTTGTTTGTGTTGTGCTTACTCTCAGATGAATGTCTCTTCGGACAAGTGTCTGCTAAATGAATCATAGCATTAGTTCAGTGTGACTGCACCTGCTTTTCAATAGACTGTATAGAGTGGTTGCATAAGGAAGGCTTTAAGGGTCACAATTCACATCATTAGAGAACCTGAAAACCCTTAGATGGTTATCCCAAAGCACTCTAACCTATTCATCTCATGTCACTTCAAGAGATGTTCAATTACAAAGCTGCTTTCATGTTTCTGTTATATTCCTGGGAAATCTAGGCTTTACATCTGGAACAGGGAACACACATCTTGAAATTTCCTGGATTTTTCTTGACTGTTTTCAAAGTCAGAATGATGCTCCGAATTCAGGGCTATCATAAAACTCAACGGTTTCGTACAAAAATCGCTGAGGTGGATCTGTAAGACGCTTTAAGTGTCATGGCCTCCCCCACAGAAGCAGGTTTTTTGGCAGAATGATTGATATGTTGCATCTAGCTGTTGTCAAAAACACGGTCCAGGTGGATGACATGTAAGAATCTAAACCCTTCAGAGCTGAGCCTCATGGTGGTGGCTCACTGAGAAACTATTCCAGTCACTTTATACTGCACACATCGTCATCTGAGGCAATAGGAAAGCATTTTGCATCAGTGTTAAATAGCCAAGAAACACAAATGGTAACCTCAGCCCTGCCAGATTATGCTTGGATGGGTTAATAATGAGAGGAGAGAGGGTATGAGGATAACCTTCCTGTGCCCTTCAACAACACAGTGGGACTGAGATAAAAAAGATAACCTCTCTGTTAAGTCCAATCAGTAAGATAAGATGTTTTTCTCTTTGAAAGGGATCATCTGACAACACAACACTGTAAAAATAACTGTACAGCTTCATGTGTCTACCCCTTTCACACCCCTTGTTTTACCGTAGCTGTTGGTAGCTGACAGGACCATGCTTGTGTGAACACATGTTTCAAGACTACAGTGCCATTTCAAAGCAGAGGTGCTCAGCCATGACTGCTGACAGCTTGTTATGCTCCTGATATGCCTTTGAGGCATATGAAAAACACCATGTGGACGTGTTAACAAGGTTAAAAACTGTATGTTCATTAAAGGAGTCTTTAAGGAATCAAAGTAACACACACACATATATATATATATAAATAGTGAACATTTGAAACACCTACCTGTCGGCCTCCTGAGGTTTTTCTCCAGGAGAACTCTGCGTAAGGAGCCATCCATGGCTGACTCCTCTATATGAGAGTGATCACCTATGACACTCCAGTACATCATCCTGCATCAATTAAGAGAGATAGTGTCATTTCCATTTCATGTTCTGCTCGTTACAAACCACAGACGGCACATTGAGGGATTACCAGCAACCTTAACAAACTACACTTGGGCAAGCTATTGGCATAATGTGAAAAGTGGTTGCCACGACACAGCTCTCTGTTTTGAAAACAGTACAGCTACTGTCCAAAAACAAGTACATTTCTCAGATTGTAAAATGTTAATTTTGTGAGAAAATGTGTTCCATTTAACATTGAATACTACTGTAATGGCTAAACACATTGGAATAGACAGAGGGATGGCATATGTTGCTTAAAATAAGTAATCTGGAGTTTTCTATGGTTGGGCTCCATAAAGAAATACACCTTTTCTTCGTCTTGTGCTCAAATCTGATATCATCTTGGGGATGTAACAACATTAGAGAATGGTTTATAGCGTTTAGAGTGTATTATTAACAAATATAAAGGGTGTCATATTTGATCTATACTCCAACAGGAAAACATGATTGCTGTTTTGTGCTGTAGGATTGATAATAAAATTGAGAATTCCATGTAGTATCTGTTTTTCAATGGAGAGTAGATAAACAAGAAAATAAATACTGGAAATCAGTAATTTTGACTTAGTTCAAGATTGTTGTCCTTGTCAATGTTGATCAAACAGCTTTGTGATTGTAATAATTGAAGTTGTAATATTACAACCAACAGTGAGAAGCACTGCTCTGAGCTGCTCTGACAAATGTTAAGAATGCAATAGGTAGTGAAACTGGTTAAGCTGTGTACACTACAGCGGTGTGATTTATATGTTAAAATGTGCAATGTTAGGTAGCAGAACTTCCCAAATATAACGTTAAATGTTACTCTGAAAAAAGTGCGTCTATCCCAAGATTTTCCTAATGACCAAGAGTCTTGTTGCTTGCATTCTTAGACAGAAAACTATCCCCTAAGCAACAATGAGGCGTGTTTGAAGAGTCGTGTTGCCTATCTGTTTATAAGAGTTGGTGATGAAGTGATTAAGACTTGGTATTTGTCCACTTCTTAGAATGATAATAAATTAATGTTTCCATTAGTTTATATTTAAACCCTTCTGTTATGTTTGTTTCTTAGGGACTGCAATAATCTTCCTGGGTCAACATGACCCGGGGCATATTTAATGATTCAATAGTGTTAGAGCCCAAAAAAATCCCAATGTACATTTTTAAAATCTCATTATTGACTCCATTACTAACCATTTAAATCAATATTTAGTGCATTGGTGTTCTTTAATTCCCACAGATCATAGTTCAATGAGGATAATTCACTCATTTTTTTATGAAAATTCATGTTAAAACATTTTTTATTTACATTGGAAAGTGATTGGGGTGGAATATGTAACACAGTTGCAAAGAAACATTTAGTATTTGACACTTCTGACCCCTTTTAGCCTCCACTTGACCCGCGGAGAGTATCTATGTAATACAAACATGCAGGGGGGATGCAAATGTGTGAAATGAACCATTTTCATTTTATATGTTGTTCACACTAATTAGGCCAAGCAGAAAAAGTTTCATACCGAAAGAATACTTTTAACTTTTTATTTTTTTATTTGGAACTTTAGAATAGGTCAGTTTGACCCGCAACATAACAGGAGGGTTAAAAACCACTTATCTTAATGTGTTGTGAGAAATGTCTGCATGACTTACCCCCTGGCTGGGTTGACAGCAATGGCGTACGGCTCTCCGGCTATGTCGGTAATCAAGCGAGTGCAGTTTGGTGCCTTCAGTTGCCCAACATTTATAGAATATCGTAACTTTGTCCAGTGGGCTGTGTAATAGCTGAACCAGTGCATCCGAGAGTGATCCGTCCAGTAAATGTTGCCTGTGATCCAGTCGGCAGAAATGTCTCGGGGTCGACGAAAGTCTGAACACTGCAACCAGAGGAAAAATCACAAATGAAGGTGCTACTTTTCTAAATTAAGTCATATGGTCATCAAAAGTTGGGTCTGTTAAAGGCATAACAAGAAACCTAGTACTATGAAGTCTGCTGTAAAACACGACGAGGTGTAAATTTTACATTTCTGGGTTTTTTTTATCCACATGAGAATTGTTTCTGTTATAACACTGGTAGGAAGAGGAGACAAGTGGAATCCTTAAGGATTATTTTGACACATATAAAAACCTATATTGCAATACAAAACAGATTAAAAGCTTATTCTCAAACTTCTTTTTTTTCCAATTTTCAACCAATATTTTTCAAGCATTAAGTTGTGAGCCAATGCAACATGTATTGAAAATGTGAAATAATACAATAAAGAAAATACACAAGGTTAGGTATACTTACTATATTTCTGACATTGGTTTTACTTTGACTCCTCTCAAGAGTATCTCTGTAAAAAATCCCACCAGGGTTAAACTGTGTAGCCCAGATAAACTTCTGGTGGTGAAACAGAGCATCCATCCCAATGATACGGGCATTGTCCTCTATGTGGGTGAGCAGTTTGTGTCCTTGGGTCTGGTTAAACGGGTGCACAAAACTCCTGATTTCAGTGTCATTAGCGATGTAGAGCACTCGATCTTCAGGTCCTGCAAAGTGAGTTAGAAGTAGGTTAAAATGGTAGAAAACTAATAAAAGTACAGATTAAATCATGCCTGATATTAAACTTCAGACTCATACCTTTTGCTACACAGTTGCCGTTAATCTCTTTATAATTCCGGTCACATGTGCACTTATATGATCCTTTAGTGTTCGTGCAGTAATGAGGACATGTGTCAAACTGCGAGCATTCATTTATCTCTGGAGAAAAAGAAAGACTGGTGCACTTAGAAACAGGTTATTACAGACAACACATTCGTTAAGCTCACTCAGAAATGTTGGGTAATAAAAAACTACAACAGAACAGAACAGCTGGGCCACGGCCAAACATGGCTTCGTTAATGACATGATGTGGATAGGCAAGAACAGAAATATGGATCTCATTTTAATTTCCTCTATGAAAACTGCTGCCTGCTCCCAGTAATAAAGAGGAAATTAGAGTTTATATAGGTAATAAATAATCTTTATCTTTGCAGAGGAAAAGCCATCAACTAAGATTCTGGATGAATACTTTATTTTTCCTCTGGCATCAGTATAATTTTTTATACAACATTATGGATCTTTTCAACATAAGTTCTTCTGTAGCCTTTCCAAAGCTGATGTTATTTTTGATGTCAGGATAATACTGTAGGGACTGCCAGTTCCTGAGTCCTGTCAGGAGGTTCACATAATGGGAAAGGCTGCCAGTTTATTGTTTTGAAAGAAAGAGGGTTTGATAAGACTTGACACGACTGAAAATAGGCACACAATTTATGTCCACTTAAACCATTTTCACACTGTGAATTGGCATGTTGGCTTTCAGCTGATTTATCGTCCACCGTAACATTTTGGAAATGATGACTTTTTACTCCGAATAAAACCTCAATGAATAACCTTCCATGACTGACTGTGCAGTGTTTAGTAAAACAACTATTATGTAACCTTTTGAATAACAGAAAAATACATAATTAAAGCCTCAGTCCTGTATGAAAACGTTGTACTGACTTGCACAGGGAACAGTGCATCATCTACTAACAATAAAGGATAAAAGTGATTACACGTTACCTTCACATACGCCGTTTTTTTGGTTCCTCTTGAAACCAGGTTTGCACTGGCATATAGCATTAGTATTTGTCTGGTTGCAAATAGCATCCTCTCCACATGGATTTGTTTTCTTTTCGCATACATCTCCGCTGGAAACTACAAATAAACACAGGACTTTGATTACACTTCAGTCTCTTTGCATCTTAGACACCTGCTGTGTTTATCTTTTGATGTGCAAAAGCCAAGAGGGCATCTTCATCTTCCAAACAGTACAAGACACATCTCAAACACGGGCATACATATATTACCATAAATAACAAAACATCACATTTAAAATGAGGAGATCGCTCCGCTTCCTGATATCACGGTGACATTCTGTACTTTTCATCTCCTCCGAAGGCTTCTTTGATCTGTTTGTTTTTTTTCATGTCAGCTGGTGGTGGTGTAGTACTCACAGGCTTTGCAGTCTTGCTCGTCAGAGCCGCCATCACCGCAGTCATTGAAGAGGTCACACTGGAGCTGGATGGGGATGCAGCGCCTGTTACTGCAGGTGAACTCTGTCTTTCCGCAAGGCCGAGGTCTACCAGCCACCACCTCTGCTTCAGTAAACACAAAGTGAGTTAAAAAGACTTCAGCTCATAACAAAACAACTTCCACTGTAACAAATATAGACGTCTAAGTATTCTGTTTTCACTTTCAAAAGACATTGAAGTAGAATATGGACATTTTGGCATGTGCACCAATACATAATAGAGCTTTACTATCATTTATATATCTTGATATTTTTATTTTTACTTAAGATAAGATAATACTTTATTGATCCCCTGGGGGAAATTTGGTTGTTGCAGCAACACAGACATAGTAGCAAGAATATTAGAGCACACATAGAGTTAATTTAAATAAAGTCAAATTAAATAAAAATAAGAATAAAAAAGTAAAGGTATATATATATATATATATATATATATATATATATATATACAGTATATACATATAGATATGTCTGTTTGCAGACAAAGAGAATAGTAAATAGTATTATTTAACAGTAACATGATCAGTTGTAATAAATCCTAATAATAATATATTACATGTAATGTTTATATATAAATATGTTCAAATAATATAAATATACATAATATAATAATAGTAATTATAGAATATAATGCAATATCATATAATATGTTATAATACTACTAATAATACTTTGATATAATATAGTATAGTAGTAATATAATATAATATGAATTATATAATATCAAATATACTTCACTGTATCGTGAAGATTAATGTTGAATTTAAGTAACAAAGATTGCTTTGGTTAATTGCTTGTCAGCTCTGATAAATTATTCATAACCCACAATCAATTTGTAGCAATTTTTCAAAATAAAGAATTGAATCAATCACAGTGACAGCTGCTCGCCTACAAAAGTGATTAAATTACTTTTGTTTTTCCATAAAATTTCTGTAAGTTACCTTTACAGCTTTCCAAACGTTTCAGAGCTCCTAGTAAAAATATAAAAGTTTGACATCCACCCCGAGTACAGCAGAGGAGAGCAAAGGGGAAAAAACATTCCGTGACAGAGAGGTAGATGGAAGGAAAGATAGGACTGGGGTATGTTTGAAAGGATGGATGGAGGAAAGACAGATAAATGGTGGAGGGTAATGGAGTGAGGGTATGGATGAATGAATGTACAGATGGATTCAGAGAGGAGGATGCATGGAGGAAAGAGGGAAGGAAAGAATGACAGATGAGAGAAGTGATTTGTCCCTTCCTTTCCGGTCGGCTCTGTGCCGTCAGACGCCGGAGGCTTGTACTGAGGTAATGTGTCAGAACTCAGCTAAAGGTCCGTTGTAGGCTGGATTGGAGTTTTAAAAAAATATATTTCAAACACAAATTTTTCATCAATGAATATAAAAAAACTTAGGACTACTTTTTATTTTTTCCTTTCTTGTAATGTTTATTTAATTAATACTCTAAATATATATTCATTACCATTATACTGACTGTTTTTTTTTTTCTATTATTATTACTATCAGAATTGTTTTCTTATTATTTGTATTATTACCACCAATTTCATTACCAAAGTTATATTTATTTACTTACTCAGTTATTTCCTGTATATGTTTATATATATTATTTATGTATGTATAATATGCATTATATTTAATTAACGCACCTTCATTTATACCTTCAATAGAAGTACATCAACAAAATCTGTACCATTAGATGTGAGTGTGTATGTGCAGGTGTTTGTAAATACAGTATTTGTGTACATGCATGTATGCATATATGAATATATTCATATCTGTTTATTTATTTGGTATTTATTTATTATCATTTGTATTAGATTTATTTTTTATATGTTCAATTTTTATTTAAGTTTATATTCGACGTGTGTATTTATGTATACATATTTATTGTATTATTACTATTTTCACCATATTATTATTATTATTATTATTATTAATATTAATATTAATATTAATATTAATAATAATAATAATAATAATAATAATATAAAATATGTATACATACATACACACATGCATACATACATAACAGAGTTGTATGTGTGTGTGTGTGTGTGTGTGTGTGTGTGTGTGTGTGTGTGTGTGTGTGTGTGTGTGTGTGTGTGTACACACACACACACACACACACACACACACACACACACACACACACACACACACACACACACACATGTATTGCATAGTATGGGATTCGACATCAAAGTTTGTTATATCTTTTGGTCCTCTTTGAAAACTGACATAGATTATGGCTTAATATTCTCCATGCCTAAAGTAGTGTTCTTAGTTTCCTCCTCAAAATAAAATGATATCTTGTTACCTGTGATAGAAGAGCATCAGGGGATCTTGTTTAAGCGGAACTTTAATATCTGTATTAAGAAATCCTGTGCTCACCACACTCCTCCTCATCTGAGTTATCTCCACAGTCATCCACTTTGTTGCACACTTGGTCCGCACGTAGACACACATGACCATTTCTGCAACGGAACGGCCTTGTTGGAGGGCACGGGAGTTTTGCTAGAGATGAAAGGATACCAAAAAAGTAATAATGGATATGTCTTTCAAAATCACACAGAGAAAAACAATGGTTTGAAATCTTTCTCCTTGGAAAATAGAAAAGTAGTGCCTTATGAAATATGCATCAAATGTGTGCCAAGAAAAGCCTCATAAGTGACAACTTCAACCCACCACACATGTCTATGTCTTCATCAGAGTTATCCCCACAGTCATCCTTGCCGTCACACACCCACGTGTGGAGTTTGCACAACGTGTTGTTGCAAATGAATTCATCAGCTCGGCAGAAGAAAGCACCTGCAATTACAAAGAATGGTCCCCAATATGTTAAACTCTCTAAACCAGAAAGAAAATAGCATCTTATATAGTAGCAGCTACAACTCAGGAACTCTGAGAAAGTCCAATAATAGGTTATTTCACATGAAGATCCAGAAAGCCTTGGAACATTTTATATCATGTTTTTTCATTCAGCAGATCTGAAATTCTCACAATCTGAAATTGAAGTATCCCTGCCTCTAACAAAATATAACCTGTCATGTATTATTCTCGGTTTCTCTTTCTCCTCTTGAAGAAGAAGTTTAAAATATTTCATATGGCTCTTAAAGGGTGATGTGTATGAAAAGATTCCTTATAGTAAATCTTAGTCATTTTATGATATTCGCTAGTATATAACAATATTTTTTACCTTAGGAATCAAAATCATAGGTTGTACAAAACATGGATGTAGTTTCAGTGGCTTCACTGATTGGCTCCTGAAGAAGAGTTTGAAGCCCAATTCTGGAGGCCATATTGGAAATGTTGACTCAACCTAACTTTAGGTTGACCTAGCAAAAGCAATGACAGGGAGTAGAGCCTCCTTGCTAACAGCTGCAGTGTGCCCACCTGTCAGTCAAGTAACCCATGCCCCTAATTGTACAAGACTAGTAACCTTAATATTTTCAATATTAGTGAGTGATAAAAAATAATTCACCCCCTGTACAGTGTGTGCTCTCTCTTATTTTCCTCTTTCCAACCACAACTCGTACAAGGCAGATGTGTGTCTAAGGTGAGTCTGGTTCTGCTCGAGGTTTCTGCCTGTTAACGGAAGTTTTTC
Organism: Notolabrus celidotus; assembly: GCF_009762535.1. NCBI lineage: Eukaryota > Metazoa > Chordata > Actinopteri > Labriformes > Labridae > Notolabrus > Notolabrus celidotus. The sequence continues at coordinate 5,997,627 of NC_048281.1, read as the reverse complement.
CTTGTTGCTGTGACTAGCTTAATACTCGAAAGTGCAATGCTCATGCTGGATTAAGATGAGATAAGACTGAGTCCTGTCAGTAAGAGGGGACTGGATCTAGACCTGCTCTGTTTTTAAAAGCGTCTTAGGATAACGTTTGTTGTGATTTGGCGCTATACAAATAAAGATGGATTGATTGATTGTTAGAATAAAGAAATAAGCTATTCAGAACCAGACTGTTAACATGTTAATTTTGCTGCAAGGTGGACTTCTTCAAAAGGGTGAGTTGGCATGTGGGACTTTTGGAGTCAGCCTCAATTGGACACGTGAGGAACTACAGTTTTCAACACTTCCAAATTGGCTTCCTGGCTCAAGACTGGAGGTTGCCACTTGATCAAAACCCCAAATTTCAGTCATCAAAGCGGCAGCCGATAACACACTCATTTAAGGTCACACTGACCCCTACCCTGGCTGCAGTTTTCTTCATCACTGTGGTCCATGCAGTCCAGCACGTCATCGCAGCGCCAGCGCCGAGGTATGCAGTGAGCACGATTGAGACAGAGGAACTCATCCTCTCTGCATTCCTTCACACAGCCGATCTGTCAGTCAGAAAACATCATAAATCATCAAAATTGTCCTTCAAGGGATGTTTTTCAGCACTCTGAGGAATCCAAAACACTGAGTGAGTCATGTTTCACCGGGGGTTGATCCATGATGGGACAAGCAGCACCTAAGTATTAAACTGCACAGTACAGCAGTATTTCTCAAAGGAAAAAATGTTCTTTTGGTTTATCTCTTTTAAAAATCACACAAAACTGCACCGACCTCGTCTGAACCATCCAGGCAGTTGTCATGTCCATCACACCGCAGGCTGGCTGACACACACCCTCCGCTGGCACACACATACTCGTTTACGGAGCATGAAGGGACCGCTGGAGAGGGCAGAATATATCGGTCAACAACTCTCCTTCTCTCGAGTAGAAATCATGCAGGTGAGACCTTTTCAGTCTTCTGTTCCATGACAAGTGAAACATTTGACATAAAAGTAATGCTGAGTTAAAATATGGCTCTAGACAGGAAACTGTTTGAACTAGTCACCTCCAAATCCATTTGATGCTGTTATTCTGCAGATGACTGAGTTTATGGTGTGTTCTTGTTGCTGATAGCTAAACAAAGTGCCTCACAGTAAGAGTCCACAAATAGACGGAAGTACTTGAGAGGAGAAATTTGGGAAAGGTCTGCATTTCTACTCCCAAAAAATGTCTTGGTTACACTTGCCTTTAGGACAAAATATTATTACACAATTTTTGCACTTAAAGCTGCTGTGAGGGATTTTTTTTAGCACTGATGAAACAGGGTTGAATTGAAACAGATGCCTTTGAATGGTCTACTAAGACAAACAAGACCATCAGAGACAAGATACATGTATTCTCTTCTCTATTTTTGATACCTGCTGGCCCTTCTGAGGGGTAGGTGTCAGGTGAGATAACAACAAGCTGTTAAAACAGCCTTCACCAAGGATTTTCAAGCCAAATAATCATTGAGAGTTGCACATTAAACATTTAACATAAAGAAATGTCAGATAAAACACGGCCTGGACAAGATCAGCACAGTGATCAGGCATCCTGCTTTGTCCATAGGGACGCCAAAGTCAACACAACCACAGAAAGTTCCTCACAGGAGCTTTAACCAACTCATAGATGAGGCCTGGGTCAAAAACCTTGACGTAAAGAATCTACTGTCAGGATTTATGCTTAATGTACTTCTGTATACCGAGTACCAAAAATGACCCACAGTCTGTTTGCATGTTCTCTACATTCGAAAGTACCCTTCAGCACTACTTTGTGAAATGCTCTTATAAAGAGATTGCTTCAGTTCTGGACCTGTTCCCTGGCAGTTATTCTCATCCTCCCCCATCTTGCAGTCTTCTTGACCGTCACACAACCACTTCAGCGAGATGCAGAGGTTGTTGTGGCACCGAAACTGGTCTTCTGCACAGCGTTCCTCACAACCTTTCTGCAAAGAAATATAGAGTAAAAACATGAATCAAATGATGATTGGATATAGGAATTTAACATCTGTCTAAATAAGATAACCATACAGTGTGCGTTCAATGCATGTAATTACCCAGCTTTCTTACTGATCTTCTGGTTGTGTAAGAAGCTTGTGACATTAGTTTATTTTTAAAGGTGTGTGAACCGCAGAGCTCAGAGAAGAAGGAGAGCTGAATGAGGACAGTTTCATGTTAAATCCACCACAACAGGCAGAGAAGAATCCATCACCATGGAACGATCACTGACGAGGAATCACTGGGCCTATTTTTTTAAAAACTGTAAACATAAATCATTTAAAATCAATAAAATAATCTTTAATCAATGTTTTTTAACAACGTGTTTGTGTTTTAAGTTAGTAGCCGGGTAATAAGTGGTATAATGTCCCTTACTTGTTATCTGTGGAATACCTTGACCCTTTGGAATCCATTATCCTCAGCATAGAGCATAAGGAAATAACTGCTCAGTATCTTTCTTTATGCTTTCAGGGCAGCTTAAAAAATGTTGAAAATTGAAGAGGCTCTCTTGCTTTTGTAATATTTTGAACACCCTCTTAAAATTGTGGTGAGCATTTTGAGTACATGAGTGAGTGGCCTCCTTGGGATATTCTTTTTTATTCCTTCTCTCATGCCCCTTCCTTATTACTTACAAAAACCTTCATACATTTCCGTTCAAATTCTGTGTGAATATAACTGAATAATACGGCAATAACAAAAACCAAAGTGCATACTTGTATCATCAGAAGCTCACAGGTTTTTTTTATATAAACTTGAAGTATTTGTGGCATCTTGCTTTGACTGAGAGCAAATATTTTCAGCTTTAATTCTGCTGTAACTTTTTTTAAAGGTTTACATATACACTGCCCGTCCCAAAAAGAAGTTGCACACTATTTTGTATATTATATTGCACTGATATTTCATTGGACCGCCTTTAGCTTTGGATCTGGCACGCATTTGCCGTGGCATTGTTTTGATAAGCTTCTGCAGTGTCACAACATTTATTTCCATTTACAGTTGCATTAATTTTCCGCCAAGACATTGTAGTGATGATGGGAGAGTCACTGTGCAAAGTCTTCTCCACCACATCCCAAAGATTCTCAATTGGGCTGAGGCCAATCCATGTGTGAAAATGATGCATCATGATCTCTGTGCAACTTATTCACAATGTGAGCCTGATGAATCCTGGTACTGTCATCTTGGAATATGCCCGTGCCATCAGGGAAGAAAAACTCCACAGATGGAAAGACTTGCTCATTCAGTATATATTCAGACAGTCAGCTGATCTCATTCTTTGGGAGCATAACCTTGCTGGACCTAGACCTGGCCAACTGCAGCAACCCCAGATCATAACACCGCCCCCACAGGCTTGTACGGTAGGCACTAGGCATTATGGGAGCATCACTTCATCCGCTTCGTTTTTTTGGATGGTCAGTGCATCTTATAGCTGGGAGATATTGAAAAAGATGTTAGCAAAATAAAAAAATTCATATCAGCAGATATCGATAAGTATCACGATAAATATCAAATCATTATTTAATTGAAATGTAAAGTCAGATTTTTGGTCCTGAGTGAAAGTTGAAGAAACCAGACAGTTTGTTAATTTGGATCTGGATTTAGTTCTCTGATAAACTTCTTGAATCCATTGTTTTTGACAGTTCCAACAGAAAGCAGGTATTTTGTGTAAGATGAGATTTTTGTGAAGTTTTAGTTTGTAGATTCTTATTTTTCTCAGGTTGACATAATTTGCATAATCAGATGTATTTACCCACGTCTTAAAATTGTATTTTATTAAGTGTTTTAAGTTAATAGTTAACACAGAGTCAGCACAGTGTCAGATAGGTTTGGCGTTTTGTTCAGTGTCGCCGTCACTCGTTTCAGCTGTGTTTACATTCCACTCCAAACGTCTTTAAGCCCAGCCTACCTCTCACCCTGCGACATGAATTGCTGGTCAATGCCGTCTTCTTCTTCTGTTGTTGGGTGGCAACTAGCCTTTAAGACACATTAACGCCCCCTCCCTTTCCAGTGGTTGGGGGGTGTAATTACAGGTTTAAATGTATCGAGTTTTCATCAAACATTTGTTCTATTTATATTGAGAAAAAATTACATTACGATAATCATCGTTATCAAATTACTGCCCAGCCCTAGTGTATCTCTCATTCACAGTGCTCTTTCATGTTAAACACCAGGTTGGATGTTCAAATGATAAAAGGGTGAAAAATCTGGCCCATGAGAGCCACTATTAATGAATCTGTTTAAGGTTCAGTGTGAATTGTACTGCTGCTTCTTCCCTCTGAATATTTTCTCTCTGAGCATTAGGCTTGGACTGTTTAACTAAATATTAAAGGGTCTAATAGGGTTTCTCCTTTTTTGTATTGAGACAGATTGTATAAAATATAGTGCTGCAAATACTGAGCAGAGTACTATATTAACAAGAAGAATGTATTGTAATAACAAGTCTTTGTCCTCACATTATGCATTGCTCTGGATCATTACCACTGACGGGGCATTTTCACACTGAATACTGCAAAAAAAACTCTTTAATCCATGCATGCTAGATAAAGGCACATTTTTCCTTCACAGATTCCCAGAGTGTGGAATTACAATGGCAAACAGAAGCTTAATAAATTAAGATATTCATGCATATTTATGAACACAACAAGTAGCGTTTGTTTGGTTGAGAGCATTAGGAATTTCAGAAGCAAACAGACACAGGGGTTTCTAATGCACTAATGTACCTGAAGGTGCAATAGCTCATCGCATTGATATTTTCTGTCCAGCCACATAGAGAGGATTTGGCTCTACACAATGAGTTATACTTTGGATGGGATTATTTTCTTTGCAAGTGGCAACATACCCATCCAATGTGTTTTCTCTTTATATGCTTTGGCTGGAAGCTCAGACACAAACACACATTTCAGGACAAATAACAGACTAAATTACAGCATGCTAAGAATGTTGTAATTAATTCTGTGTAATCTGTTATACTGTGTCTCTTTGTCTTTTGTGTTACGTTCAGCATATTATGGTTTATGTAAACTGAGCTGTCAGTTTTACATACAGTAAGCCAATTCATTATTTTCACGTGGCGTCACACACTTATGGACCCGCCCCCCTGGAGGGCAAAAAAAGCTTCCCACTGCTGCGAGCTACAGGAAAGTGACCAGATTCTGCTGTAAACTATGTGTTTAAAAACCTTTTTAAACGCCTCACAGGTGTTGTTCAATTATATAACAGGAGACAAGCTTGAATTATGCTTCTTAAGAATCCCATCAGAGAAAGAAGATTTTAAGAGGAGGCGATATGGATTAATTATATTAAACGCTCTACTGTCCCTGATGAGGGAACAAATCAACGATCAAAGTCCACACAGCTTTGAGCGAACACTTCATTGACGGTAAGTTGAAGTAAACACAGTGTATTTTAATTCATGTATGTTAGTCACTGTCGTTCCGACATGGTAGGTGTGTGTGGACAAACGTAGACAACTCCACCGGTAACTTGTTGACATCTCTAACGCTAGCTTAGTAATAAAACCATGAATATCGATCCCTCAGTAAATGGACTTGTACTTAACAACACTTTTCTTGTCTTTCTAACCACTCAAAGCAGTTTTACACTACTTGTCGCATTCACCCATTCACCAATCATACACTCACTGATGGCAGAGGCTGCTATAGGGACCATCAGTATTAGCTAATGTCATTCATACACATTCACACTGTGGAACAACAGCTGGAGCAATGTGGGGTTCAGTGTCTCGCCTCTTGGGGCTGGGATCAAACCGCAAACCCTCCGATTGAGAGACGACGGACTCTACTCACTGAGCCACAGCCGCCCTCAGTGACATAAGTGAGTGGTTAAGTTATAATAATGAAGAAGGTAAAGTTGACTATTATGGACCCCTCAGGTCCAGCATGAACAGTTTGCTTGCTGGATAGAGTTGTATGCGGGGGTCCAAAAAGTCTATGAATTTCCACCAGATTATGCAAACTGCAAATATTCTTTTTCCTCACTGTTGAGAAAAAAAAGTCCCCAAATGCTGTTCAGGTGCCCTCTGTCAGCCGTTTGAATGTAGAAGAAATTTGAAGTAGTAGTCACTTTTATTGAAAATTTGCAGTTAATGTCTTCTCTTTAATTTCAAAAGTCGTGCTGTTGGCCAGATTGGAACATCTAGCTGGCCGGTTCTGGCCTGCGGGCCGTATGTTTGACACCCCTGGCCTAATGGTTAAATTACGCGCCCAAACAGAAGGCAGCCCAGGTTCAGTTCTGGCCTGCGGCCCCTATTCTACATTTCATTCCCCCACTCTCTCCTGGTTTGCTGCTCTCTCCACTGTCCTCTCCTCTGAATAAAGGTGTTAAAGCCCAAAAATATAATAGAAAAAAAATAAAAATAAAATAATAATAAAAAATACAGAATTGCAAACTCACTCTGTGAACCAAACTGAAAAAATAAATAAATCAAGAAGCCACTTTTAAAAAGGAAGCAATTAAAAATGGCACTGCAACATGCAACTTCTATTTGTTAGCGCAGGCAGCCCACTGTTGGTGGAGGTGAAGCTGAGGGTGAGGTATGACTCTTCATAATTGTTTTAGTCTTTGTTTTGTGACATTTGGCGGAGATTCACTGTCAGCCTTTTGTTTACCTGGCAGCCCTTTCACAAAATGTGCCATCCTTCGCTAGCAGAGGGGACTTGTGGGTTTTTTAATTAAGCCTTTCCGTGCCCTCTCTGTCATAACTGCAGGCCTCCCCATCAGGGACCCCTCTTTGGGGAAACATTGGGTGACAGTAGTATGTGAGCAAGGAATGGTAGCATGTAGGAATCTGATATGGCAGTTTGATGATAGCATTACATATATCACAAACACTGACCTCATCTGAGTTATCCAGGCAGTCATAGTCTCCATCACAGCGGAAGCGGGAGGATATGCAGTCTCCGTTGGCACAGGCGAAGTCCTTGTGATTGCAAGTGACGGGCTCTAAGTTGGAAAAAATATTACAAACATTCAAAAATATGGAAAGTAGTCCTCTTTACTGCTGTAATAACAAACTGATGCAGATATCAGATCAGTGTTCTGTGTTTGGTAATAACATGCTAATGCCTTGCCATCATTTTGGTTAATGAGAGTCATTTTGTATCAGAAGTGGAGGAACTATCAAAGCTGATCAAGATGTAAATACATTCATTTCTGCTCTCACAAAGGAGAGGGCAACATCATTTCTGAAGGAGGGGGGGGGGTGTCTCTGCCATTTAGTGCAAGTGTGTCCCTGAGGACAATATTAGGACACAGCTAAACAGCTGCATCAGATCCACTGTGCAGGCCCACTGCTTGTTATCATGGATTGTTAGCTAACGCTGTGTGTGTGTGTGTGTGTGTGTGTGTGTGTGTGTGTGTGTGTGTGTGTGTGTGTGTGTGTGTGTGTGCGTGTGCGTGTGTGTGCGTGTGCATGCGTGTGCGTGTGTGTGTGCAGGTATATGAGTTGTGCGGCAACAAAGACTCCCAGCAGCCTTTGCAGCAAAATCTGATTTGCAGCTTCTCCCCTGTCTGCTGGTCCACCTGCTTAATTCTTTAGCAGCCAAGACTTGACAGGCTTTTATTTGCATTTTAAGTGACATTAATAGGTACAGGAAATAAGCACCTAATAAATCATATAAATGATGCATACTCAGCGAAAACACACTGAAGGTACGCACATTCTCATAATATAGAGGCTTACAGTTTGCCTCACACACACACACACACACGCACATGTGCAAGGAGTCGAACACACATAAGGTGGTTTACCATGTCTGTTGGAAGAGTACATAAAAGTTTATTTTAAAAGTAGTGATAAGTATCAAACAATGCCCGGCAACTCTGCTTTGTTCGGCTGGTCACGCTGAAGCTGGCTGGCTCATCGGCCAAACCGCTGGATATTCCTGCAGAACTCTGAAGAATTAGGACACATAGGGACTGCAGAGGAAAGTTACTAGGGAAGAGAGCTGGCATAAGAAGACGGAGGCTTATGGAGAGGAGATATAAGCTGTGTCTCTCCTCTCTCATCATGGGCAACGTGAGATCTCTGGCTGATAAGATGGACGAGCTAACAGGACTAGGCAGGAGTCAGACGGAGTTTCAGGAATGCAGCATGGTGTGCTTCATGGAAGCGTGGCTGCATCAAAGTATTCGACCACAACGTCTCCATTGACGGCTTCCAAACTGTCCGGGCAGACCTGGAGCGTTGTGGGCCTCCGACCATGTTGTCTGCACAGGGAGATCTCACATGTCATCCTGGTAGCTGTTTACAGCCCACCCTCTGCCAACCCGACTACGGCATCCAACGCTCTCAACGCTGCCATAGCCAGACTCCATGCAGACAACCAGATTGCCCTCTTCATGATCTCCAGGGACTTCAACCATGGATTTATTTTATACATAGCTTATTTTTTTCTTCTGCACAATCTTTTATTAGCCTATTATCATTTTTAATGCAACTGTATTTAAATCTTATTTCACTACTTTCTTCTATTGATATTAGAAACCTCAGAGAAACAGCACAGACAATAAGGGTTTGTTTTGAATAGAGAGCCGAGTGACTGAACTGTGGCAAACATTACCCTGGGTTCACTAGAATGGGTGTGTATGTGCGAGTGTGTGTGTAAGATGGAAGCTTTGAGTGGATATTGCGTGGGAGGGGCACTCAGGGGTCGTCAAAGAAGCCCTTTCTCCGCTTTTTAACAGTGTGACGATGTCAACAATGCATGAAAACTAACTAACAGAGCTGCCAGAAAGCAAAGGGATGAGCTACTCACTGCAGTTCTCCTCGTCTGAGTTGTCTCCGCAGTCGTTCTGGCTGTCACACCTCCAGTGGTCCGGGATGCAGTTGTTATTCTCACAGCGGAATTCATGAGGTCCGCAGGTCTTTTCATCTTTTTCATCAAGAGCAAACAAACAGCAAGATGAAAATGGCTTCAAAGAGCATGAATATTAATAGTGTGTTTGCTATCATATTTTCTACGTGTAATCATGGTTTCCTCAGGGTTTCCCTGAGCAACTTTGACACCGAGTTCAAAACACAGTATGCACACCAGAGGCTAACACACTGTTAGATGAAATACCTGACTGTGCTTCCAATCATCCTCTATAGGATTTGTGACAAGAAGTTGCCAAAATTGAACTTTCTTTAGAGAAACATGCAAGACACTTTCAGAGCACAACAAGCGCCAGAGAACTGGATTCTGGCTGGTTATTAAAGAAAGATGACTGTGATTCTGGGCCTGTGTCCTGTCAGTACTAATTGCCAGGTACATAAATAACAGGTGATAGTATATTAAATGCAGCTCTGTGACTGGGTTGGATATTAGATCACTACGCTGTCATAGTTGTTATTTGCATTTTAACACATGTTAATGCTAAAAAAAACATTTTCAATCATAAATGTCATATTCTCTTTCACAGTTCACAAAGTCTTTCAATTATAACAGAGAAGACCAAAAACTGATGAATTCATCTTTTTCATTTCATCAAACAGGTTCTAATCATCTTTATTGGTTTTTTTTGGAAAATATATTTATTGCTTTTATAAACATAGAAAATACAGACTTGACACACAAAAAAAGCAAAAATAAAAATAAAAGCCCCCCCCCACAAGGAAGCTCTAATCATCTTAAAAACAAGGTGAGAATAAAAGTTTAAAATCAAGGAAGAAGAAAAGAAGTTAAAGCTTGTCAGTCAAATTGATTTGTTTGTAAATCAGACTGATGAAATCAGTGCCGTCTGCATTTGAAGACCTGATCACATCTAACAAATGCACACTGTTTGCAAAATAAATGACATGTAAAAGTAGAGCCGGATAATATTGAAAAATATATTATCACAATAAAATGTTTTATATCAGTTGATATCAATAATTATCACAATAAATACTAAATCATTATTTCAATTACTTCATAGGCAGACTTTTGGTCCTGAGTGAGAGTTGAAAACGTTTTGTTAGTTTGTATCTGGATTTAATTCTCTGATAAGCTTCTTAAATCTCTCATTTTATGTGGTGCTAACAGGAAACAGGTCTTTTGTGTAAGATGAGATTTTGGGAAGTTTTAGTTTGTAGATTCTTATTTTTCTCAGATAATTTGCATAATCTTATTTAAATTTACCACAAAAAAATATCACATTTTATGCTGTGTGTCAGTTTAGTAATGTATTGTTTTGAGTGGTGCACTCCCCTGTAACGTTATAAAGGGGTACAGGCGGTGTGATGTTGTTTCCCATAGTACAGTGAATGCATCACGGTTATTCAGTTGTACTACAGTCGCCTGTGAACATTAAACGTGTTTGAAATGCACAGCAGAAGTTGTCTCTGTGCTCTTGCTTTACCCACATCCTGAAAGTATATTTAATGAAGTGTATGAAGTTAATAGTTAACGCAGTTGACACAGCGTCAGACTAACGACTCTGCTTTGAGGTAGGGTGGTAAGTTTTGTACTTTGTTCAGTGTCTCTGTCGATTGTTTTAGCTGTGTTTACATTGAGCTCCAAAATTCTCTAAGCCCGCTTACCTCTTACCCTGCGACATGATTGGTTGTTCAATGCTCTCTTCTTCTTCTGTTCAATTTTGGGTGGCAACTAATGTTTAAGGCAGATTGGACTCTTAAGTGTTACAATTTTAAGCCAGTTAACATCAATCCAAATAACTGCATTTGTTAAAAAAATATAGATGCTTTGGTTTAGGCTCCAGCAATACTCCCTCAGAATAGCTTTTCAAAGTCAAACTGAGTGCTTCCTTTTAAAAAGTCATCTCAGTGCAGACATCATCAGGGATAATGGCCAAAGTAACGCTGTTATCAGTTAGGCAAGAGATGCGTCAAAAGAGGAGGGTGGCAGATCCCGGCTGGATCTCTTTCAAACGTGACAGCAGGAGGACAGAATCAGGAGAGAAAGCCGAGTGCAGCAGCAGAGGACACACGGCAGTAATTCATTAGCAAGCAGCTCAGTCACTTACAGCATATAAAAGATGTGACACTGGGAAAAAAAAGCTACTTTTCCCTGCCAAGTCAGAGCTCATTACGGAGCTAACAAGCAGAAATTCCTTAAATGGTCAGAGATGGAGGCGTTTTGTTTTTGCTTTTTTGGAGGTGGGAACTTTTAAGATGATGTATTGCCAGATGACAGTGACATAAAATTCACATGTAAAATGTGCTAAGGGATAAAGTCAGACATTAGCAAACTACACAACATGGACTAAGCATTAATGACATATGACAACAGGCACTTTTCAGGTGAACTGACATCTAAAATGTAAATGAACTCCACTTAAAGCCAGCCTCATACTACAAAATGTGTCATCACACATCAAAGCATATGCACTCTTTAAATAAAAGCCAAATTGTAATGCTGATCATATTCTGATTACCCTGCCAAAAATAGATCTAATGCTTCCACAGTCCTAATTATGAACAGCAACTTTTGGCCAAAACACAAAAACACAAATTTAGTAGAAAGGTCAGGAGGGGAGAGGGTGGCATCCAGAGTGTGAAAACTGACACACACACCTCATATTTATAGAACACATCTGATATTTTTTATCACTCTGCATCCCACTGTAAACTAAATCCTCCTGTTCAGGAAAAAGGCCCACTGAGGACTGAAGCACTGGTATTATAAGTCTTATGGTTTTTTTTTTCATTAACCCACTTCACCTGACCAACGCCTTAAAAAGGGGACATTAAGCTTTCTCATATTTCAAACATAGATATAAAGTAACAATGTTAGAAGGCCATACTAAACTTAAGCAAATTTTCAAATCGGTAAGTATATGTTGTAGTAATCCCTGAATTTGTGTGTAAACTGCTCAACACAGTCTGTTAAAATCCTGCGAAAAGTTCACGAGACTTGCTGATATGATGATGATGTCATTGCATAAGGATCTCTTAACCATAGACTGTATAAAACATGGACGTAGTATCCATGACGTCACCCATCTGTTCCTGAGCGCTGTTTTGAAGCCAATCGTCAGCGGGTGCTATATTGGAATTTGCTGAACTCAACCAAACTTAGTCTGAGCTAGTGTGAGGTAAAGAGACAAGCTTTTTCGCTAACAGCTACAGTGTTTCCGCCTGTCAATCAAGTCAGCCATTCCTCTATTTGGGCAAAACTTGTAAGTTTAATACCTTTGAAAATACTGAGTTATAAACCCCCCCCCCCCCCCCGTACAGTGTGTGCAGAGAGAGAAATTAGCTATTCAGACCTTTTTGAACCAGCCTGTAAACATGTTTATTATTGCTGCAAAGGGCGTCTTTTTTGAATTGGTGTGTATGTGGTTTCTGGTGTTTCAACAGCCAGCCTGAAGTGGACGCTCGAACTGCAGCTTTTAGCACTTCTGCATGGACTTCATATTTTAAGACCTGAGGTTGCTACTTGCTCTCAACTGGTTCAGATGTGCTGTAGGCAAAACTGTCTGCTCATAGTTCCACCCCTGACTGACCGCCCGAGGGCTAGCCAATCAGAGGAAAGGGGGTTTGTAGAGCGGGGGGCCCTAAATCCCCCTTTTCGACCCAGGCAGTTTCAGGGCTGGTTTGGAGCCGGATCTCAATTGAGAACCAGTTTTTCATGTTTCGACTGCGAGTGAACCGCCTCCCGGCCAGAAAACCTGTTCCAGAGCGGCTCTAGCTCTTTGCTGGTTTAGAACCGCGAACCAGTCAGTAAAAAACCTGATAAAGCATAATACACCCCCTTAAAGTGATTTCATTGGCTCTTGAAAACCTTGTAGCGTTAATGTTAAACCTGATATGTCGTCTGTATTTGGAAACTTGGGAGCGAGGACGTTACATGGTAGGAGCATGTGTCATTGGTGCTAACAGTGGATTATATTAAGACTAAAACTAAAGGTTGGTGACGACAGAGAAGGAAGTGATAGCAGGAACAATAGTGGAGTATGAGGACAATGTGATCCTGATCATCCAAATTAAAACAGTGAGGCTATTTTTCTGAAGGTGGATACATCAGCTCTGTTTCCATGTCACATAGTGCTTTAATGATACATGAAAAGAACTGGGATGGTTACTTTCAACTACATTTGAGTACAGCCTTGTTGGTCAAGAAAAGTCTCTCTGATTTCTCATCATTTACTGTCAGTGAAAACATTTTTCCTGAAGCCAATGAACAACACTATATGATACTGTTTTAAATTGTTTCCATGGCCACTTCTTGATGTTTTGATGTCTCAACCATTCTCCTTCTCTGATTATGTCCAACACAACTCAGTTTGTACAAGTCCTGTCTTTTTAGTTCTAAGATTTATGTGCCAATATGACTTAAGAGACTATTTCAATCTTACACTTAGCCCAGGGTTTTGTAAGGTTAGCCAGCTAATGAAGAGTAAACTCTCCTTTCCAAAACAGTCTTTCTTCAAAGCCGTGTTTGACAGAAGATTAATGGTAGCTTTAGTAAGAAACCATCCTTTCAAACCTCAATAGAGACCTCAATGCTTATTAAAAAGGATAAAACCCTAAAACAGAAATGAGAGTTGGTTCTTTAGCAGACATCTAGGACCTTTCTGGGGCTTTGGTTTCAGATATTTCAACATATTTGATTTATTAGGTCTGAGTACATTTCAGACAAAAGGGGGTTACATAAATGAGAGAGACACATTACATGCACAATATGGCCAACAGACACACTGACAGCTTGCATCATCTTTCATGGCTGCTGATACATTTGATCTGTAAAAACTTCAGAGGGAATAAGGGCTTCGTGGAGCTTATTGCATTTGGAACCGTGCAGTCAAAATGGTCCAAGTGTTTATTTCCATGTTGTAAAACTTTACAGATTTCTGCATTACTGGGAGCTGTCTTGATCAAAGGGGCTGGCTCTCTTCAGAGTGTAGCAGATGAGGCTGGCATGAGCGAACATTGTTTTGTTTTTCAGAGAACTGATAAACCCCAACAAAGAATCTGTTTCACAAGACCCCGAAGGACACAAAGCCAGCAAACAATCACAATAACACACTAATGGACTCTTTGTGCCAGTGTTCCCATCAACCAGCTGTGTCTCACAAAACATGCATGGATCAGCAAACACTGACCCTTTAGAGACCATGCTACTGAAGTCTTTGGCTTCTTTCAAGGACTCATACAAAGAATATAATTGACCATGTAGTAGTTATGTGGTGCATGTTGTGTGAACCAATGTACAGATATGCAGCTGTCATGTCGGATAACTGAACACAACAGGTAAACACAGAACATTTGAGTTAATGCTGCTCTAATTGGCTCACTGGGAAATCTCTTTTAATTGAAAGACCCAGACCGCACTTTTGAGTCACAGGCGAAACAAGATGGTATGTTAGTATGGTAGTATTCTACATAAAATATATAGATGGTAGGTCCAACTAGGACACGCCCCCTCAGCTTGACCATAATAATAATAGTATAATATAATATAGTGCTTTTCCAAACAAATTACAAAGCACTTTACAAACAATTTTAAAAAGCAGTAGGTAGCAATTAAGAACATATAATCCAGCAGTAGTAATAAAACAAGCATCAAAGCAATACACCATCAAATCAATAAAAAGCTTAAAAGACGACAGTGTGTTAGATATCCTCCAGCAGGTCATTCCACAGCTTAGGGGCCCGAACAGAAAATGCTCGATCACCTTTTGTTTTTCTGTTTTGGTGGAATAGTCAGTAATGACCTACCAGAGGATCTGAGGTTACACGATGGCTCGTAGGGAGTCAAGAGATCAGCAATGTAGTCTGGAGCTGACCCCCTATGAGCTTTAAAAGTCAACACCATCATTTTAAAATCAATTCTAAAATGGACTGGGAGAACAGTGAAGTGATTTAAAATGGGTGTGATGTGTTCTCTCCAGCTGGACCTGGTTATGATTTTCTGGATTAGTTGAAGTTGATTGAGGTTATTTTGTGAGACAGGAGTAAAGTGAATTGCAGAAATCTAACCTGGATGAAATAAAAGCATGAATAACCGCTTCTAGGTTCTGATTGATAAAAATGACCACATTTTTTAGATAGTTTTCTTAATTGAAAAAAGCTGATTGGACAACGGAATGCACGTGTTTATCAAAACTAAGGTGAGAGTCAAAGATGATATCGAGGTTGTCAAGTGACATTTTTTTCTATAAAGACAGAAAAAGTTCTAAAGGTTTATAACACACTTTTCTGAAAGCACACTTTTATCGTAGAGCCTTTCCTGTTTTTTAATCGTTTCAAGAAATAGATTTTAAAATAATTGTATTCCTTTAGAGTTATTTTAGGGGAATTTTATCACTTTTAAATAATTATTTATCTTGACTTGTGTGATATTACAAACAGCCTGGTTTATTTTGCTGCCCATGTGAAGCACTTTGTAACTTGGTTTGTGAAAAGTGCTCTATAAATAAAATTAGTGGAGCGCCGCCTGCAAGCTAGTTCAGGCTGACAACTCGAGCTGCGCTCATTCATACTGACATGTCATCATCCTCTCTATCAGCTGATCTCAACATCCTCATTTGGCGGTCTATTTAAGCTGCATGTCTCCCTGTCTCTGCCTCTGCTTTGCCAGTGCTCCTGCTGTCCTGCTCAGTGCTGTGTGAAAACTTTGTACCCACCTCCTCCCCGGCATCTACCTACGGGGGTTAGTCCTATCTCATTACTCCTAAATGTCTGCATTTAAATAATCTTTGAGAAGTAATGAGGTTCAGAGCCCATACGCCAAACACAATACTGTATGCTGCAATAAACTTTATCTTAAGTAAACGTGAGTTGTCTGACTGAACTATAATTATTCTTGATTTAATGGCTCTGACCAACATTTTGTTAGATCCTGGAGCAACTCCGTTCACTTTTATCAATGTGTAACTAAAATAAAGTCAGTATTTGAACACTGAAAACAACTACAACAAAAAGCAAAACAAACAAACAAACAAATAAAAGAATATTGATACACTAACTGAAAGCTGTACTTTGAGGTATTCTACCTTAACATAATTGGATAAGCAGGACTACGAACAAAGAGAAAATTATAATAATCTAAATGAAATTGAGTTTTTCCCCCTTAACTGAAAGTTAACAGAAGTTGTACAGTTTTTCAGTTACTTACCACAGTTAGCCTCGTCTGACCCATCTGCACAATCAGGGTCTTCATCACAAACCCACAGTTTGGAGATGCAGTGCATGGAGGCCTTACACTGGAACTGATCCGGAGAGCAGGTGCTTTCAGCTTTAGACAGAAAGACAGGTGGTGTGTTTGGAGAAGAAACAAGACTTGTGCAAACAACCCAAGCTATCTCAGTAATAAGACAGTATAATGAGGATCCTGTAAGGAATAAAAAACATTTTCAAATGGCACCATTTTTTAAAAAGTGTTTCATGAAACAAGGTTGTAGTCGCTGCTATAGTTCACATTGTTTCAGAAAGCTTTTTAATTTCAGTGCTGCAGTTCTCATTACAAACATGGATTCAAAAGCACATCCAATCATCATGGAGTCTACGAAGGGGTGAAGCAATTAGCTTTACTTTAATTAAAGTGTCTTTTTCAAGTCTTGCTTTTCCCTCCTTACTTTCTTTCATTCTCCCCCCACTCTCATCCCTCTTGCAATCACATGCAAGACAAATGCAGCAGTCAGAAAGGCTTGTATGGGGTGTGATATTCTGATGAGTTACATCATGGCAGAGAAAATCTGTTCTTATCCTCTGCATGATTCAATATCTAATCCCTTTGCAGAGAAACAGGCCATAACAAGGGTTGCCTCTGGAATATCTAATGAAACTGTGTAATGTGAATGATTAGGAAATCTGTGCCAGCATAAGAATAATGTGACCATGTGAAAAGAAGACAATTAGGACAGTTCCCCCCGTTACCTTAAAAACAAGAGCACTAGAAGCTCCAAAAAAGGAACGTCATACAGAATTGTAGCTGTGATATCTAAACAGGCTCATCAAAAAGAGGGAATTATTCATGCACTCCTTAATCTAAAAGCTCAGTAAAGGCATCTCTAGGTCAATAAGTCTTGGAGTAATAATAAAGGGCCTTACGGCAGTCTGTCTCGTCCTCTCCATCACCACAGTCGTCCTGACCGTTGCAGCGCAGGTTGAGAGGAATACATTTCTGTCTCCTGGTGCACTTGAACTGTCCTGACAGGCAGATGTATGTCTCTAAAAGAGAAGGGGAAGAGGGAGGTCACATCAATGAGACATCCAACAAAACGAGCATCAGCTTCATATCAACCCTATTGACTTGTAGTGACTCAACCTCTAATAAAGCCGGTTTATGAAAACTCTTAAGCTGAGAGTTTATAGAGATATTTTGAAAACAGGCTAATGCAGCTACTGCACTCCATTTTTTTAGATAAAGGAAGTGGATATGTTTGAATGGATTTTTTAGATCCATACAAAACTGAATAAGCCATTCTAAACTTTAAAAAGTCCAAGGTTTTGACTTGACATTATGTGAATGAAAATGAGACAAAAAAGAAAGCAACTATTTCACACACTGCTAAGTCTTTATTGTACTAAATAGTAACAAAGGAAGCAGGAAGCCTGGCTGCTGTAGTGAGAACAGTTTCTGGTGAGTGCAGGAACAGCACTAGAGCAAGGAATCTACTTTATATTGAGGTTATTTTTCAATATGAGCACCTATGATTATTTATTACCTGGCTCCCTTACTGGTCTCCCGGCTGTGTAAGATGCTTTATTCTGTTTGGTAAAAACCCATTGCAAACACCTTGACAACAGTTATTAACTTTCACTAACAAACTGTTTTTCACTTAACTAAAAACTGCATTAGATTCAACCACAAGCTATTTATTTGATGATTCAATCTGTTATATTTTAGTATATTAACAGACATAAAGGAAGATCAATAGCATTGATTAAATGTGAAAATATTTAAATTATTTAATATGAAGCTACAAGATTTCTGCCAGACAGAGACGGTGAGCAACGCCAGATTCAAACTGATCAAGTCATGTCAAATCAATCCGGGGAAAAGAGTTCCGGCACATTTTGCTTCTGCGTTTTGTCACCACAGATTGTAAGGTGAGGTAAAGCCGTTAGTTTCCGTTCGCATCAAACAATGCGGCTAAAACGTTAGAAGTTAGCATGCTAAATCGGCAGGCTACGGACATATTCGTAACGGATCCTGTTCAGCAATATTAACAATAGCAGTGAAGCAGGTGAGTGAAACTTTAAGTTACCGGTCGCTACAAAGAAACTTAAACCATGAGCGGTGGTAGCAGGGTTCAAAGTTGTGACATCTGTCTGTTTACTTTTGAAGGTGTGTGAACCGCAGAGCTCAGAAGAGAAGCAGATCTGAATGAGGACAGTTTCATGTTGAATTGACTTGAACACGCTGATAAGAATCAATTACCATTGAACGCTGACTGCCGCGGAATCACTATTCAATTCAACTCAACTCAACATTATTTATATAGCACCTTTCATACATATAAACATGCAGTCCAAAGTGCTTCACAAAATAACAGAGAGACAGAAAACAACAGAGATGGTACATTAAAAAAGGCATTATTATAAATAAAATACTTGAAAATAAAATAAAATAAAATCAACACAGTAAAATTAATAAAATAAGTAAGAGTCAAAAGAAAAGTTAAAAATAAGCTAGCGTTGACAAGATCAGATGAATACAGGAAATAAAATAGATAAATAAATAATTAAATAAGATGACTAAATGTTAAGGAAATGATTAAAAGGGCTAAAAATTAATTAAAAAGGTAAGTCTACTTTTAAAAACACCCAGAGAGCTCGCCCTTCTTTTGTCCAGAGGCAGAGAGTTCCATAGCTTAGGGGTTGTGTGAGACACACAAGGAAAAAGGGAAGCATTCAACTAGGACTATTTAATCACATAAATCATTTTAGGTCAATAAAATAATCTTTTAATCAATGTTTTGTTTGGATTTTAAGTTAATAGCCAGGTATTAAGCAGAATATGTATGAAAATGAACAGCTTTGTGTCGGGGTCTTGTTTCACCTTGTCAGGATTCTAATTCCCATAACTAGCTGCTAACCATACATTATCTCTTATGTAGTTATAGATACAACATCCTTACCACAGTTAGCTTCATCTGAGTTGTCACCACAGTCATTCTCTCCATCACAAATGAAAGGAGGAAGAGCACAAAGGCCAGTTCCACACTGGAAACGTCCAGGCTGGCATTTGAATTCCGCTGTTGGAAAGAAAATCAATCCATCTTTACTTTAAAGAAGGTATCGTGTTTGATTCAGTTATAAAACAAAGGACTGGTTGCAGGGAATTCTCTATCGGGTATTGTCTATAAGGTGCTAATTAATGCTAGTCATGCGGACAAGTAGGGAAACAACAAATGTGGTCCGTTAAGGAAAAAGCACTACGATCTGTTCAAATCCAGTTAAGAGTGATATCCTTCAAAGCTAACCAAAATAGAAAGACCTTTTTCTCAGTAAGTTCTGTTTCACAGCCAACCTTTGAATAACAAAGCACTTACGGCAGTCAGCAGGTTCGTCTGATCCATCCCCGCAGTCATCCACTGTGTCACACTTCCACCAGAAAGGGATACACTCATCCGTCCCGCATCGAAACTATTAGTAACACAAAAATATGTTTTACAAAAACTGGTTTCTGAAGTCAACATGAATACTTGACTCTCAGTTTTAGCTTCAACATTCTTCAAAGCCAAAGTCAAAATCAATACACAACCGCTTCCTGAGATGTACAGCACATGTCAGAAGAGCAAAGATGTTTGCCTTCAGGGTAGAAATTCTGATCAGAATAAAAATGCAACAAAATGGTGAAACTGAAATGAAGAAATGGGAGGGAAGAGAAATGTAGCTGACCTGACTGGAGGTGCAGTTAGAGAGGCATGTCTTATTATCAGCAGCCAAGTAAAAATTAGTTGGACAGGCACATTTGTGTTCCCCACCAGGGGAAAGGAGACACAGGTGGCTGCACCCTCCGTTTGCAATCTGACACTGGTGCTTGGGTACTGTGCAGAAGGAAAGAATCATATAACGGAGTTCAATCTGTGAACATTTTTCTTGAAACAATAAAGCAGACCTATACCGACGACTCATTATATGAGGACGGGATAAAGATATTGGAACAAACAGATGGACCTCATACCTTCAGGCTGGCGCAGGGAGTGGTAGACCTTGATGGATTTGATGGCTTGCCAGGAGTTGAGGAGCTCCATCCCTTGAGCGCCAGTTGTCTTGTGAGCACGTCGTAAGGACTTGGACTTCCCGTCCGTCCAGTAGATAAAGTCCTCAAACAAAGTCAGAGCCATTACCCCTTGGATGTGATCGTAAGACACTGCAGAGGGAAAAATGGTTATGCCAAGCTACAGCTGCAATGTAGCAACCAGGATGCAGCTAATTGGGTGGTACTTGTTATAAATATCCTGTGTGATTCACAGCAAAAGGGTTGAATCTACCAATACCAGCAACAGATCTATTTATTAGGGATGCACTGAAATGAAAATTCTTGGCCGAACCTGAAAACCTAAACTGAGGAAACCAAGGCCGAAAACCGAAAACCAAAACGCCGATATAAATGATTATGCCAATTATTAGTAGGGAGACCGGGGACAGTTGTAACATTTCACTACTCCTTGGATTTTAGTTTAAGCCATGCATTTTCTGTTTGTGTTGCACAGGCATTTTCTAGGGTCTTTATTCTCAAATGTGACTTTGAAAAAACATATACTACACTTACATATTTTGTAAGTCCTTAAAAATTAAGCTAAGAAGATGTATGCCACTTTGTCATGTTTTGTTTTTTTTTAAGTCAAAGGGAATATAACAACTGTTTAGTACTTTAATGAAAGTATGTTGTGAAGACAGAAAGGGTCAATGTTATTTATTTGTAGATGCACTGGCCACCCCTGCCTATGTGAGAGCCTCAGTTGGGCCACCCCGGTCAAAAAGCTCTGGACACGCCCCTGCCACTAGGCCCTCTGTTCTCCTTCTCCTGCACTGTGCGCTTCTCTGTCTCCAAATGGGTTCTCTGCATCCATCACGGCCTGGATCATTTCTCGTGCATCCTGCTTTATTCCCACATCCAAGTAATGCTCTTTATAACGCGGATCAAGTCCAGTCGCGATGAATGCAGAGGATCTGAATAGATCTCAGTGAAACGTGTGCTGACAGACTATAACAGTGTACTTTTCATAGTTTTCACTCCGTGGTCTGTTTCAACCTCTTTGCTTAGAAGACGCTTTAGTGCTGCATTTAAAGGAAGGACGCCTGCTACAGATGCATCAGAGGAGCTGATCTCTTTAGTAAGCTGCTCAAAGGGGGCAAGAAGAGAGGGAATGTTCGCTATTAAGACCCACTGGTGTGAAGTGAATGTCACATGGAACTTGTGATCTGCGCTGCAGGACTCGCTTTTGCACAAAGTAATCCAGACGTGGTTTTTGCTTGCGTCATCACATCATTCGGTTTCGGCCGTGTTGTTTTGGTGAAAAAGGTGTTTCTTTTTTGGTGACCTAATTTTGGGTGCATCTCTACTATTTATCAAGTTAAAGCTCCTGTGAGAGGTTTTTGGCTGGTTCAGCCTGAAATGAATACTCATGCCTCTGTATGACATAAACAAGCTAACAAAATAATCAACAAGAGGAGTGACTGTTTCTACACAGTTAGTTTTAATGTCTAAAACCACTGACAGGGGATAGACATGAGTTCAAGTGAATAGCTATAGTAGGCCAATGAGGCCTTTTTTTCTCCATTACATGGCAAAGACTCTTAATGAGTGATACATTTGATTCTAAAAAGGGAAAGATGAGGGTGTTTTTAATCACATATGTATGGGACAAAATCAGTAAAGACTGCTTTGTCCACAGGGGGCGCCAAAATCCACACAAACAAAGTTCCTAACAGGAGCTTTGAGAATATAAAGCAATGTCTGACTCAGTAATTTTCTCTGGACCCCTTCCTACTGAGGCCGGGGATGAGTTGTTTAGCCGCACCTCATCACTCAGCCGCTGACTGTCAGGTTTCTTGTCCGCAGAACGACGTGGGTTTCATTGATAATTGGAGATCGTTTTGGGGCAAACCTGGTCTAATTAGCCGAGACGACATTCATCCTACTTGGGATGGTGCCGTTCGTTTAACGAGAAACAAGGCAGATTTTATTAGTTTAGAAAAGTGACAACACAGAGTGCAGACCAGGAAGCAGAGCTGCAGTCCTACAGGCTCCTCTGAGCTTCCTTTGGGGCCGTCTCCCAGACACTGTTTATATCATATAGAGACTGTGTCTGTCCCCCGACTGAGACCCTTTTTGTTATACAATCCAAACATTAAAGGAGTAAATCCCAACAATCTGATTAAAATTAGAACCTCTAATGCAGCTGAACAGAATAATATTAAAATTCAAATTTTAAAGTCAAATGTTAAATCCAGATTTTGATGTCTGTGTACCAGGCTTAGCCAACTAGCTGCTAGCTCCAGTCTGGCTTTAAACAGACAGTATAGGATGGCATTACTCTTCTGAGCTAAGTTTCAGCAATGAAATGAGTCAGTGTACTTCCCAAAGTGTCAAGCTTTCCATTTAACCTGGACAACGTCTCAGTCTCACCTTTGCGTCTCTGGGTGCCATCCATGTTGGCAAGCAGGATGTGGTTGTCGTCTGCCCAGTAGAGCCTCTTGTTGGTGTAATCGATGGTGAGAGCAGTGGGGCTATAGATCTCTGTGTCAATGATGACCGTTTGCCCTCGGCCATCCATGCCAATACGCCCAATGTGAGGAGGTTCACAGCAGTCTGCCCAGAACACATACCTAGTGAGAAGTAAAGCACATTTTCACTTGATGGAAATGAATAGTGGTTAAAAAACAAAGACAGGATAGCATTACACTGTTATGTTTCCACTGTCACACCAAACCTTATTCATTGTAAAACATATGCCTTCTTTTCTCTCTTGCCAGACTGCTCTGTTCAGCCAGATAAGAGAACAAAGAATCAACTGGTTGAATAGCCCTGTCTCGTACACCAGGAGTTGTTCAAATTGGTTGTGAGTGTGTTTGTGTTTGTGTGTGTGTGTGTGTGTGTGTGTGTGTGTGTGTGTGTGTGTGTGTGTGTGTGTGTAAGGGGGTGGGGCAAAAATGGTGTAGCTGTGATCACATTGGGAAATATTGCTGGCATGAAGGTCATCCAGTTTGTTATCCAACATCTGTACAATGGCTGGCAAAATGCATGTCACTGAAGACCCATGGGGCCCATTCAGAAGCTTGTGTTTAATCCCTCTACATTTATCCTGGTGTTTCCTCCCATATTGAGATGGACCACTTGTCCTTTTGGTGGGAATTGAAGCTGAGGTATACCCTCAAGTTTATGCCCATGTCTATTTTTAAGCAGGGAGTTTCAAAAGGGATGAATTGACTATTTCCTTGTTATTACTGTGTATCAAATTATTGTCTAAGATTATACATTGAAAATACAAATCACATTTGTTCGGATAAAAACATAAAGATCGTAACATTGCATACATTTAGCATAATTATTGAAGAGACAATCCGATTGGTCACTGCTTTGTCTTGAGCTTTTACAAGGATCATCTGAAAGCTCAAGCACCAAGGCTTTGTCTATCATCCTCCACACCCCATCCTTTGCTCCAGAGTTCTTTCAAAACCATTTCATTAGAACTAGAGGACTTGGGGCATTGGTCTCAGGATAACAACCTACTCCAAAAAATACTTTGGAGCTCATGTTGGACTTTAGGAAGAGTGAGAGGAGAAGCTGTGCCCCTTAAGAAACATTTGGTCTTCAATGAGAGGTTTGCTCCCCTGATTACACAGTAGGATGTGTTCTGCCCTGTCTAAAGGATATCAATACCACCGTTGCAAGAATAAGGCTGTAAGATTAAACAACCATCACTACCAGATGAATGATGGCCCATACAAACAAACCCTGGTTGGTTGGTTAGCTGATTTGGTTTGGCTGGTTGATTGGTTTGTTGGATTGTTGGTTTGTTGGTTGGTTGGTTGGTTGGTTGTTTAGTTGGTTGATTGATTGATTGATTGATTGATTGATTGTCAAGACATAGTCTCTACTACAGTTCTCTCTCATGCATTAACACACAATCAGTATTGACGAAACACTTGAAACATGCTTTACAGAGATTGGGTTCATGCTTACCCTGTCTGGGGGTCCAACGCTAGATCAGTGGGGTTCTTGAGACCAGAACTAATCAGGATGGTAGGGTAGAGGCCATTTGCTTTGGACACTTCCAGAGTTTTTCTTTCAGCATCACACCAGTAGAGATTCTTTCCTATCCAATCCACTGCTAGGGCGCTGGGCACTGCCGTTCGGTGGACTATCTAGTAATGCACGGAGAGGAAGATCAGATTCATTATAGAGTTGTGTCTGCTGCATTTATTCTTCCAGGAATGAACATAACAAAACTATAAAAGCAGGTTAAATAAAAAATAATTGAGTGAACCCAACCGGCTGTGTGAACAGTATTGCCACAACTGCGTAATAAGATTGTGTAAAAAAACTACCCAAAAAAACTTTCGGTTTGTAGATTTCTTTAGCCAATGTGCAAAATCTACCAAGAGATCCACACTGATTACTTTGAGACTGATGGAGACCCTGCACTGGGTAAATTGCATAGGCTTTCAGCTCTTAGTTGTCTTTTATTTCCTTGGTAGGTGCAAAAAAAATCCGCCCTGCTAGGAGTCTCTTTCAGATGAGTGATCATGAAAGGAGAGGACAAAGGATAATGTTAAAAAAAAAAAGCCTTTCTTTTCATCCCAGCGTTTCAGGGGACCTGGTGTGGAGCTGCACCAAGGACATCTCAGCAATTACGTCTCATTGATCAGGGACTGGGTTAGCATTTTAGACTCAGCGCAACACTTGTTTATGTGTCATACCAAGCCACTCAAATGCAACTGCATTTAATGAAAATGTTAAATTTCCAGAATGAAGGCTTAACAGGGTGCCTGGCTTGGAAACCTTGAGTTTAATAATGTAAGAGAATACAAGTTTGTGCACTACTTTTCTTTCAGACAAGCTCTGCTAATGATTTAGCTAATCAATTAAAGGTACAAATGTAGTTTGACCCGGGCATAATCATGCATAGCATATTTCTCAAATTAGGGACTACACATGAAGTGCACAAATCATTTTAGGGGCAGCAGTTGGGGCTTACATTTGTATTACTATAATTAATTTAACTGAGTACAGACTTGTAGTGACTCTTAATCATAGTCAAGTTCTATTTTAATGTGCTTTTATATTTGTATGAGCAAGTCACATAGGTCACGTGGAAAAAAGCTTTGGACAATATGCATTAGAGGTTTTGCTTTTAGGATAAAAAGAGGCATGTGTGATGAAAAAACAGGACAAATAAAAGACATATTTGCACGTTGCAGATCCTTTGTTGCACCAGTTTCCCTGTTGCGATCACCTGGTGCAAGTTATAATATCACAATGAGAAAAAACATCATTCATTTTGCATCTGTAAAGTCACTGTGTTTCCTGACTGAGGTAAAACAAGGCTGAATGAATCCATTACTTGTGAGGCCTTCTTATTTGCGTTCTAAAATACTGCACTTTTGTGGCGATGATTTTGGAAAACATCAGTTAGTGACTTCTTTTTCCATCACCAAGCAGTGGATGCTCTATTAGAGAGCTCAGCACAAGGACTTTTAGTAGAACAGACTTGTGTTTCAACTCTCTTATCTTATTTTTTTCCTGGCTTGTATTGGAAGTACACCTAATGAGGTCCAAACCAAACATCCAATTTACTGCTAATTGCCACTAGTGCAGCCAGAAGAAATGATCATTGTCATTAGTACAGGTGGGGAGGAGGAGCCCTGACTGAATTTCACATTTGATTAAAATCTAAGTGGACATATGGACGTAAACAAAATGTGAGACTATCAAGGAGTTTTCATCAGTGTCCCCGAGCTAGTTTACTTTTTGTTGGCAAAGGCCAGATAAACAATTTTCACAGCTCGAAAATAAAACCATTGCCTTTAAACCCTTAAAGAAAATATAAAATCCTTGCACCCATGCGATCTGTCATTAAGGGACGTGATGTGCTTGGAGGCGTTACCTGTCATCAGTTGAGAGAAAAAATAGATCGTCTTGGCAGAAGGCTACGTTGTCCTAAAGCAGTCACTTGGACAAAACTGGGCTTAAAATCGACACTACTGCTGCAAAGATGTCACACACTGTGCAGTATTCTTCATCAAAAGTGTCACCTCAGGCAAAAAGAATAGACACTCATTACATTAAGTCCCTATATTCCACCTCATCCATAGCTTTTATTTTCTTAGGTTAGCAATGGTTAGCATGGGAGGAATGCCAGTGTTTTAATTTGACTCAGTTGAATCATAAATACCAGAAAAGACGAAAAATATTTTGATCCATGCAGTTACTGACAGTTTTCTCTAACCTTTGGCTGACATAAATATTTTGCTTTCAGCTATTTAAAGTAAGTGAGTTATTACAAAAATGCATCATTCTTTAAAGCAGTGTCATGAGTTCATTTGTTCAACAAGGAGAACTTCGCACAATAAAATTTGCCTTTGGATGATGGAAGATAACCTGAACTAGATAAGGCAAAAACTCACTAGAATCTCTTTTTATGGTATGAAAACAAATGCTAGTGTCACATTATTGATGTGCTGTGACATCAATGGTTACCCTACAAGAGTAACTGCAAATACTTCAAATATGTCAACACACAGAACCCAGCGCAGAGATAACGTACTCTTTTAAAAACAGATTTAACTGAGAAACAAGATCCAAATCTTAAATTAACTTACACTGTTTGAAATAAGTAACATACAATTAAATGAATAACTGCCTTAATCAGATATAGCTGTCTCTTAGCAGGGAGAATCCATAGAAATACCCTGATCCCAAATCCTTCCTTCATCAAATGGCAAGCCTATACTAGTAACACAGGATATCAGTGGCTCTTTTAATTAACCCAATGTGAGAAGCTCCCTGATCTGTGTCTCAGACAGTCAGTTCACTTGCTAAGCTGTGGCAGTGGCTCAATCAGTGACTGCGGCAGTAATTGAGCCGAATGAGCCTCATGCTCCCACACATCACTGCTGACGAGATTCGAGCCCAGCAGGTGTTTTGTATACATTTCATTGTTCCCAGTGCCTGCTCTCTAATCCCATGACTAGGACACACCTTGGGGGTTATAAGGGTGTTGCATCAGCTAGTTACATTAAGCTAAAAGTGATATTTGTGGACTCACTAACACCATTGCGGTTAAGTTGACAACATAAAGGGAGAAAAGGTGCCCATCATCAGATGAGCTTTTGCAACTCACTTGGTTTTCTAAGTAATTTTAACATTCAAATAACTCATCTTCACAATTGAGGCTTGCTGCTAAAAATGTATCTTTATTATCAAAATGAATTAAATAAATAAATAAATAAATAATTTTGAAGTACCTTCAGGTCACTCCCGTTGAGGCGCATTCTGTTGATCTTTCGTCCACTCGGCCTGGTTGAGTCCACCCAATAGATAAACTCCTTCTTGTAGTCAAAGTCTATGTGGATGATGTTGTTGAGGCCCTGGTAATACAGAGGAAAGAGAGCACAGGTATTCAAAAGTCAGTTCAAGTTTTTAACAAAATTCAATCTTACAGCTCAGTGTTTGGGATAGAAATATGACATTGTATGTCTTACACATATGTGCTTATAGATGTGATTTAAATACAAGTCAACATTTGTAATCAAATCCAATTCCTTAACCTTTCCCTATCCAAAGATGAATAATGTTTAACTCAAATAAAAACAGTGTTCTGGAAAGTTGATGATACAAGTAGCAAACTTGTGAGCTGTTTCACACTCATTTGCATCGTCTGAACGTCTGCCACGCCCACAATCTTATGATTTTGCAACATTTTTCTGACAATTTTCAATTGTCCATGTTTCTACTACAGCATATGCATGGTTCGGACTTGATCAGAGAAAAAGCCTGGGGTAAGATCTCTTTTTCGTACCCTTGCGAATTCTGGTGAAAAACTGAAAAAAAAGATGGCCGACTTCCAGTTGGGATTTCATCATGACATTGGGTAAATTTTTTGTAGGTCCTAGCCTGATAGCTATGGAATAAAAAATCTCATGCATGTAAGTTGAACCGTGTTGAGGGGGTGCCCAGTTGGAAAGAAGGGGGCGCTATTGAGCAATTTTTGGGAGTTTTTGCACGGGACCAAAAATAATATTGAAATTTTTGCCAGGCCTGATGAGTGTTTCAAGTTTGGTGAGTTTTCGGGCAACATACTTTACTAGGTAGAAAGAAAGAAAGAAAGAAAGAAAGAAAGAAAGAAAGAAAGAAAGAAAGAAAGAAAGAAAGAAAGAAAGAAAGAAAGAAAGAAAGAAAGAAAGAAAGAAAGATCCTTAGGGTTACAATAGGGCCTTTGCCAACCTTGTCGGTGCTCGGGCCCTAAAAAACAGAACAACTTCTCATTATTTGATATATCTACGATGAAAGTGATGTTGTTTCAGGTGGTTTTCAATTAGGTTCTATGTAGCCAGTAAAGTCTCAAACACTCTTTGAAGTGGATGTCCTATCAAAGCAGAAGAGTGTGGTGCTTCCTTCCTCTGTCATGCTCACACGACCCCACTGTCAGTCAGAGCTGCTCACCAAAACAAGTGCCCCCACCCTGCTATCTCACTCTGCGGGTGCTGAGAAAAGGTGTCAGATATTCTGACAGGCGAAATGAGACATCTTCATCAGATCATCAACCACCTCACAGACAGTCGCCAACGTGTCCTGGGGGATCCTTTCTCTACTCCACATGCTCCTTTATAAGTGCCTCTATCCAGAGATACCTTTGCAGTTAATATTCCTTGAAGTCAATATAAAAATCAGCCAACTACAAAGAGAGTAACAAGCTTAGCTCAGGTATATGTTCCAGACTGGGGCCTTAAAAAAGATTACATGAATGTGTGTATATTTTTAACAGTGCAATTTAAAATCACCACTGATTGCCTGTCTCACGTATTTTCATTATTAAAGTAACCTGTCTTAGAAATTCCAGAAAGCAGAATCAAGCTTGTTACCGGCTCTCTTACTGATCTTCTGGCTGTGTAAGATAAGATAAGATAGTCCTTTACTCGTCCCACAACAGGGAAATTCAAGATGCTTGATTCTGATTGGTCAAAACACCTTGACAACCCCATCGACAACAGTTATAAACTTTCACTAACATGAGCAACGCTAGAGGCAAACTGATCACATTTCATGTCAAATCAATCCACAGAAAAGAGTTCCGGCACATTTTGCTTGTGCTTGTTGACACCATAGACCATAAGGTGTGGTAGTTAGTTTTCGTTAGCATCAAAACAATGTGGCTAGTTTTGGTTAGCATGTTAATTTGGCAGGCCACTGACATTTTTGGATTGGATCCTGTCTAGCAATATTAGCAACAGCAGCAGAGCCTGTAAGTGCAACTTTGAGTTGCCAGTCACTACAAAGAAACGTAAACTCCCGTTAACATCACATTGGTAAACAATGTGGCTAAAACGTTGGTTTTGGTTAGCATGCTAAATCGGCAGGCTAACCAACAAAGATATGTGAATTCTGTCCTGCAATGCTAGCAACGAGCGGAGTAGGTGCATCTCTAAGTTACAGATTGCTACAAAGAAACTTAAACCATGAGCGGTGGTGATGATAGCAGCAGGGTTCAAAGTTGTGACATTTGTCTTGGTAATTTTTAAAGGTGTGTGAACCACAGAGCTCAGAGAAGAAGGAGAGCTGAATGAGGACAGTTTCATGTTCAATCCACCACAACAGGCAGAGAAGAATCAATCACCATGCAACACTAACTGCAGTGGAATCACTGGGACTATGTTTTTAATAACCTCCACTTCACCTCTGGGTTTTGTCTCACCCTGTCAGGATTCTATTTCCCATAACTACCTGCTAACAATGCACTACCCCTTACAAAGGGGTACATACATCCGTCATGGAACCCTAACTTCTGTGGAATCACTGGGACTATTTTTTAAAAACTGTACACAGAATTCATTTTTAATCAATAAACTTGTTTGTATCTTAAGTAGTAGGGTAATAAGCAGCTTTGCGCCAGGGTCTTGTCTAACCTTGTTGGGACTCTATTTCCCAGAACCACCTGCTAATAATACACTATCCGTTACTTAAGGCGTTTTCGACCACAGGAACTTTACCCCGGAACTACGTGCGTTTTGACTGGTGGACCTAGGGTCTAAATTTAGTTTAGGATAATCCCCCCCTTAAAAAGCCCCTTCTTGGGGGGAAGGACTTCTCAAAGGCCCCAGGGTTTTTGGGGGGCCTGCAATGCTGAACGTGTCTGATTGGTAGATTAACCGCTATGTTTTTATTCCGCCCTCCGTCCACAATAACATCACACACATCTGTGATTCACTTGATTTCTCTTTCTTTCATTAGTTTTTATTTGTTCTATCTTTTTTGTATGTGTGTGTACTTTTCAAAAGAAGAAGCTGTGATTCTCTTGATTTAGCAGCTTGTAACAGTAGTCTTCTCTCAGCCCACCGTGAATGCGTCTCTCCCAGTGTTACGGTTTTAAAAGTGACCCTGTAAACTGGAGACCTTCAGCTGAGCGTGTCAGTGTTTGTGGAGTTTACACAGCTGTTGAAACACAGAGGGAGTTCCTGGGAATGCAAACTAGTTTAGTTTTTATTAAGATTTCACAATATCCTCATTAGATATTTAATGATCGTCTAAAGACGTTTATGAGGGATGCATTCGGTTGAGAGTCTCCAGTTAACAGGGTTGCTGTTTAAACCAAAACACTGGCGATCTCTGCCACGGCTTTTTGAGTTAAAAAGGATTTTAAAGCCGTGTTGAAACGTCTTTGCTACTCGCGCTTATCTCCTCTCACGTGTTGATTCAGTGAATCCATCTGTGATGAAATATAGCACCATCTAAAACAGTGCCAGCTGAGTATCTTCATGCTAACAGGCTAACTGTTGTGTTGCTCATAATGATACCTGCCTGTCCGTCTGCTTCTATGGTGTCATCTGTGATGAATGGCATGTGTCTTTGTTTAACTGCCCTCTACTGGTCTGGTGGTATTGCATTTACCATATTTCCCTCTCCATACATCACTGGCCTGATTTGCACAATCTACCCGGGACTTCAGCCCGCGGTCGAAAAGCAGACAACAATGGGGGCACAGGAACCTTTTAGTTCAGGGTAAAGTAGTTCTGGGGGCTAAAAAACTCCGGAACTCTTGGTCGAAATGCACCTTTAGGTAATATTTCAATATTCAAATACAAACATGTTAACTACTCTAAAGTCCAATGCCTAAGCTTAAACCACAGAGACAAACATAACTAGGTGGGAGGACATAAAGAGAATGAAATCTGACAAAGTGTTTGAGTCACGACTACATATTCAGTCCCGCATGTTTGTGGTGGGAAGACAAATTTATACTAAAAGCAAAAGCAAAGCCAAAAGTAATTGATCGGCTCATTTAAAATTTACATAATATCATAAGTGTTTAATGTGAACGGGGTATGAAATGGTGTGGTAAAGTGATATGAGGTCAGTGAAGTATCCGCCACCACTTAGCAGAAGCCGTGTGCACATCTCCCTCTCTAGCTTCCATTAATGCTAACACAAAGTGATTAAAGTGAGTTGTGGCTGATGAGAACTCCAAAACAGACAGTAGAGTACATCCTGTCATGAGGTTAATATGACTGTGAGAGGACACCGTAGGATACCCGTAGGCTGACGCTCAGTAAATCACAGGCAACCATTTGTGATAATCAACAGTCTGATTCAAGCATAGCCTAGAGCAGCCGTGATGAGACCTGGGAATAATTGAAATAGCTTTTCCATGGGGTTCTCAATGGGGTCATTTCGCTCTCTGCCTATCAGAGTGACCAGTTCCCTCTTATCATATGTGGGAATCCTGATGGACAGCTAACATCTCATTTAAGGAGAAAAGCACTTAAAGCAGTTGGGGGATGATTTCAGGTTTAATCATACAGCTCATATGAGAGATTGACTCCTTGAGCCTTGCACTTCAGTTTGTACGGATTCCTTTACTGGATGACGAATGAACTGGATTCAAATACAATATTTTTACAGCAAAAGAGTTGGTTGTTAAACTATAATGAATGTGCAACTGATTAGATACTGTTCTCCCTTTCTTCCCTACTTATTACCCAGCTTTCTTACTGATCTTCCGGCTGTGTAAGATGCTTGATTCTGATTGGTCAAAACCCCTTAGAAACCCCTTGACAATGGTTATTAACTTTCACTAACATGAGCAATGCCAGAGGCAAACTGATCATGTCATGTCAAATCAATCCACGGAAAAGAGTTCCGGCACATTTAGCTTCTGCTTGTTGACACAATAGACCGTAAGGTGAGGTGAAACCATTAGTTTACCATAGCATCATATTGGTAAACAATGTGGCTAAAACCTTATTTTTGATACTTCTCAACTGGAAGGAGCGAATGTTAGAGTGCTTCATGAAGGACTCGTGACTGGAGGATTACCTTGACTTGCTTAATGTGGAGAGAGCTGCTAGTTACTTTTAGTCTTTGACTGCGGTCTGAGTGGGCAGTGGGACATCAGGGTGGTCAAGACCCATCTGCTTCGCGTCAGTGTCTTGTCTCACCCTGTCGGGATTCTTTTTTCCATAGTAACCTGCTAACCATAAATTATCCCTAAATTATGTTATGTTTGTGTTTCTGTGTACTTTTGAAAAATCCCCCCAAAAAGAAAAAAGCAAATGCATCTGATTAAAGCGCTCCTCAGATCAAAGATAGCAACGTTCAAACGGTAAGAAGAAAAAGCAGATGGATTGATTTTGAAAGTTTTTTTTAAACAGGATCATCAAAGATTAAAACAGATCATTTGAGCTCTCTGTCTTAATGAGTTATTTTCTAAGACATTTTCCACACCTTTTTTTTAAGCAAAACATGCAAATTTGAATGTGGTCACTTTCATTGTATTTCTGCAAAGGTGCTACTTTCCACACATTTAACAGCTGAACAGGATCTCATTATATGCATTTTTTTGTACATTAAGAGTTTTTAATCATTTTAACCCACACGTTCTCATTATAAAGCTCACAGACTGCACACAAGATGGAAGGGAGATTTTGAATTCAAACAGAAAAAGGGACAAGATGGTAATTTGATTCAAAACCTGTTCATCCCTCTCAGCAGGATGATTATCTGAAATTGTGAACACTCATCTTCTACTCTCCACCGTCACAACTTCACAGGCCCATTGGCTGTGATGCTGTTATCACTTACCTGCTTCAATATGGTGTAATTTGAGCCGTCTACACTCAGCTTCCGGATCTCATGGTGGTCGGCCATAATGAGAAAAGGTTCCTCAGCTGAAATTAGTCACACAAAAGCTTTAGAGGGCCGCTGGGACTAATAGTTATGCACTGAAATTCTGCACAGCTAGGAGATGAAATACAGCTGACCTGACAGAGCCCTGCATACGTTGGGGTTTCGCTCCAGGGCTTCGTAGCCGTCCACACACAAGCACTTGAAAGAGCCGTAAGTGTTGATGCAGCGCTGGCTACACGGAAGGGTTGTGGAGCATTCGTCAACATCCACACACGTTTTCCCATCATCCTTCAGGTGGAAACCAGGCCAGCATTTACACTAAATCCACAAAAAGATGATAAAAACACAAAAGCTGTTGTGATTCAATCATGGATGCAGAAAATGCAGGACAAGAGCAACATTTTATCTGTTCTGAGGCTCGCTGGAAGGTGAAAAAGAGGATTTCTTTTTGGGCCATGCTTCAAAAGACTGGGGATATGATTTCTCTTTTCCTACAAAGCGTCATTGTGGCTATACAACAAAAGCAGTGGACTTCAAAATGATGCCTCTTTACAGTTATTTTAGATCAGTCTGTAAAAAACAGACCAACACTTTTAGGCTTTAGTACTTTTTTCACAAAGAAATGCACACCAGCAAAACAAAAGGCAAACAAAACCCTGCATCTATCCATCAAAATGTATGATGGCATCAAAGCTGCGATATACATGGCTCAAAAATTCTCACTTCAGTGCCCAAGTCTTCCCAAAAATAATCCAATGTGCTTGTATCAGCTGCTCTGGACCTACTGCAAATCCCTTTCTTATCCAAACTTATAACCTTGAGGGCCTTTCTGCTGATCTCCCTGTTCGGACCGCAAATGGATGAGCTCAGGGTCCGCATTGATGTGCTCTCTGTCCAGCTCTGCCCCCCCTTTCTTGGCGTTTTCTGTGCTTTCAGCCACTTTTCTGATGCAGTGAGCACCATGTTAGTGAAGAAAAGGATCGCACAGTTCTGGAAAGAGGGCATAAACTACTGCAGTCCGACAACAGTGATGATCGCCACAACACTCCAGCGGACACGGCCTTCACCTGGATTCAACCCTTCTATCATATGACACTACTGCCAGGCTAGGCAAGGCGGGAGCACCTGGCACAGTCAGGGAGCTCAGACTGTTGTTGGCATATCATTACACTATACTTGCAGCAGTCAAGGTTATTCATAAAGTGAACCACTAAATGTATGTACTCCCCACCTGTCTTTATCTGTTTAATGATGTGATAAGTTAAGGCTTGAATTTATTGTTGGTCATTAATCATTCATGTTCACACTATCACTAATATAAGCTGCATATAAGCTTAGTGCTGAGGGTCAGTAGAGTCTATAAAATGAAATGTTAGAAAGCAGAGAGATACCTCCAAGTTGAAAATAATGATGCAATTTAAAGTGTTTGAAGCTGACAATGACTCATTTGAAGAAATCAACACTTAGGGTTATGATTCACAGAAGGATTGTGCAGCTTGGGGGCACACTTAAAGCTCCTGTGTGGAGTTTTTAACTGACTGAATTTGATACTAATGCTTCTTCATGACCTACAAGACTAACAATTTCCATTTAGTCACTTTGAATGCCTGAGACTGCTGCAAGGGTGACAGAAACAGTCATTTATTCTTCCTTGTTTAAACATTTTAACAGCATTATCACAATCAGTCACATTTGAGGTCTAAACCAAAGAAGGATGACATTCTTTGTAATAAAAACAACCTTCGGATACACAGAACATGATGCAAAAATAAATAAGACTAATATCTTTGCCCAAAGGGAGCACCAAAATCAACAAAAACTAAGTTTCTTAACTGCAGCTTTAACTGTATGTTTTTTTTCTTTTTTATCTATATATTTTTTTCTATTGTATTGCATGTTTTTCCCTATATTCTGACATGTTTTTTCCTATTTTAACATAATTTGTTTTTTCTATTTAATTGTATTTTTTTTCTATCTTATTGTATGTTTTATTTTACTGTATTTTTTTTCTGCTTTATTGTATGTTATTTTACTGTATTTGATTTCTATTTTATTTGTGTTTTTTCTATGTTTATCTGTCTGTTTTTCTATTTTATTGTATATTCTCCATTTTATTGTATGTTTTATTCTACTGTGTTTTTCTTTCTTATCTGTCTGTTCTTCTTTCTATTTCAAGATTCAAAGGTTTTTATTGTCAATTTTCACTGTATATACGAGACATACAGGAAAAACGAGATGCTGTTTCTCTCTTCCAGCTTTTAAATATCTAAAATTTTAATATAAAATACAATAAAATATAATAAAATACAGTTTTATAAAAACAGCCTATGTACACAGTGCAGGTAGTGCAGTGACAGTTTAAAAATGGACAATGAAAATAAAAATAGACAACAGTGCAAATAATATTTAGGTGCAGACAGTATTCAAGATAAGTAAATGATTAAGTGATTGGTTAATGTGCAAAAAGCAGCTGAGGTAGATTTTATCTGTTTGTTTTTTCTATTTTATCTGTATGTTTTTTTTTTATTTCCATCTGTTTTTTCTATTTTATTTTACATGTTGAAAATAAAGACATCCAATCAAATCAATGTGTGCACATGACACGAAAAGAAACTACCTTTTTCACAAAGAGCATGCAAAGGGTTAAATACTCCCTGCACACTAAACAACCTCTATGCTCTGATGATGGTTGTGCATATATCAAAAAAATATTTTGCATTCATTTGGGGCAGAATAGACACCTCCTTATGCAAATGAACCTCATCACAATAAGCGCCAAATTCACAGACACCAGCGCTAACAGCCTTGTGCATTAATGCAATATTTCTCCTGTCTGCTGAGAGTTGACGGGAACTGCACTGCAGTAATCTTAAGAGAGTCGTATTTTCTAGTGATCACGACAACAATTCCACCTCGGGGTGACTTAATAATGATACATCTATACATAAAGCCTGTTAAATCATGTTGACATTACTATTACTTATTATCATAGTCAGGGATAGATTGTGTGGCTCAGCCCTAGCATATACGGGAACACTTTTCCACATGTGTGAGGACAGTCTGGACCAATGGAGACAAACATTTAAAAAAAATGTTGCAGTAATATCATTTTAGTAAGACCCCGGTTGCCCTGTTGTCAGACAACAAGACAACAGGGTCATGGTTGCCCTGCTGTTTCAGGTAGGACAACCAAACCTCTATAAATCAGCTGACAGAGAAGTCACAACAGCATGACATAACTCTTCTGAGGAAGACTGCAGGAAGTTTGAAGTGGAAACATGTCAAGGTAAAAAGAAAAACACACTGGTCTAGTTACAAGAACTGTCTTAAAATAATATACAGTGTCAGACCTAATGAACCTTTTTGGACTTGTAATATCATTTTCTAAAATCTGGCTTGCTGCAGGGAGGATGTTTTGTTATTGACTGTGACATCTGCATCACATCTGCCATGAAATTACCTTTCAAAAAATGGAAAGACGTTGATTATCTAGCCTTTATGTGTACAGATGTGGGCTCCATAAAGATGGGAGTGCACACTGCAGCACTGTGCAGCAAAGAGTGGAAGTATGTCCAGCTATTAAGATGTCAGATATGAGCAAACTGCATATCTTTGCAAACCTGTGTGCACCTGAATATAATCATAGTTATTTGGAGAGGGAGCGAGGGATGTTGACATGTGCACCAAATCACAGGGGCATTTATCATCCTTTTTTTTTTTCAATTTATATCCCATGGTTTTCTCATAGAACGTTGGGCACCTAACAAAAATGATTGGTCTAGTCCGGTCTGACTGTCACATTGTCAGTTTATAGACCAGTTGCAGCTTGCAGGTGATTTCATGGGGGAACGTATTTCCTGCCACTGAACCGTGACTAGTCCTCTGATCTCTCACCTTGAATCCCACAGGAAGATCTTGGCAATCCTGTGTGCACCCACTGACACGGCGGTTCAAGCATTCGTTCACATTACAGTTCCTCTCATCTGATCCATCGCCACAATCATCTCTCCCATCACAGAGAGTCCTCTCTGAGATGCAGCGTCCGTTGGAGCACATGAAGAAGGAGCCATTGCACAAGCTTCCTGAGAAAAGAAAGACACGACTGTTACTGGCACATCCTTATGTGGTTTCTCAACAAAGTAATGTGACGACAGACAGATTAATTTCCTCAAAGAAAGTTCTTCTGCTTCTTCTTCATTCTTTGTATTCACCATATGTCTCAGACAGTTTCCTGGGCGGGTAGACGGGCTGCTAGTGACATTGATGAAGAGATTCCAGCTGAGAGCCAAACAGCAGTCTTACCTGCGGCCAGACATTTGAGGTTCAGAGGCAGTTCGTCAGAACGGTCAGGGCAGTCTGCATAGCCATCACACTCCCACTGAGAGCTGAGAAGACAACGGCCGTCCCCGCAGCGAAATTCCTCTGATCCACAGGAGCGATAGACTAAAAAAAGAGAGAGGGATGCTTTTTCATCACGTTGGATTGACAGTGATATATCTTCACTTTATGGTGAAACTTTAGCAGAATGTAGAGAAAAAAGTGACAATAAAGCTGCACATAGGAGGATTTAATGGGGATTTCTGCTGTACACGTTCTAGACTCCAGCTGTTAGGGACATGCCGGACTGACTCTGGCTCTCTCTCTCTCTCTCTCTCTCTCTCTCTCTCTCTCTCTCTCTCTCTCTCTCTCTCTCTCTCTCTCTCTCTCTCTCTCTCTCTCTCTCTCTCTCTCTCTCTCTCTCTCTCTCTCTCTCTCTCTCTCTCTCTCTCTCTCCTGCATTGCCAAGGTTTTCCTGCGGTAATCACTGAATCCACAATCATCTGCTGTCTTTCTGGTTGATGTTGGGTCTTTGTCACTAATTTAACATACTGTACGGTCTAGACCTGCTCTGTTTGTAGAAGGGTCTTGAGATAATGTTTGTTGTGATTTGGTGCTATACAAATAAAGATTGATTGATTGATCTCAGTGAAGAGAATCCTTGTGTATATACTGGAGAACCACTGCTGATCAAACATCAGCCCATTTCATGGTTCAGTGGTGCCTGCGGCTTAATTATATTACAAGCATGAATGCGTACAAAAAGGCATATTTCAAATGATAAAATAATACTTGTGTTACATTTATTAATTAACAATTATCAATCTCAACAACATAACATCTTTTTTGTGTTATATATCCAAATTCTGCAGAGAGAGCTGGCTTCAGTCCAAGCTTTCAGTCCTGCCCGAAACACTTCAAAAACATGTTGAAATTGGATGTATTCCATGGATTTCTAGCGTCTGTGTTAACTTTTCTTTAATTCACTTTTCTTTTCTGTCCAAGCTCATGAAAACTTTATTTTTTTCCTCAAGAGTGATTTTCAAAAAGTGTCAACAAGTAACAAAGAGAAAGAACATGAGTAAGAAAGGAAACTGTTTTCAACTTGCAAACACGATACAACAAAAGGAAAAGATGAAATCTACTCACCACATTCCACTGACTCATCAGACCCGTCTCCACAGTCGTCGTCATGGTCGCAGACGAAGCGTTGTGGAATGCAGGCTTTGTTGCGGCAGCGAAATGAGCTATCATCACATGTGTTGTTGGGTGCTATTACATAAGGAGAAGGGTGTTAAATCAATGCATGATCCGTTTTTGCTCAACATGGTTCATATGTTATGCCGAACCATCAAAAGTAACACAATTATTCATAGATGCTTATAATTCAAAGGATGTCAGAGGAGTTCTTGGTAAACTGTACAAAGAATGAACCCTTATGAATAAGAATACAACAACTGAACTAAGACAGCGCTGGGAAAAAGAGGATACGATTGTGATATCTGAAGAAGTTTGGCTTCAAATATGGAAAACTCAATCCTCATCCACATATTCTTTTCCTGGAAGAATGTTAGTCATCATTAGAAATCCAAATCAAGTGGGTCACAGTATTCCTGCAGGAGGGAGTGTGGAGCAGTTTCTGCTGACTTTGTACATGTGTTTTTTGGTCTTGTCCATTTCTTCAGCCTTTCTGGAGAGGTGGGGAACACTTCATCTCAGAGACTTTAGAAGTGATATTTGAATCTTCTTTCATCTTTCTGTACCTTGGGAAAAATACCTAAAGGCCTCACAAAGAGGGACACATATCTTCTGAAGATTTTCATGGCTGCAAGTAAGAAAGCAATAACAAGAGTCTGGCTTCAGAAGAACCCTCCCACAGTTAAACTACTTAAAAACATTATGAACTGTTCCTAGTATGGAAAACATGACTTTTGCCCTTCACCTTCAGATGGGGGATGTTATACTTAAGTTTCACTTTATTGATACTGATAATAATATAATGTCTTAGTCCCCTCTTGATCGATGTAGAGCTGGGCGATATTGAATAAGATGTTTTCACAATACATTTTTCATATCAGTCGATATTGATCATTATCACAATAAATATAAAATCATTATTTCATTTAAATTTAGAGGCAGATTTTTGGTCCTGAGTGAAAATTGAAGACGGTTTGTTAGCTTGTATCTGTATTTAATTCTCTGATAGGCTTCTTTAATCTCTCATGTTATATGGTGCCAACAGGAAGCAGGTCTTTTGTGTAATATGAGATTTTTGTGGTGTTTTAGTTTGTATATTCTTATTTTTTGGGAAAAGCTCCCTGTACGAAAATCTAAGAACATCACAATTCAGATATTGGAGTGAATTCACTTGGAAAGTAAGTACGAGGTATTTTTACTACACCATGTGAAAAAAGTAAGTTCTCCCCCTTGAAGGCTTTGATTGCTGGAGAGTGTGCGGAGAAGTAAAAGCAAACCACACACACATTTTTTTTACATGTCCAGTTTTGGGTCATACTGGAAAGAGGTGGAGAACGCATTTATTGATACTGAGTTAAAGGGACATCTGAGTTTTGAACATTTCGTTGGCATCAACTTCTTAGAAGCAATAAGTAAACCTGAAAGGCTTCTTTTTAATTTATTAAGTGTGACTGCCTTGAAGCAGGTGACAAGGTCATGGAGACAACAAAGTCCAACTAAAATTAAATTATGGTTAAAAGTAATTGAACATGCATTAGATGATGAACAAATAATTTGCACTATTAGAGATGATTTGGAAAAAAATCCATAAAATCTACTCTGAAAGTAGTCTTGGTAGAATGTACAACTTCATAAACTTACATCTAGAATAGAAAAGCACTAGAATATGGTTCATATGTGTGTAAAACAGTCATTAGAACAGTCATTATATGCTACTTCACTGGTCTCTTCCAAGTGTGTTATGCTTAAATCAAAGTAAAACAATGAAGATTAAACACTGCTACCCACTAAGTGCTTCTTTTTGCATGAGAATACATTTGCATGGGGATTTACAGTAGGTGTTTGGAGGTTTCCATGTTCAGTAAGCTATTGTTTTACTGGGTGTAATCCAAAACTATCAAAAGACGAGCAAGGATTACTTTCCCTGGGATTTAGAATTTAATATTAAACTTTTACAACTGCGAGGAGCTTTTCGGTGTGTTGAAGTGGAGCTTACCGCAGCCAGCTGCAGCGAGTTCATCGCTCCCATCAGGGCAGTCCCTTTCCCCATCACAGAGCCAGCGTTTTGGAACACAGGCATATGATCCGGGGCAGCTGAACAGTCCGGGAGCACATGTCACTGAGCCTGAGAGGGAAACAGGAGCATATGCTCTACTTTTGATGGCTTACGTATACAGTTGGTCAAAATACATAAGGGAGGGTGAGCATAAAGAACAGCTGATGTGTTTTGACTTGTTAAGATAGGATATTCTGTCAGACCTGGATATCAGATTTGATTAGAATCTATTGTGCACACAGATTTTGATTATTGATGTGAACTGACACCCCCTTGAAGCTGGTTTATACTTCTGCATCAACCCTACGCAGCAGTGGCCACTGTGGATGTGAGCACTACATACTATTGTGTCAATGTGTCTGTGTCGCGTAGCAATAATTCGCTGAAACACTTAACAGCATTGGGGTTTACCTGATAGTCGGGTCGCCTGTTTCCAGCCCCGCTACATTTTCTGCATGCTTTTTCACAGCGATTCCACATGTAATACGTTAATTCAGAGCTGATACATGTTGCTGTTTATCATACATACATAGAAGAACAGAGAAGAGACGTCGGAGGAGATTAAATGAACCGGCGATGTGTTGTAAATGCAAGAAATACAATGCCGTCCATCGTCGGAGGTGAGCGTCGGCCAAGTGCGTAGGCCTATGTGTAGGTAAAGGGGCTGCGTAGGCTACGCCATCAATTCAACGCTCCCGAACTGATTTTTTAATATTGAGTGTTTGCCAATACCAAGTCCTGATCTGATACTTGTGTTTGCCTAGATAATAGTTGCACAAGAGGTAAGAGAGTTGATCAATGTAGAGCTGGGCGATATTGAATAAGATGTTTTCACAATACATTTTTCATATCAGTCGATATTGATCATTATCACAATAAGTCTAAAATCATTATTTCATTTAAATTTAGAGGCAGATTTTTGGTCCTGAGTGAAAATTGAAGACGGTTTGTAAGCTTGTATCTGTATTTAATTCTCTGATAGGCTTCTTTAATTTCTCATGTTATATGGTGCCAACAGGAGTGTTTGCCAATACCAAGTCCTGATCCAATACTTGTGTTTGCCTAGATAATAGTTGCACAAGAGGTAAGAGAGTTGAGCTGCACAGTGGTTTTTTTTTCCTTTAACAAAAATAAGTAATTTGAAAAAAAAAAAACTAAAATATGTCTAATGTTTATTCCATTTAATTTAACCCAGCTAGCATTGTTGTAAAACACATTATCTCTTTTACAAGCTCTGCTGTATGAGACCAACCTGTGCAGAGTTTTTAAAAGAGGAGTTATGTCATCAGTTTTCTTTTTCCTTGTTAAAACTCTGGCAGCAGCGTTTTGAACAAGCTGCATGCTTCCTTGAGAGATTTTTTGGGGAAACCGGTACAAAAGGGAGTTACAGTAGTCGATGCGGCTTGTAATAAACGCATGTATAAAAATTTGGCATCTTTCTGCGATAAAGAAGGTCTGACTTTTGCTATGTTTCTGAGATGATGAAATTAAGTACTTGAGAACTTGTTAAAATGAGCATTCAAAATAAAATCTGAATCTAAAACCACTCCCAGGTTTGTGAACTTTGATTTAATTTGCCTCTCATGAGACAGTGCGTGATTCACAATGACAGCATCTGGCTGCAAGACGGAGAACGTAAATATTGGGAGTGACAGCGAGATCGAAACACGCCCGGTTGCATGCCACTAGCTATGGAGTGGCATGCAGGTATAGAGAACGGCAGCTGCCACGAGTGTACATCAATGTCCCATTTATTATTTTCTCATTATGCAGAAACAATTAAGCAAACTCAGAATGCTCAATCACACTCGTGCCTCCAACTGCAAATTGTGTTGAGTGACAGGGAACGTAAATGATCAGATGAGATGATCAAATGCCGATCAACGATCAATTAAAAAATGTCCAGATGGGCTCCGATCCGATAGTTGAGATTGGGACATCCCCAGTATGAACCAGGCTTAAGAGCTGAGAAAGAAATTTTGCAGCAGTCCCACTCTTGCAAGATTACAAATAATGCCAGTGTCATTGAGAGTAGCAATTATTTACTTGTATTATATGAGTCAGCAATGGAATCCCTTTATCAAAGCACTAACCTTTCAGGCAGTAAAATAGGTTGCTAGGAGGAACAGGTAAATACAGTATTTCAATTAGGCATGCAACTTCTCTTTGGACAACATTGTATTCCTGGAAAACCTTGAGCCATTTCAATTCTGCTACCTTGGCACTCGTACAATCTCACAGATATTTGTGTCTGTTTATTGTGATTGGATCCTTTAATTTATTGTAGATTTAATTTAACACACATCCTTTGTTCCCATTGAATTTCAGCTCCTTTTAGACCACTCTGATGAAAAACGTGTTTGTCTCAGTGCCTACACAAATCTTCAGAAACGCCTGCAGTCTCATCTGTTGTCTCATTAAGACAGCTT
This sequence comes from Notolabrus celidotus, assembly GCF_009762535.1. NCBI lineage: Eukaryota > Metazoa > Chordata > Actinopteri > Labriformes > Labridae > Notolabrus > Notolabrus celidotus. The sequence continues at coordinate 5,954,340 of NC_048281.1, read as the reverse complement.
CATTTCTGTCTATTCATTTCCAGTTCTGCTGGAGCGACACACGGAGCTGCTAGGTGTAATATACAGCCTGACATCTGAAAGGACACTGACCACAGATCTGCACGCTCTCATCCAGGCCGTCCTCACAGTCGTTTTCCCCGTCGCACAGCCACTGCTTGGCGATGCATTTGTTCTTGGAGCAGGCAAACTGGTTCCACAAGCAAGAGGAGTCTGCAGAGGGCATTGGGAGAGAATTTTCAATGTCATAAATCAAACAAAGTGTGGAGGAAACAACAACAGAAACAGCAACATACCCTTATAGAAGGGGAAGAGTTTTTAATCAAAGCCTAACTAGTGTGCTGCCTTCTATTTGCCCCTTGGCTTGCTTGTCTCTGTAGCTTTTTCTGCTTTAAGTGAGGGTTTGTGTTGTTGCCACACAAAGGACTGTAAATATATGTTGTTTTCCCTTTTCCCATGATAGAAAAAAAATATTTGAAGAGTTCTCAGTCCCTGTGCAAGGACATAAAAACCAAAATTTATTCAAAAAGGCTTGAAAAAAATCATATAAATAACAAAGCCCTTAAGTATAATTTTTATTCAATCTATCTTATTGTATAAAACAAAAACTAGGGTGCTAGGGGTAAAAAGAAACAGTCAGATGTCAACGGTGGGAGCACTCTGCTTATAACTATGTAAAAGCCATTGTGTAAAATGTGGATAAATTCATAATCCATACTGAGTTTGTGTCACTGAGCCCCCCCACTCCCCCTGAGGAGTCGTTCTGTGGGCTCTTTCCTCAGATGTCAGGACAGGCAAAGTCTGCCAGAGCTTTGATGAGATGTTGAGAGAAGGAAAGGGGGGGGGGGAGTGTGTGCTCTAGGTCACACCGCAGTACAAGGAATTACGGATCCTACCGAGGGTTGTGGATAGAGATGAGGAGTCTCTCGCACACTGTGTTGCTTTCCTTCCTGTCAGACTTTGTACATCACATAGGCTTTACATGCCCCGCTCCAATGATGTAAGATAAGGAAGAGATAAACATGAAATGGCTAAATGTGGAAACGGTGATTATCTAGACTTTTGGTACGTGATACTAAATTTGCACTTCAAATGTGAACAGCTGCTTCAAGTGTAAAACAAAATGGCAGGTCTACAGCCCATTAAATGTATCAAAGGAAGGCTTTCATGTCTCATTTTCAATAGTTGTTCAAACAGAACAAAGGCGTATTATGCATAGCAAAGTGACAAATGACTATTTCCTCTAATCAGATGTGGAATTTGAAATTCTGAAATGTAATGACATTTTCAACAAACCACAATGCCTTTGCAGTCAGATTATCTGTGGCTGGAGCTTTTTATATGATAATTAACTTGGTGGAATGGGAATATTGTCTATTTGTCCTGGAAAAGCTATTCAGAACTTCTGCAAGCACTGAGGCCTAATTCATATCAGCTCTGATGTAGGCATATTTGAAGTATGGGATGTTATCATTTCACACAGGCACAAATGACATTTTTCAGATAAAGGAACGGAGCCGGTTCCTCATGTGTTATGCATCTTTCCAACAACATTCATAGCCGATTTAGAAAATGAATCAGATAATTTGAAGAGCATTAAATTTGAAAAACTGGATGAGCTAATCTGCCTTCCTCTATCTGTTACAACTGAAATGTGAACAAAGGTGCTGGTTTTATTGTACGAGGAGAGCGAACCAGGCGACTGAGAGATCTGCAACATCCTATTCATTCATGCTCTGAAGCAAAGACGTCATTTTTATGTCTATGTTTAATTTATTTTTCTGTTTTTTCTGGAAATAATCTCTGATGTCATCAGCTCTACTGTGAGGGCTGTAGTGGTTTGAATGCAAAATGCTTCATACAAAAACAAGAAGTCTGAAGTCTGCAGACATGCTTGCTGTTCCTTGAGGCTGTACTTAAGATGTCAGAATGCCAATTTACTTGTAATGGAAATGGTAACATGCCTGTATGTCCAGCAGGCATTTAGTCCAGTGTGGTATCATGATCACATTTATTATCAGGTTCTTGGTCATAAAACTAAGTCATAGAGTAAATATGATCTGATCTTCTGATGTTGCCGGATGCGATCAGAAACAATGTTAACAGATAACCTTAAGGGGAGCCTGGCCTTCTGAATGAAATACAATCCATTTAATGGTTGTTGGTAGATTTTGCTCGAAACCCCGAATACAAACAGCATGGTTCCTCATAGCATGGATGAAAGCTAAGAATAACCAAGGTCAGAGAACACATTGTCATTGATCTGAATGCCTGGACAAATCTGGAGCAAATCCATCAAGATCCATCAAGACCGATCCAGTTGCGATATATCACTGAGAAAGTGAAACTGTACACCTTCTGTTGGAGGGAAATTAAAAATCCAAGGAACACCACATTACAAAGATGTAAATATTTGTTATCTAGGCTTTAATGACTCTAAAGCCTTGTACTTCTGTGTTGACCCTACGTGGACGTGAGAACGTGGATGTGTTGCATCGCGACGTAATACTCAGCCCAAACGCTACATTTTCCGTTTGCTTTTTCACAGAGATTCCGAACGTATTATGTTAATTCACAGCTGATACATGCTATTGTTTATCATGAACAGCCAATGTGCAACAGATGGACGGCGATTCCTGAAGTGCTGTAAATGCAGGAAATACAATGCAGTCGAGCGGACCAATTACAGGGCTTGCAGTCTGCATGGATTCGACATGTAGTTACATTTTGCTGCTTTTCCTTGCTGCTGTAACTAGCTAAATACTGCAAGGTGCAACACTCATGGTGGATTAAGATGAGATAAGTCCTGTCTGTAAGAGAGGACTGGATCTTATCCTGTCTTGATGTTGGGTCTGTGTCACTAACTTAACATAGAGTCCGGTCTAGACCTGCTCTATTTGTAAAAGCGTCTTGAGATAACATTTGTTGTGTTTTGGCGCTATACAAATAAAGATTGATTGATTGATTGATTCTTTGTGGGAAAGCTGTTTGTTTTTTAGGGTAAATTATTTTGGACTGTCCCCTGACTTAATTATGCTCCTCCTCTTTACTTGGAGAGATCTTCACTTTGTCACGGTAAGTTGTGCAGACATTAATATGGAACAAAGTCCTCTAAGTGCATCTGGTGAGATATGTAGACTTATGGCATCATAATGTGAAATCCTTTTTTCATGCCACTGCTTTTCACTGAATCCACATTTCCATATTCAGTATGACCTTCTCAGTGATTGATGCTTCATTAATTAATATTTGCACTGGATGTGCTGTATATTGTAAGTCAAAAAGAGTACGGGAAAAACGTGCATGCTTAACAGCCTCACTTAGAATTTGGGGTCAGAATTAGACTTTCAAACAAGCAGCAACCCCCACTTGAGAAATCCCGACCACACAAAGAGGGGGAGCGAAACTAAGTGAAGAGAAATTGCCTCATGGCACGATAAACAATCATTTCTTGTCGCTCAGTTTCCTCCTTCTGTGCTGTGTGTAATATTTGTTGCAGGCCTGGATCTATTTAAACGACAAAAACATTCCAGCAAATAGCTTCTTGTTAATGGAATATAAATATCCTTCCAACTGTTGACAGTGTTTGTGTACAGAAACCAAATGGTTCATCTATTTTTACTGGTTAGAAAACAAAACATCAGTTGTGTTGAATATGAAGAGATGTCTCCACGGGAGGTAAAAACAGTTTTCGGTTTACCACACTGGAACTCATCAGCTCCATCTTCGCAGTCTTTTTGGCCGTCGCACAGCCACACACTCGAGATGCAGTTCCCACTTGGACAAGCGAAGTGGCCTTCCTCGCATTTCTGCCCATGGGAAACTGGGATGAAAAACAAAACCAAGTTAGTCCTCCGAGCATTAGAAATGATTAAGGTCATTATCTTCTCCTAAGCTCTGTCTGAATCTCTCATTCCACTGCCATAATCATCTCTGACAGTGAGATCTCTCTTAAGTCTTTTCTAATTGAAGCTGACTTCCTTAATCTGTCTTTGAACATACACGTAAAAATGTGCAATTCTGTGTTAGGTGCTCACCCTGACAGTTGGTCTCATCAGCGTAGTCTCCGCAGTCGTTTGCACCGTCGCAGATCCACGAAGGGTGGACGCACAGTGAAGTGGAGTTGCAGCTGATGAAATCTTTTTCTTTCACCCCCAGCTTGTAGAAGTGAGAGCAGTCTGTGTGGTCTGAATACAAAGTGCAGCAACACAGTGATTGTCTTATTACAATGGAAGGAGCGGCGGAGGTAAGGGTGAGAGGGGCAGGATTCAATCTTATCTCAGTGTGGAGCACAAATTTAAGGTACTGGATCACAGACTAAAGGACTTACTGCAGCTCTTCTCATCCGAGGCATCAGCACAGTCAATGACCTGGTTACACCAGGCTGAGCTGGGTACACAGCTCCCATCCTTGCAGGAGGATTCTGATGAGCCACACGTGACATCTGGGGGAGAGAATTAGCATTTCAAAAAGAGAACGAGAACAGACACAGCACTCAAAGACTGTTACAGGTACAACTCACAACAATGCTAAGAACCTCTTCCTGCGGCTGGTTAAAATTAGCTCCAGGTTGCAAACTGCCAGACAGAAAAGGGTTCGGTTGAGCTGCCTTAGCGATTAATATTGTCTGAAAGTCATGATCCTGTCAGTGCTGTGCAGGAATAAGTCACACTTTATAAATCAAAAGGGGGATCTTGCTTTTGTTGTTCATTCCCCAGCTCCTGCACAACGGCCATTCACCGCAATGCAACTTATTATAAAGCTAATATAAAAGCAGGATTAAATGAAATGGAAGTAGACAAGACGTTGATGGTGTCTCATATAGGAAGAAAATAGGCCAAGCCAGATGACAACACATCATATTAAGATAAACTTTACCCTTAAACCCCAAGCTGCTGCGATGGAAGGTCCATATTAATTATGAGAATATCACTCTCCTCTCCTTGTGGGTTATTACTGCCGTACATTATTGAAGCCTCAGTATTCTACAACCGCGGAGCAATTACACTAATAAAACGAACATCAATCCCCTCTCTGTAGATCACACCATCATTAAGGTCAAAATAAAATCAGACAGAGCATATTGAAGGGACGCAAAGTATTGTCTTGGTGCCCAAAAAAAGCAGCTTTTACAGGTGGGGGTCGGGCCCATCTTTGAATTTGTGAACTCTTTATGATCTTGGGGCTCATTAGACAGTAAAGGCTTAGCACAGCATGTGGCTTAAGCGCATTACTAAAAGCGAAAAAGTGTGACTGGATCCTGCCTACAGAGGCAGGTCGGACTGAACGGGAGATCAAACGGCTGCGACTCACTGCTGCAGAAAGCTTCATCAGAGTTATCCCCGCAGTCATCGATCCCGTCACAGAAGCGACTGCTGGCCACACAGCGCTGGTTGTAGCAGGGTCTGAAACCCTTCCTACAGCTCCTGTTGACTGAACGCAGTTTAATTCATAAATTTGATAGCAATGTAAATACTTGACATTTTTAATGAGAGAACAGACTCTCAATTCTCATCATGATAAGCCTCAGATAATAGTTGGGAAGTGATTCTTACCACAGTATTGCATCTTCTCATCTGATTTATCTTTGCAGTGGGCGATTCCATCACAGGTAAGCTGGAAGTTAATGCACTCGCCGTTACCGCACTCGAATTCAGTGTGGATGTTGCAGGAGGAGTTTTCTGCTGCAGAAGAAGATAATGAGGGTGATGAAACTGAAGACTTTCAAAGCTTATCTTTTTAAATTGAATCAAGTTAATTATTTCAGATTCAGAGGCAGGATTTTGATGCACACTGTGATGTTTCAGATCATTTGTAAATATAATGAGTCTTGTACAGTTCAACCTAGTCTACATGGAATCATTTAAGCACATATTTAATTGGTACCTCACTCACTTTCAATCTTGTGCATCATTCCACAATAAATGTCAGCATTGTGAGACACTCATCATGACATCCAGATTTAAATGCAGAGTTTCTGAGTAGCTTGTGTCATGTCGCAAAACTGTACTCATTATAGAAGACAAGATATCATCGCAATGCTTTTGCCTGGAGTGGTAACAGTGACTCTGTGTGTCTGACTTTTCGTTCAGTTACTGCTCAAACTGAAGTAAAGTTGCACCAAATATATCCATATTGGCTCTTCTTCTGCAAGAAACGGCAACCCGGGTGACTTGGATCATTGCTAACTTATCGCAAAGCCAAGGTGAAGGGACAGCAACTGTTTGTGATGTCATGTTTGCTTGTCATTATGTACAAAGCAATCAATTCAAGGATATCAAAGGTCCATGTAAACAGCACAAATTGGATCATGTTGACAGAAGCTGGGTTACACTGTGAATATAAATGTAGCCAACAGACTCTTTACAATAGCTAATCCATGAAGAGTGCTATTACAATCAATAACTGGTTCTGAGAATGTTCAAGGGTTAGCTTTTGCAGACTCAGTGTAATTCAGATTGAAGATCCTCATGACTTACACACGCATCTGTTGTCGTCTAAGAGCACACGCTCTCCCCGGCAAGTGCAGTTGACCCTCCCGTACGGGGTCAGGAGGCAAAGGTCGCCACAGCCTCCGTTGGAGTGTCGGCATGGGGACAGCTCACCTTCAACGACAACCACACAGAACTGATTAGAGGGTCAGAAGCAGTGGAAGAAAGAATCTCCTAGGGGACACTTACATGTCATAAGTCTGAGATTAGCATCTCAGCAGGATGCAGAAAAACCCCTCCATGCATTTATCTTTAGCAGACTAGACTACTGTAACGGGGTCTTTACAGGACTCCCTTAAAAGTCCAGCAGACGCCTGCAGCTCAAACAGAATGCTGCTGCTCGAGCCCTAACAAGGACCAAAAAAGTAGACCCCATCACTCCAGTTCTTAGATCTCTACACTGGCTTCCTGTCTGTCAGAGAATAGACTTTAAAATCCTGCTGATGGTTTATAAAGCACTGAATGGTTTAGGACCAAAATACATTGCTGATCTGCTGCTACTTTATGAACCACCTCGACCTCTGAGGTCATCAGGTACTGGTCTGCTTTCAGTCCCTAGAGTCAGAAGGAAACATGGTGAAGCAGCGTTTAGTCATTAAGCACCACATATCTGGAACACACTCCCTGAAAGCTGTAGGTCCGCTCCAACTCTCACCTCTTTGAAATCAAAGATTAAAACTTTTTTATTCGCCACTGCCTTCCTATCTTAGATTATTTTAACTTGTTTTAAATGCAAATTTTAAATTTACTTTTAATATATTTCTAATTTTCCTTTTCTTTTCTGTTTTATTATATTTGTCATTGTATTGGTGCTCTTTATGCTTGTCTGAATGTTTCTAATGCTTTTAATGTTTTAAGGTAAAGCACATTGAGTCGTCCTCGTGTATGAAATGTGCTATACAAATAAAGCTGCCTTGCCTTGCCTTGCCATGAGATGCTCAATACTACCATGGATTTCTCTCTTGAGGAACAATGGTGGATGACCTTTCAGTTGAGCAGACTTTGTATCGTGTGATTGGAAAGTTATAATTCAGACCAGATACTCCATGCATCAATAGATAAGGCAGCTGGTATTGATTTCCCAGTAACCAATAACCAATACAAAAGCAACAGCTACTACTCCTACTACTAATGATGTTGCATTCTGTCTTTATCCATCTCTCTCTTTCTGCCTCCTCTATCCCGTTCCCAACTCCAACAGTCGCAGCAGATGGCTGTCTAACAGGAGTCCGGTTCTGCTCGAGGTTTCTGCCTGTTAAAAGGAAGCTTTTCCTTGCCGCTGTACCTTACTAAATACTGCAAGGTGAAATGTTCATGGTGGATTAAGATGAGACAAGATCGAGTCATGTCTTAAGAGGGAACTGGATCTTATCCTGTCTCGATGTTGGGTCTTTGTTAATAATTTGACAGAGTACGGTCTAGACCTGCTCTGTTTGTAAAAGCGTCTTGAGATAACGTTTGTTGTGATTTGGCGCTATACAAATAAAGATTGATTGATAGATTGATAAAACATAAGGAGATAGAACACTTACTCAATAACTTAAAATTAATCTTCCTCTTTCTGGATCTAATAAATGTGTCTCATCCAAGTTTGAAATGTAACACTAAAACCATCCTCCCTGACAGGTGGCAGTGGCGACATGTTAAAAGTGATCTGGAAGTCATGCATTTCACCAAGTTGCATAACCAAGCAGCACATATAACCCTAAAATGTTTGGCTCATCTGGTTCTGAGAAAATAGAAACAAAAGAAGCTAAAAAGAGATCATCAAGAGAGAGATTCAAGTGTCCACTGGAGACACTTTGTTATAACTTGCCCTCTAGCTATTGGTGTTTTATTCATGGACAGAATAAAAAAGCATTACTCTGTTCTTTAGTTGAACCACATAAAATTAACATTGATACCATTATTTTTATGACCAGGACGTGGAAACAAGAGGTTAACAAAATAAAGACAAAAATAATTAGCTGATTATCAGAAGCTTCAGGGATGGTTACAGAACATGATGCAGTAGGTCTGCAGCTGTGGTAATGCAGGTTGTTCATATCATACTTTAGAGACTCTTTTTACAAACTATATTACTTTCAATGTATTACCTCTGGAACTTAACTATCCAAACACATTTTAAATGAGAACATATCTACTTCTTAAGGCCAGCTGTTTCAGTTTATCAAGATGGAGCACTTCAGATTATTCTGCTCTGTGCAAGTAAAAACACATCATTGTCTGCATAAACAGACACCTGCATTTTAATGCAGAATTTGAAGGTGAGAAATCAGATTTTAAGAGGAGGAACTTGGCTCTCGTTTTCATTTAAACTTCCCACTAGTGCTGACCAATCACATTTAAGTAGACTTTGGTTCTAAACTGGAAAACCCTTCCTGAGGAGTGTGGAATTAAACAGACAGAATGCATTCACCAAAATGTAATACCAGAACCCATCGGCTATCGCCTGATTGATTTAGTACTCATGGTGAATACAGATGAGTACAGACAACACCGGGGTAACACCTAATACATTTACTGCATACAGAAAGGTTTAAAGCTGATTTCCATTTGTTGTTGTGTATCAAGGTCATCAGGTATTGGCTGGTCAATAAAGTCAAAGGGGGAGTTGGAGCAGCTACAAAAAATACACTTCCAAGCATTGTAATGGTGAAATTCTAATACATATTTTTAGTCTCAAAAAGCAGGGCTATTACTTTCATAAAGCCTCTGGGAACGTGACTTGGAATATTCAAAATTCATATAGAATATCGAAATTGAATGTGTCATTAAGCATCGACAAAAACCTGACTGAAAATAAACATCCAGAACTCTGAAAAAACTGTTCGAAAACTACTTATGTTCCAGTTCAGAGCATTTCTCAGGACCATGTGAACATGGCAGCTTACTCTTTGATTGACACGTCAAGAGAGAGTTCAAAGCCTGCATGTTTGAGCCGTCTGACACCAAATCTATAGAGCTACAGACAGGCAGCACATGATTAACCAGCTAACTGTAAAGGGAGGCGAAGAGAGGAGTTCCCTCTGTTGTTAGGATACGGACTGAGCAGGAGTGGAGTAGTTTTGTTGAACATGTGTGGGTTCGATTTTCTGATTGGTTGGATATTTATTGCGTCATAAATATCCAAATTAACTCTGCCTACTTTAACCAAATGTCAGAATGTTATCAAAAGCTTGACTGATAATACTTTGAAAACTGAATAAAGTTCAGTACTAACATTTTTATATATAATAGTATGCAGGTACAACTATAAATATCATAGCTATGAAGTTTTTGTTGATTTGGGTTACCAGAGGCTTTAAAAGAGTTACAGCCGTGAAAAATGTCAACCCAGAACGATGCAACTGTATACAGGAATCAAAACAAACTAACACAGAAGGCATGCATTTGAAGGGTGGAAAGAGACAGCAACATTTTGTTTATCATCCTTATTCTGTTTCGGTAAAAAGCACACACAGTTTTAAACATATCCGTTTTAAACTAGTGTCTTTAGCTTCAATAAAATATGCACGTTTAAATACTGCAAATAAGCACACATTAACCCCCATTTGCAAACACGTACTGCAGAAATGTTTGCTGAAACAACTCTGCATCCGCTGGTCATTAAACTGAGCTTATCTCCAGGTGTTTAAATACTCACAGTTGTTTGTGTCCCTGGCTACAGCGATAATTCCCATGGGCTGATGGGGGATATCTGCTCGCAGTACCTTGGTGTCCCCGCCGGTGTACTTGTTGGATCGCAGCACAGACCTGCGGGCCCAGTCTGACCAGTAGATGTAATCTGCATAGATGGCCAGGCCGTAGAAGTTCCCAGGTCCAGATTTCACTATGACCTAGTTAAAGCAGAGCAAATCACTCAACAAAAGGACTGCCTTCTATTAAAATTACATCTTTCTATCATGCAATTCAGATTCAAGGTTCTTGCATTAACTGAATTCTGAGTGGAACTCTTGGAATAAATGTGGGAAGTGATGTCTTGACTCATTAATCGACCCATCATCCCCCCATCCCACATCCACAGGACTGCTTTAACCCAGATGTTGGGGGAGTAAATGACAGTGTCATTGGCAGGGAGGCAGGAATCCATCAGATGTCCCCTTGTGGAATTCTCCTGGCTTGTGGGCGGAGGTGGGGGGTTGGTGGGGTTTTAGAGACTCCAGCAGCTCTGTACTCTCAGCAATTAAGTGGGACAGGCTTGTAAGCAGCATCACATTAGCCCTGTGCCATACTGGGATTAATAGGACAGGTGTTGATTAAAGGAGCCCAGCATGTGGAAGCAACAACTGGCCAACAGGCGAGTGAGAGACAGTGACAAAGACGCAGAGGGGGAAAAGATAGAACACCAGATGGGAATGGAACATATTGATAGGAAATTAGATTTGAGAGACATTAGGTGTACAGCCAGCAGCACATTAATTTTAGACAAACGTCTGTTTTGGATAAATTAGATAATATTTCATCCATTCTTATCAGTGTCTCACAATTCAACATCTTCAAAGGCACTTAATCTGCTGTGTCAACAATCTCTCTTGATTGCATCAATGAGCGTCTGTTTTACACGACGACATAAAAATGTCCCCAAAACACACTGCTGGCATTGAACTCAAATGACACAACCCACTCCCAGGCAGCTCTCTATTGATATTCCCTCTCTTTTCATGGTTAAAAGGGCATCTTTCCCCACTGCGCATGCTGACATCTTCCCTTATAATGCACTCTGCTGCCCTTTGTGAAGCTCTGCCTTCATTAACAACATGGTCTCCACTCTCAAAATGGCACAGGGGAGTGAGCTATGCCACCGCTCTTGTTCTTCTGTCACCATCCACACTGTCAGAGTGTAATGACACTGCAGCAGTCAAGAGGGATAGCTTCAGGAGCTAGCATGCAGTTTGACTATTGTCAGCGTGTTGAATTGGAAAAATCATCACACATCTTTGCTTCATTTATGAGCTAGCAGGGAGCAAATATCCCACTAATAGGTAGAGGCAATTATCACCCGTTTATTTTAGTGAGATAATGAGGGGGACCTGTTAGCACATAAGGCTTGAAGAGAAGTCACATTAATATAGTTTCTAATTAAGAAATGTCTGTGACTGCCTTAACTCTCAGTGGAAGTGCAATCTTTAAAATAACAATGCAAATATACGTTTTGATAATATTTGTAGCAATTAAATGTGCTTCTTGATTTTATCATTCATGAACTGTAAATGTTTTGTTTGTTAATAAGAACTTCTTGCCATCGCTGCCCGACTCTCTGGAACTCTCTCCCTCCAAACATCCACAACTCTGACTCTCTTCACTCATTCAACTCAAACCTACCTGTTCAAAAAAGCCAAAACATGTGACCTCCACTCCCTTCTCATCTCTTTTTTTTATATTTTATCTTCAAAATTTTTATATTTGCACTACATGTAAAGCATCTTTGAGTACCTAGAAAAGCACTATATACAATAAGTCTTCTCAATCATTATTATTATTAGTATTATTATTATTAGGAGTAGTAGTAGTAGTATCATTAATACTATAAGTATTGTTATCATTATTTCTATTATTATCATTATTATTGTTATCAATATTGTTATCATTATTATTATTTATTTATTATTTTATTATTATTATTATTATTGTTATTATTATTGTTATTATTATTGTTATTATTATTATTACTATTATTATTGTCATTATTATTATTATTATTATTATTATTACTCTTATTATTATTATTACTATTATTATTGTCATTATTATTATTATTATTATTATTATCATTATTATTATTGTTATTATTATTATTATTATTACTATTATTATTGTCATTATTATTATTATTATTAGTAGTAGTATTATTATTAGTATTATTATTATTGTTATTATTATTATCATTATTATTATTGTTATTATTATTATTATTAGTAGTAGTAGTAGTAGTAGTAGTAGTAGTAGTAGTAGTATTAATACTACAGGTCTTTTCTTCCTGCGGTGGTCAGACTCTATAACCAATAATATATATATATATGTGTGTAAGATATGCTTATTTTTTACCTCTTTAATTTTAATTCTAGTTGCTAATAACTTTTTAATAATTGTTACTTTATAGGCTCTTGTTTGCTATATATATTTTTTTTTTTTGCACTGTCTACTTTGTTACTGTGACACTTGAATTTCCCCATTGTGGGACGAGTAAAGGACTATCATATCCCATCTTATCTTATTCCCACTACTACTGCTACTGCTACTACTACTAAAAATCGTCTTTTTAAATTGGTGTGTATGTGGTTTACGTTACTTCCGGAGCCAGCCTCAAGTGGACACTCGAGGTACTGCAGTTTTTAGCACTTCTGTATTGGTTTCATTTCTAAAGACCAGAGGTTGTCACTTCATTATGAGGCTCATGCTATGGAGAGTAAACGTGTTTTTGTTCCCTTTAATCATACATGTATAGAAATAAGTTTGTGCTTCACGGAAATCTCTTTGTGTCCATGTACAAGAGAACAATTAGACAAAAACAGTTCATCATTGCAGTTGTTTTCATAATTAGAAAATAAAGTTAATGGTTGTGTTTGTCAGTCATTAGTCATATCATTCAAATATTGTTTCTGATATTGGTTTAAACACATCACATCAGTGTTAAAAGAAATGAAATGATCATCAACACGAAAGTGCAGAGGAGTCTTAAGCTTCCGTTTCCACAGTAGGTGTCTTTTTGGATTGGTTCTTATGATTGTGACAACCACATATTAGTTAAGTGCTGAAAGAACAACCAGCCAGCTCTATTCAATTTACACATTTTAATTGGATTGAAAAATCAGTGCCCAGAGCAGTCTCACTGCAAAGCCTTCATTAGCGAGACTGGAGTGCAGCAAGGGCAGTAGGGGACCAAAAGGTGAAGGCCTTCTGCGCCTTGTGACCCGGCTCAGCAAACATATGGGTAACTAATTGACACGGGACAAGGTGTCGAGCTGCAGCTGTCATGCTAAGCAAAAACTCCATGGCATACAAGGTCATCTTGCACTGTAATCCATACACACAAGGGGACACAGGAGTTATATATCCAGCTGGGATGTCATACATTACACAGGCAACTTTTCACGCAAAAATTCAGAACAGCTCTCACGGAGCTTCATTTCTTTAGCGGGGAGTTTTTCTGTGATTAACACCATCTGTACTATCAGAGATGAGATATCAGACAGAACATCAAGTGGCATTTCAGATCCTACTCACTGTATTGAGGATCCTGTTCAGGGACTCAATGGGGATGGGAGATTAAATGGAAGATGAGAAAGAAGGGTTTCATTCTTTCAGAGAGGGGTAGATTAATCGGACATTCTGTCCCTGGATATGGTTCTTGTTTCTTAGATAGTTTGCAATAAAATATTAGAAGAGTGAAAAATAAGAATCTCACTACATTACAGGGTCTTCCAATATAATTATCTGTGATCGAAAAACATTTTAATAAAGGAAATAGAAAGAAGTTAAAATTGTGTTGTAAAAATAATAGATGTTTTCTATTGCTCAAAATTGGGTGACCAGAATTAGTATTTTTGCCGTAGGGAGCATTATGTCATTATCATCGGTGTCTCTCTCTCTCTTATTCCCCTCTGTCCCTCTTTCCAACCCCAACTCAGTCGAGGCAGATGTCTGTGTAACATGAGTCTGGTTCTGCTCGAGGTTTCTACCTGTTGAAAGGAAGTTTTTCCTTGCCGCTGTAACTAGCTAAATACTGCTAGGTGTAATGCTCATGGTGGATTAAGATAAGATAAAGGCTGATTTATACTTCGGTGTCTCCCCGACACAGCAGGGGTCAACGCGGACATGAGCACCACATACTTGTGCGTCGATGTGTCCATGACACGCAGCAATTCTCCACCAAAACGCTTGAGGGCAGTGTGGTCTCTGTGATAGCCGGTCGCCTACTTCCGGCCCCACTACGACCTCTGTTAACTTTTCCACAGTGATTCAGAGCTGTGATCATACAGACATGATTACATGAAGAATAGAGAGGAGGAGATGAAATACACGGCCGATGGGCGGCCAATGTCCGGGATCCCGGAAGTCCAGTAAATGCGGGAAACACAATGCCGCTGAGTGGACCAATCACAGAACTTGAGCCCTGCGTCGATTCTACGCCTAGTTACATTTTGGAGGAGGTGCACGTCAGCTACGTCTCTAGGCCTCTGCATAGGTACGAGAGCTACGCGGACCCCCGACGCAAGCTACCCCGATGATTCGACGCAGAAGTACAAATCAGCCTTAAGACTGAGTCTTACCCTGTCTTTGCGTTGGGTCTCTGATAATAGTTTAACATAGAGTATGGTCTAGACCTGCTCTGTTTGTGAAAGCATCTTGAGATAACGTTTGTTGTGATTTGGCGCTATAAAAGTAAAGATTGATTGATTGATTGATTGAATGATTCTTTTCATACTCACATGTCTGCTGGAGCCATCATAGTCACATCTCTCAATCTTGCCGAGGGTTCCGTCTGAAAAGTAAAGCTTCTCTGCTTTGTGATCGATAGTCAGTCCATTGGGTGTCAGGATATCAGAACCAATGATGACCCTCATGTTCTTCCCTGCTAAGGTGGATCGCATGATGCTGGGTCTCTGCTCGTTCCAGTTTGTCCAAAACATGAGGCTGAAATTGAAGAGGACAAAAAGGATTATTTGACTATTCATCCACAGCATTGCAATAGCAAGTGTTTTATCTGAACTTGCAAGAGACACTATGCCTCTTTAAAACTAGGGATGGGCATTTCAAGCCAAAACACGATTCAATAATCACTGGCATTTATTCTGGGATTGTTCATACTCGAGCTCTCTGACAGCAGGTTTGAGACGTCAAGTTGAGACAACAGCGAATAACACAACATTTGTTGTGCTGCAGGTATAAACAGTAAAAGTAAACACTCCACCGGCTGCCTGTACCATTAGCAGTCTGTTTGTGTGGCAGTCATGTTAACCAGCACCGGGGCGAGGTGCTGCAAGTAGCGGGCACTGGCGCCTATGTTTGCATTTTATGGCCATGCTCAGTCTCCCCAATGTCATCTGTTTCTGAATCTTACAACACTACACACGTAGTTCCAGCAACCAATTTTTCCTTCTTTTTTTGCAACTTAATGCAGTTAGCATTCTTCTTCTCCTGTTAGCTACTTAATGCGGTGAGCAAACAGCTTCAAGACACTCTTCAGCCTCCGTCTGACGGGAATATCGTATACAAATGAAATGAAAAAACAATGAAAATGTGTAGCCTACTCTTAAAACCATTGTTTTTTTTAATTGCATGAATATGCGAGCATGCAAACCTGTCCCATCCCTATTTAAAACCCTGGCTCATTTTGCACAGCAACTTCACCAATAGCAACTCAACAAATGTGTAGTCATCAATATCAGGGAACAGAAATTATTACTTTATTATACTAATTGCTGAATCAGTGTGTCTCCCAGGGAATTTCCTGCCATGTGGACTAAACAAACACATACGAACATAAATGTTTTCTTTCTTAGATGAAATTAACTCATCTTTAAGCACTTGTGCCAACCTGTTTTATACATAATTATTTTTGTAGCCAAGATCTTTACATTCCATCATTGGTTTCTTGCTTTGCTAATTACTGATAATAAAGTGCAAATATTTCAGTTAGATGAAACTCATTAAAACACAAATTATGCCTGATCAAAATAAAAATTCTACATCAAGGCTTTTCTCATTTTACGAGATGCATGAAAACCCAGATATTTTTAAGAGTTGAATCTGCTTCATGCTCTATGAAAAACTATTTTAGCTCCTGGCCTCTAGCTTCACTCTAAAAAGAAGTTATGGAAGGCTACTTTAGTGCGATAAAAATGTATCCGGTCAGAAGTCATAACCAGGGACTGCAAATGAGTCACTTGAGTATGAATTCTAATTATCAGGGTTTCTGGAGTGGGATGGATCAAGTGCCAAATTACCAACCAAGGGTACAGACTGAGGTCAAGAAATTAATTTAGTAAGTATAAAAGGAAGAACAAGATACTCTGTCTTTTCGGACTGCCCACAGTAAGACTTCATTATTCACATATAGGAGTGTTAACTCTGGGCTGACTGCGACAGGAATACTGAAGTGTTATTTTTTTGAGAACACCTTTTTCTCTTTTCATTTTTTTTTTTAAGCAGAGAAATAATACTGTTACATTATGTATCCAAAAAGCTAAGAGAAGATAATAACACTTATACCTGAAGTGTTAAAATGTTCAGCAAAACACAGTTCAGCTGAGGATGCTTGAAATCATAGCTCCAGGCTGCATTTTGCAACCAAGCCTGAGTAACAGACATGACACTCCAAAAGAAATAACTCAAAAAATGTAATCATTAATAAAAAGAACCAAAGAAAACAAAAAACTAATGTAATTGTTTCCCTGATGTCTCAGATTTCAATAAAGAACAACATACTGGAGTTTAAGATCTAGTATACAGTAATCACTGCATTAGCGCTTGAATAAGCTGTTTAAACATACGGATAGGAACATATGTTGTAAATAGGATTAACAAAAAACAGTGACTGGAAACAGGCCACAGTTTCATAACGAAGAAAAACGAATTAAAACATTTGAAACGGGCTCGATATGCTAATAGCAGTGTTATACTCAAGGCAAGGGTAAGGCATAAAAGCAAGCACAGCAGACACTTAAAAGCCTGAATTGAGATGCTGTTTTCAGACCCAGAGGAAGACAAATCCATTATTCTGCATTATTCTGCATTTCTGTTGCAGTGAGCAGTAGACAATCTGTGAGTGTGGGAGCTCTCTTTACCTGAGGCGGTACAACAACAATATATTTCATGACTGAATTCAGAGAGAGGAACACAATTATTAAAATTAGTCTTTAAATAAAGACGAGTGTGGATTTTTTAAAAGAAGTGAAGTGTATTTTATGTATTTGTTCTTTTGGAAGTTCCTTAGTTAACTGGTTATTAATATGTCATATTGTTGCACTCTGCAGGACAATCAATTAAACCTTTTTGGTTATGGGCAAACAAATCAAACTTATATAATGTTTGGTGTCATCACAGATGAAGCAAGCAATGACATGCTTTAGGATGGTGATCTATGACCTTAAAACTTAAAGACTTGATTCATATGATTTTCATAATTATAAAAATGCTGGGAGTGATGGTATTAAAAAAAACACAAACATTTGAGAGCAGAGAAGGGAGAGTCTTAGAAAAGCTACTGACTTTTGGCACTCATCCAGGGCCAGCACATGTGGGTGGTCTTCCTCCGAGAGAATGACCACAGCCTGCCGACTGAATGCACCGGTTCGTTGCTGGTCCAGGGTTTGCCTGGTGATGGTGGAGGTAGTGGAGCTGGTCCAGTACAAGGTGTCCCAGGCTCGGTGGTATGCCAGACCCTCCACAGAGCCCACATCTGAAAGAAAGGAGATATAAGACTGCTGCTCAAGTTCAGACCACGTAGCCTCATGAAGACACTCTGCAGATGATTTAGACGCACATGACAAAGATCCAAATAATCTATAGAAGCTGTTATCATTATTGTATTAAGACTACATCAACAGACATGACAGCTATTCACAGTAATCATCAGGGCACTCTCGGTCGGATGCATGTCAACAATCATAATACAAATAAATACAATAATACTGAGTGTACTGAATATACCCTCGTACTAGGGATGTCCCGATCCCGATCTCAACTATCGGATTGGAGCCGATCTGGACATTTTTTAATTGATCTGTGATCAGCATTTGAGCCAATCATTTCATCTGATCATTTATGTCCATTGTCCAGGAACATATGGTTCAAAAAGGCGAAAGCATAAACCAAACACAGGACAGTCTCTTACATTAGCACAACAATCCTAGCTGGATATAGTTAAAGGGAATAAACATAAGACATAATTTATTTGTTTTTTTAATTACCTATTTTTATTAAAGAAACAAAAAAATGTGTGCAGCTGAAGTCTCTTATCTCTTGTTTATTTATTCTACCTTTATTTTACCAGGTAAGTCAATTGAGAACCAATTCTCATTTACAATAATGACCTGGGCGAAGAGGCAACACAGGTGTCATGACAATAAACCCCCCCCCCAAAAAAAACAGAGAGGATGTACAGAGAAACCTAGAGACAGAACTATACAGTAGAATACAAAAATATGACAGGAGTGCAACTATTATCTAGGCAAACACAGGTATCGGATCGGGACTCGGTATCTGCAAATATTCAATATTAAAAAATCGGATCAGGGGGCCAAAAAAGCTGATTGGGACATCCCTACCTCAGACCTATAGTTGACAACCTTAGCCCATGTGTTTCTTTTGGCTCCTTGTAGCTAATGCATTGTATTTAATTGAGTTATTCCCATGGGGATGAATTCATCTTTTGCATGGTTGGTCCTGATTTTAGGGTATCTATACCTCCGGACAGAAGGGAGTAGCTGAACTCCACTGAAAGTGGGTGTGATGTATCCATGAAGACTGTGTCCACCTTCACAGCCAGCCTGCTCATTTGCAGCTGTTGCAGGTCAGCTTGCTGCTCCCCCATAATCTCCACACAGGTCTTAAGAATGTTTCCCAATTTGTTCTTGTGTGTGATTTTGGCATAACCACACCGGCATTCAATTCAATACAATAACAAACAATAAAGAATTAAGAAATAAAAAGAATAAAGAAAAATTAAAATAAAAGGATTTATAAAATGAAGTTGAAATTATGTTTATAAACTTTGCAGATGTATCATTAATAAGCACAAACACAAACAAAATTTGTGAGCGTTGAGAACACACTGATATCATGCTGTGTGGCCTTTGAGTCGACGAAGAGATCAAAATGGAAAGGAAAAAAAGGCGAAAAATTCTGCCGCTGCCATCTGCAGGTACTAAACCGCAAAGTAGCTGAGTGCAGTTTTAGGTGAAAAATATTTGTTTGCAACAGACGACAGGCTCCATGTGTGTTAGAACTGGGATTATGTTTCCTTGGTGATTGACAGGGAAATAACTCTGAGTCTCACTACACAGGACAGATAGGTATTTGATGACGCAATGGTCACAGACTGAATATGTTTTCATAGGGGACCAATTTCCTAAACACAAAACATGAGAAGACCTTTCCACCCTTTCCTGTTGGTTGAGTGACAGTGAGGGAACCGCCACAGCGCCACATCCACGTCGGATTTTTACTGTTGATTGTTTTCTTGGCAGGAATTTCTGAAATGCTCTTATGAATATGACCTTAGCTGTTTCACTATTCACAATCATCAATCTGAAAGAGAAAGGTAACAATATCCCCAGTGGTACAGTCGTAGTGTGTGTCGTGTACTCATGTATATATACATATACAGCTCTCATGGGAGCAGCAGCTGTGTATCTGTAGAGTGAAGCCTCTGACTGGGGCATGGTTTTGTTGTATTGTGAGAGTGTACATTTAAATGAAACAAACACAAACAAATAACTGTATGCACTGTGGGAATGAAAAAAACATGACCAACATTGGAAAGTAATAGTCAAACCACGCAAACAGAAAAAAGGGACATTACAACATGAACGGAGAGCCAAATCAAACTAATAAATCATGAATAACACTGCAAAAAGTAAAATGTTTATCTTAACTTTTGAGATAAATCTCATCAAATTTCAAGGAAGCTATGCCAAAAGCCTCTCCATTTCCTTTATTGCAATATAATAAGGAAGTCTAATTCTAAACATTGAAAATGTCCAAACTTGTGCTGATATCTCTCTTGTTCATGAAGATTTAAATGGGCTTGCCCCACCATCATTGAACAGATTTATCAACAAAAAAAAAACATAATATCATAAATACTAGAGCACAAACTGGAGGAGACTGTGATGTACTGAGGTGTAAAACCAAATTCAGTCAAATGGTAGTGTCTGTTAAAGGCACACACTCCTGGAGCAAATTACCAGCTCATATCAGGGAGCTTTAGAACTACTGTACCTTTAAAAAAAAAAAAGACACTGAAACATTGGTTAAAAACAAACCAGTCATGTACACATCAATAATATCGGTTTCCACATTTGATGCCCGTAATTCCTGCATGTTTACATTGAGGCATACTGTTGAAATGTTAATTAATGTGCATTGTCCTAGAGCTGGGTGACACTGACAATGATGCTATCATGATAAAATGTTTCATAACAGTCGATATCAATAATTATCATGATAAATATCAAATCATTATTTCATGGTGGTATTGTTTTACACGCTTAGCTGTGAAATCATTTGTCAACAAGAAATAAAAGAGGAATAGAAACCTGCATAAAAATATTCTTGGAGAAGAATTCTTTTTCTGTAAATCCTCCACATCCAAGAACATTTGTTGATTGACAAATGGAGAAATTATCTTTCACAGAGAACAGGTACTCAGACAGTCCAAAAGAGCACCATATTTTCTTCTCAGCTAAATGAGACCAACAAATCAATAAATAAGACAATTCAAAAGAAATGTCACACTCTATTAGAATTCACACAACATTATCTGGCCTAATCCTAATCTTTTTTTTAGAACTCATGTGGTCTCACTGACAATTTTATCTGTCTACGCAGCCCCTAATTTGTCTTAATGGTGAACATGTGGACAATGATAGAGTGCTTCGCTGTATTCCCTTATCTCAAACCCCATAAACCATGCTTTAGAATACTTTACACACTACCTGAGTCAGCCGATCACTAATTAATAGTTTGCAATAAAAGCCGTCTGGCAGCTTGGAGTTCCTCACTATTTTTTGGCGGGGCGAGGGAGTAATTAATGGGGGACATGGAGTTTAATTAGGGAAATATGGATGATTAACATCTTCACCTTTCCTCAATGACGGGATGCAGGCAGAAAGTTTTAGAGGGAAATGGAAGGGAGTCTTGCTTTTATGTGCAGTGCAGGGTTAGACGATGCCTGCAGGTGATGTTTTAACAAAGCCAGATGTACAGAGAGCTGACACTCAACACCTGAAAAGCTAATTGACAACAAGGAAGGTCATGGTATCCTGCAGCAGTTGTATACAACTTTGCATACACAGAAATGGAAACAGGATTTGTTTTGAATTTCTTAGAGAGCATACATGAGCATGTTCACAAAATGAGAATTGTTCTCTGATTAATTATTCACACCACTTTGATTTTTCATTTCACAAGAGCCAAAGTGTGAAGGACACTTCCATATCCAGACAGATGGTTCTAAATAACGCTTGTTCATTTTGAGAAGATAAATAGATAAGCAGAGAGCTTCCGCAGCAGGGGTGAGAGATGGATCTAGGGGGAGGAGTGGATCAGTAACACTCTGCTAGTCTCCTAGTGTGAGGAGGGGGCGAGAAGGTGCTGAGCTCTGCTCCCAGAAGAAACTTCCCAGAAAGGCAGAGGATGCTAGCCGAGCAGATCAGAGGCTTTTGCTGTTCATTGGATGCCAGTCGTGCTTGTCAAGACAGGACTGACTGGGATTTAGTGAAGGAATAAAGAGGGATTGGTCTCATCATTCAATCTGTGACAGTCTGTGAGCAGAAGGCTTTCAAACATAGGTACTATACCCTGCTGATCTTGTGTTAAATGGTCTTTTCAGAGAAGTCACAGCAGAAAAAAGTGAAGGAAGGAAGGATGAAATCATTATTTCCTGGGAAGTGAAAATAACACCTTTTGGATGTTGTGGTCTTAAAGGGACAGAACAAGTATGTGTCCAAGAATGGTGCAAAACTAAATTGGGCTTTCTGACTGTGCAGTAAAGTGCTGACAGATTCCAATATAGAGCTTACACTTACACAGAGAATAGTGCTTTAGATGGAGTTTGTTCAAATGAGCTAAATTACATGGTAGAGGTGACCCTGTCTGTAGAAGTTGATAGCCTAGCTTATGTCCTGGTTCACTGGCTACTTTTTCAATAGAGGGGCAGAGTTGACCAGACCCCCTATAGCAAATACACTCACTGTTGACCAGCAACCCAACTTAAAAAAACATGATGTAATAAAACGGTTTCAACTCAAACGTTAAAATAATTTTTAAAAGTATGTTCACCGATCAAGTTCTGCAAACGGCGAATCACAACAGCAGCAGTTGAATTCATTCATCAGTGCTAACATTGGACCTGCTCAGCTATAGTGCCACTGTGCACTAAAGCACCATGTTGGCAGTGCTCACATCCAAGCGTGGCCATACATGAATGACAACCAAACAGACTCTGGAGCTCAAAAACATGCTTTGGGTAACAGTTACATGTACAAAACACAAGTGAAGCATGAGCTGTTTAGACAGCTGTGTTGATTACTGAAGCATGCATAAGAGATGGATGACTAATTGCAGCGAAACCATATATACTAATCCGACACAACAACCATTGTGGCAAGCCGTGCTCAGCCACTACAGGGATACAAGACCTGTGCAATCAAGCCTGGCCATTAAGAGTAATACTGTAGTAAATATGAGACTCTTGACATTGGGGTATTCAATGTGTATGGGTGTATGTGTGTGGCAGGGGTGTCGGGAGGATGTTTTCATTTCATAAAAGAATTCAGAACAAATAAACAAAATGAAATAAAAATAAATAAATAAAACAATAAAATAAAGTAAAATAAAAAATAAAATAAATAAAGTAAAATAAATTAAAATGAATTAAAATAAAACATAAAATAAATAAAGTAAAATAAATAAAAATGAATTAAAATAAAAAATAAAATAAATAAAGTAAAATAAATAAAGTAAAATAAAAAAGAGTAAAATAAATAAAAGAAAGTAAAACAAAAAAATCAGACAAATAAATAAATAAATAAATAAAACACATAAAAAAAAAAGGAATGTGAAGTACTTACTTTCTGCAATGATAGATCGGTCCGTCCAGTCATCATTTATCACCTGGATGTTTCCAAAGTGGACATCGCTGAAAAAGATGCGGTTTGTCCCCGCTGCTTTTTGGCTGTAGTCGAAAGTGAGCGCTACAATATTCTTAAAAAAAGCCGGATTTTCAAAAGGCTGGACAGGTGAGTTGAGGTCATTCTCATCTGAGAGGTGGATGCTTTTAAGTATGGTCCTCTCAGAGTAGAGTAGATAACCTTCGTAGCGCTCACAGCCAAAGCCGTCCTCTGCCAAGCGTCCATGGGCGCAGGAGCAAGTCCGCCGCCCACTGCCCAGGTGAAAGCACAGCTGCTGGCAGCCTCCGTTGCTCCTGGCACAGGGGTTTGTACCTGCAGAACCGAAACATGTTCAGTAACTGGTTTACTTCAGGTTGTGTTCCCATGCAATCACACGTAAATTGTAGCAGATTTGACCATTATTTGGTGGTATGCTACACCACATGGTATTTCATAAAGGGGACTTTATGAAAGATCCTGGAATCACAAATAGTCAAAGGTCATTTTGTGTATCAACAACATTGTGAAGGTGACACTGCTACCTTTTTCTCTGCCTCTGTTGAAGACTGTCACGTCCTTCAAATTCACCCCCAGGCCGCTCCTCATGGTCACAGCCTCACTGGTGTCGGTCTTGAAGCCACGTCGAATCGAACCATTGGAATGAGCCCTGAAGTACCCCCAGAGAAAAGTAGAAAAAATTAGTATTGTGGGTTTTAGAGAAAGCAGCATCCTAACTCTTCACCGGGAAAGGGTGTTGATGCACTCAGACAGATATTGAGAGAGATGCAGACAGATTAGTTTTAAGGACAGTTGTAAATCAAAAGCAGAGACTGATGTCACACAGTGCTTATGTGCTTTTCCAGATGTTAGAGATAAAAGTTGTTTAACAGGAACTGCTTTTTTTCTTCTTCGGGGGAAAATGAAATGATTGATCTTCAAGTAATGCAAATTATATTTTTCTGCATACACGACAGACAGGTGACGGGTACAATGCATATAACTACAAACTTCATGATGTAAATAATGCATGATTAAATCAAACTGTTCATCTGATTTCACAGAAGGGTGAGGATGGATTTCCCTTGCTGATAACGCTGAACTCTGCCTTGGAAATTCAATATAAATAAGCAGTGACCCTCACTGTGAGGAATTGCTGTTCTTAATATTTTCCTATGAGACATTTGAAGGCAAGGGTTATTATGAGGTTATGATTACAGGCTCTGCAGACCGGTGCATGTGTGTGAAAATAATAAATTACCTGTCAGACCAGTAGATGTAAGGCCCGAACACAGCCACTGAGAACAGGTCTACGTTGGCCACTGACAGTACAATCTCCCGGCTCTCACCTGTCTCAAGGTTGATCCTCTCGATCTTATCCGTGCGCGAGTCGCACCAGTATAATGTATTTTCCTGCAAGGTAATTCAAAAAAATGCATATCACTAACCCGACCTCTTCGGGAAAATCATATTTCAGCCACAAAAGAGATGAGATAGGAAGTACAGTGTGTAGGAATGGAGCAGAAGAAGAAGAGGTTTTGTGATGGTGTTTGTGCTAATGTGTGCAACTGTACCTCATAGTCGATGGAGATTCCATTTGGCCACATGATGCCGGAGTTGACCAAGGTAACTTGGTCTGATCCATCCAGACGTGATCGGCCAATACAGGGGTTCTGCCCCCATTCAGTCCAAAAGAGATACCTGGCAAGCATGACAGTTTAACATGAAGAACTGGGCTTTATAAAGCTGCTTTAACTACTATAATTAAACAACAACAACAACAACAACAACAACAACAATAATAATAATAATAATAATAATAATAATAATAATAATAATAATATGAAATATATTAACAAAATAATCCTTCCTGTTTTATTATTGCTAAAAAAATGAAACTAAAGTTGGACTGCTGATAAATTGGTTGCACTTCATTCAAGGGAAATCAAGTTCTCCTTTAAACAAGACCACTCACATTTCTAAACCTTTTACATGTTGCTTTCACAATCCAAGTACACTGCCTGGCAAAAAAAAACAAGTCGCCACCTGGATTTAACATAGCAAGTAGGTAAGAGCCTTCCATTGTATAATTACTGCAGTGATGAAGATGTTTCAGCTACCAACAATTTTTTTAAACCAAGCCGGTGAGTAGCTTCTCATTTCTTAAACAACCATGTCAGAAGACATACAGTATCCTGTGGTCATGGAAAGGATGTTAATCTGTTTCAGAAGGGTCAAATTATTGGTCTGCATCGAGCAAAGTAAAAAACTAAGGAGATTTACTAGGAAGCATAAAGATTAGACTCTGAAGCAATGGAAGAAGGTCATGTGGCCTGAGGAGTCCAGAGTGATGGGCGAATCAGGGTAAGAAGAGATGTGGATGAAGCGATGGAATCATCATGCCTCGGGCTCGGCGATAATTCAATAACGATAATTATCGTGACAGATATTTCTCAATATAAATATTTACAAATGTTTGATACAAATAATGATATATTTAAACCTGTAATATCACCGCCCAACCACTGGAAAGGGAGGGGGCGCTACTGTGCCTTAAACAGTAGTTGCCACCCAATGATAGGCAGACGAAGAAGACAGCACTGAACAGCCAATCATGTCGCAGGGTAAGAAGTAGACAGGGCTTGAAGACGTTCAGAGCGGAATGTAAACAGCTGAAACAAGCGACAGCGACACTGAAGAAAACTCAAAACCTAGCAGCTCATAGCAGAGTCGTTAGTCTGACACTGTGTCGACTCTGTGTTAACTATTAACTTCATACACTTCATTAAATATATTTTCAGGATGTGGGTAAAGGAAGAGCACAGAGACAACTTCTGCTGTGAACATGTTTAATGTCCACCTCATCGTGAATAGCAGTGTTGCATTCACTGCACTGTGGGAAAAAATATCACTCCCCCTGTAACCCTTAGCAATCTTAAAGGGGAGCGCACTACTCAAAACAATACTCTATAAACTGATACACAGAACACAATTAGATATATCTTTGTTGTAAATTTAGATTAAATCACCTCAGCCTGAGAAAAATACGAATCTACAAACTAAAACTTCACAAAGGTCTCATCTTACACAAAAGACCTGCTTCCTGTTAGAACTGTCAAAAAGGATGGATTCAAGAAGCTTATCAGAAAACTAAATCCAGATACAAGCTAACAAACCTTCTGGTTTCTTCTACTTCCACTCAGGACCAAAAAGTCTGACTTTAAATTTCAATGAAATAATGATTCAATAATTATCAATATTGACTGATATGACAATTTTTATCATGATAACATATTTTTCAATATCGCTTAGCACTACTAGTGCCTACCATACAAGCCTTTTGGGGCAGTGTTATGATCTGTGGTTGCTGCAGTTAGTTAGGTCTAGGTTCAGGTTCAGGTTCAGGTTCAGCAACGTTATGCTCCCAAAGAATGAGGTCCGCTGACTGTCTGAATATACTGAATGAGCAGGTCTTTCCATCTATCGAGTTTTTCTTCCCTGATGGCGCGGGCATATTCCAAGATGGCCAGGATTCATTAGGCTCACATTGTGAATGAGATGTACAGAGAGCATTATGCATCGTTTTCACACATGGATTGGCCAACAAAAAGTCCAGAGCTCAGCCCCATTGAGAATTTTTGGGATGTGCTGGAGAAGACTTTGCGCAGCCGTCCGACTCTCCCATCATCAAACAAGATCTTGGGGAAAAATAAAGCAACTCTGGATGCAAGTAAATGTTGTGAAATTGCAGAAGCTTATCGAAACAACGCCACCGCGAATGCGTGCCATACTCAAAGCTAAAGACGATCCAACGGAATATTAGAGTGTGCAATTTTTTTGGGACAGGCAGTGTATTTTTTAAGTGTATTTTCCAAATGTTGCAAACCCATTTACTTGCTACCCATCACTCAAGTTTTTCAAGGTACACGTTAGCTTAGCCTCTCTTTAAAGGACATGCTTAATGAAAACACTGAAAGCACAAACATGAGAGCACAAAGAATCCATGGCCTACCCTTTCTGTGGATGTACTGCAATGGCCCTGGGCTGATCAAGCCCATCAGATATGACCACAGAGCGGTATGCACCATTTAGACGGGAGATTTCTATTAGATTGAAACCATGGTCTGTCCAATACAGATTTCCTGTGTAGAAAAAAAGGCAATAACAAGGTGTGTAAATATAGCAGAGGTTTATTTGTCCTTCAGGGCACAAAAGATCACATCATGAACACATATACTGTAGGCAATATATCCAACACATTTACCAGGAGGATACCAAACAGTGGCTCAATGTTTTTTTTTTTTTCTTTTGCCATTTTAAGGCAAATCAAACCCCTTTAATAATGTCACGATACTCACCAGCGATCCAGTCCACAGCAATGCCTTCCACCCGGCTGATGCCAGTTGTAATGACATCCTCCCTCCAGGTCTGATCACGCTTGGCCCTGGATATTCTGTTGAGGCCCATGTCTGTCCAGTACACGGTATCATTTCCTGCAAGACACACAAAACAGTTAATGACAAGAGAAAATGTGATGATGAATGCAGCTGCCGCGATAGTATTTACGCCCTCAAACAAAGCAGCTCATGAAACCGCTTTTTACTGCACTACGGACCATTTCACCAAATGTTGTGTGGGACTATAAAGTATGATGGCGGAAATACCCACACAGTTCATCCGCAGCTCTTTGTTGACATTCAGTGCCTGAACAGGAAAGGCAACTGTCGGCCAAATTTTACTGGGCAGTATATTGCCTCGTGCAAAAGACTGTGTGGATAAAACTGTTATAGACCCTTTCTGATTTAATAGCCATATTACAAAGGTATATAAAATAGTACATAATTTATTTATGGTGCAGTCTTCAAGTGCATCTTAGTGCATGCCTGTCAGCTTGGCTCTGTGCAGGTTGTTAGGAGGTTAGGTGGCGTTATGTTTATTTGCACTTTGTTGTCTCTGCTTCCTTCACACTCTGTTAAGACACAGCTCGCATAAGACAGAACACAGCTGCGGGGCTTTCATCTGTTCTGCTCTGGCAGCCTGGCTTCCGTAATGACATGTAAATGATCTGCGTGAGGTATCAGCTGCTGCTCTGGGATGGGCTTAGTAATGCATTTGCATGTTCACCTGCATAAAGCAATGAAGGGGAGGGCGATGGGCGATCCTGTTCCATACTCTGGCCATGTCTGATTTTGTCTTGAACTCAGCTTAATTACTTTTTTTTTTTGCTGAAGCTGTAGTCTCACATTAAGATTGCTATCAACCTTTGGAGTCACTCAAAAGGGAATCAGATTTCAGGATCTCTTGATAGTAAGATGGGAGGGATAAGGAGATACTATAATGGACTGACTCATGACAATTAATTGTTTAAAGAGCAACCCAACATGCTCAGGAAGGTACAGGACTTCTACTGTATGTGACTGTGACATAGTTACAGTGTGCATGTACACATCCTGCTGTGCAGACTACTACAAAATCATTTATCCAATGCCATGACTGATAGTTTGCAGATGACACTAATATGTTATCTTCTGGAAGGATTTGGAGTCAATTACTGATACTATAGTGTTTGAAATGGTCAAACATAAGACATGGTTTAATGGGAATAAATTATTCTTGAATTGGAAAAAAAACAAAAAGTACGATTTTTGGAACCAGAAAAAAGGACGATCAAATTTCCATGGTTGTAAATGGATGGCTGCAGAAGAAATACTCCTATCTAAAAAAATCCCTTTTTGAGAACCCCCTGAAACCTTTTGTTTTCTTGCAGAATTGTATTTGTTAAAGCTACCCAAAACATAATACACTGTTCTTGGACTATATATCTACATTATGTGTTAACAGTACAAACTAGTGTCTTGCAAAGTGTAGATAGAAGGTTTTTCCCCTATTTTCCTGGATTATTTTGCAGATAGGACCTTTAGCGCTTTGGCCATAATGTTGTTCATATTGAAAAAGTGTCTGAAGCTACATTTCTGGGAGTGATAATAGATGAAAACTGACTTGGAAGCCACATATAGATTACATAAATAGAAAACAGTGTGAATGTATTGGCATTTTGGAAAGGGCTAAGGACAATAGGATTCTGCTTCTCTTCACTTGTTCTTCCTTATTTCAGTTATTGAAGTACTGAAGTATGAGGCAACACTTACAGTATATGACTATTACCAAACAAAACCTTTGAATATGTTACAGAAAAAAGCAATCAAACTTATGAATAAGGCAAATGTTAGAGTACATATGACAATCTGACAGCTATAATGTGATGAAATTTACATATCTAGTTCACTTAAAAACATTTTTCGTTATGTTGAAAGCTAGAAACAGATTATTACCTGAAAACCTCCAAAAACTGTTTGTGGATACATTTTATGAGGAGGACCATGGATGGTAAAGTAATTCTAAAGGTCCATTTGCACGTACTGCTTTCTGGGTGATGCTTTAAAATGCTGCTCAAGTATTTTTTTGTTTAAAAGAATGTATAAAGATGAAGTAATGGGAAACTATGAACTAATTGAGTATATCTATGTTTGATTGTTTCAGTAAGAATTATAATTGTCGATAGTTCTGTGAAAAAAAAGATCAGAATCATTGAGTTAGCCATCTAATTTTGTGGTATTAAGATTAAATTTGTTATCAAAAAAGGGGCAGGTGTGAGATTTTTTTTTTTCCCGCTCTTGTTTGTTCATGGAACATGTATTTTAAGAGGATTTTTATCATTTATGTTGCATTGTCAAACACCTAAGAGAGCAAATACACTGATTATGAATGAATGAATAATACGGATTATATGAAATTAACAAGTGGAAAATCTGCCTGTTTTAACATCATGAAGGAGCAGTTGTCTAACTGTAACACTAGAGGAGATTTGAAATGGTAAACAATAGACAAAAATGTAAATTTCCCTGTATCTAACTGAAAATCATACAAATAAACATATGATGTAGTCCCTTTCACAACACAGGGGAGCTCTGCTGATATCTCTGCCACAGTTTTATTACAGGAAATGTTCAATCAGTTTTAGAAACCTTCTGTATAAATTTGCACTTCTCAGTCCCATTTTTTCGCAGACTAACAAAGGACAGTCATAGAATAAACATGGAATAACCATAACATGCAATTTGTATCTGCCGCTGCTTCTCGCTTTTCTGTAAATAAATCTGAAAATCTATACTTTAGCATCACATGGATACATTGAACATGGTTTTGTTTTCATTTGTGTGTGCAATTTCCTTCTGTCCTTTTTTTCCCTCTACCTAGCTGTTGTTATCATTCTTCAGTGGCAACCTATTACATATATGGAATGCTACAAGCCTATATTATATTCATAGCATTTGTTGTTGGAAATATATGTATGATTTTTATCAGGAACGTAGGGTGAAATGTATCAGGGATGCAGCACAGGCTTTGTGGATCATGTGTTAGCGTGCCTGTTAACTGTACTTTGTGTGATTGCATATCTGTAATTTCCTGAAAGACAATGGTTTCAGAGACATAACGTAATATTTCTATGCTGTTAGTGCTTCATCATTCTCTGTCTTGGGAAATTACTACTCTTTAATAACTCTCAAAAGAAACAGAACAGCCTTCAAGAAGCCAGAGGGTCAAATATTTTTCTGTCCCACTATATTGTTAAATCAAAAAGATGATCATATCTGTATGTAAGTATGATCATACAAGGTAAGAATAGGGTGCTTTGTATTGTGGTGCAAAGTGTCACATCACAATAAAGCCTGTGTTGGATAATAACACCATTTTAAAGACATCCTTAAACTGAAGAGCTTCAAAGGTTAAAAAAAAATAATGTTCCAAAGAACCAAAAGAAAACCCATTATTCTGTCTAGAGTCTTTAAGATCAATCTTTTATCATTAGTATGCATATATTTACCATTATTATTGGCACTTGAACCGTAACTGCATCTCTCTCTTTCTGCCTCCTCTATCTCGTTCCCAAATCCAACAGTCGCAGCAGATGTGTGTCTAACAAAAGTCTGGCTCTGCTCAAAGTTTCTGCCTGTGAAAGGACATTTATCCTTGCCACTGTAACTTGATTTGGCGCTACACAAATAAAGATTGATTGATTGATCTCTCTCTATCTTAATCTCCTCTATCCCTCTTTCCAACCCCAACTTGGACGAGCAGATGGCTGTTCAATATGAGTCTGGTTCTGCTCGAGGTTTCTGCCTGTTGAAGGACATTTTTCCTTGCTACTGTAATTTGCTAAATGCTCAAAGTGCATTTCAGTAGAGGCTCATGGTGGATGAAGACAGGTTAAGATTTAATCTTGAAATGGGAGGGAATTTGGATCTTTTCTGATCTTGATGTTGGTTCTTTGGAAATTATATGAACAAAGAGTATGTTCTAAACCTGCCTTCTTTGTTAAGCATCTTGAGATAATATTTGTTGGGATTTGGTGCTATGCAAATAAAGATTGCTTGATTGATAGAGAACTTTTAAAAACACAAGTAGAGCTGCTAAAACTTCAACATCAATCAATCAATCTTTATTTGTACAGCACCAACACACAACAAATGTTAACTCAAGACACTTTTACAAAACTAGCAGGTGTAGACCATACTCTATGTTAAATTATTAACAAAGACCCAACATCAAGACAGGACAAGATCCAGTCCCCTCTTACAGACAGGACTCAGTCTGATCTCATCTTAATCCACCATGAGCCTTGCACCTTGCAGTATTTAGCAAGTTACAGCAGCAAGGAAAAACTTTAACAGGCAGGAACCTGGAGCAGAACCAGACTCATGTTAGACAGCCCTCTGCCTCTACTGAGTTGGTGTTTGAAAGAGGGATAGAGGATATTAAAAAACTTGACTCTGAATAGTGTAAAGTCTGATAAAAATTGGACCTAGAATGAAAGGCAGCCTGTGCTGCATGATTACGTACCTGCATGAAAGTCAACCCCCACAGCAAAGAGGGTTCCTGTAATGGGCATGAGTGCTTCACTGATGTCATTCGGATCAAGAGCAACACCCCGGATTCCCTCATGAATGGAATACATGAGAAATGAGTCAACACCTGAAAATGGAAAAAAGCCTATTATACCAAAAGCATTTGTAGTTATGAAGGCATGTGGCTATAAGTGAATCACTTGCATGCATTCTCATGTTGCGTATTGAGAGCAGAACACTTTTAACACTGTTAAGTTGTTTTCATTAAAATGCTGATGGCATCCCAAGTGTGCATATTTTGGGAAACGTACCTTCACAAGACATGCGGTCGCTACGCAAGTTGTAGCCCACGGTGCAGGAGCAGCTACGGGTGTTCTCAGAAGTGGGGAAGCAGAGCTGTGAGCACCCTCCGTTGTTTATCTGGCATGGGTTTCTTCCTGAATGTTAAGCACAACAAGCAGAAGTGCAAGCAATAAAGCACCGGAGTGTGTGTTTCTGTGTTTTGGAGCTGTGAGATATGAATCTACTTACCTTTCTGACCCTCCCGGTCGTACACCTTCATATGAACCACTCCCCCCGTCTTGTTTCTCAGGACTGCAAGATTACGGCCATCTCTTTTGGTGACCGTCCCCAGCTGTGCCGATTCCTCATCTGCCCACCACAGTTTGCCTCCTGTAACCATCAGTTAAACTTCAATGGCGGGGCAAACTGCACATTTGATTGAAGTAATGCTGCAGTACTGTCTTATTCAGTTAGAAATAACTTCCAATCAAGTTGTGATGCAAACAAGCCAAATCAAAAACCAATTCCAAGTGTGAACGGTGTACTTCCGCCCTTCATTCTTATCAACTAAGCCTGGCTCTCTAATGTCATAAAGGCCCGTACTGATTTAGGCATTCTCTGTGATGATTTGAGATTAAAGATTGGGATCCCCTGCTCCCTGCTCTGCCCACCAGCTGATAAAGATGCATGACTTTTGCAGTCTCAAAGCATGTCTACTGTGATATCTCGAAAGGTTTTCCCACCAGGAAAGGTACTTCAATGGACTCCCCAAAATAGGGAGGGTGTGTTTTTTTAATTTCGTCTTTAGAGCACGCTAAAACTTTAAAAGATCCTGATGCAGAACATCCTGTCTTTGACAATAACTTTATAAAGACTACACTTAATAAGACTGTGTCCTATTTGAGTTAAATGCAAACACCTTGTCACCATTGATGTTGTGTTTTTGCATCCCTCCTGACAAACGAAGCGGTCTGTATAGCTCTGGCCAACAGCGAACCTTCCAGGCTTTAGCTGTGAAGTGTTGAGAGTATTTTGCATGTAAAGAGGCACATGGACAATAGGCTCCTGACCCCTGCACACTCATCACCACAACCAGCGTCACCACCACTATCCTTGAGCTTCAATGTCTGCCCTCAGCAGAAATCAGTGAGGCACAGTCCAGGCTCTTTGCCACAGACTCAACAAACGTGACTGGAACTCTCAATTTGAAAATCCCACTGAAGTGCAAAGTGCACAAAAAAAGTCAGGTGGCTCCACTCACATCAAAACAGACTCTCCACATGGGCTGAAGGTGGACCAAATTTTAGTCGATTTTCAAAGTGCCAGAATTGCCTAAAATTGCCATCACAATAGGGGAAGAGGAAAATAAGGAAAATCTTGAAAAAACATTAAAATTGATAAACTCTTCCGCAACATTAGCAACCACATATTGAACGGCACTGACACCGTCTTTTGTTTACGCCAATCCAACCTTTCCCAGCAGCTAGGGTGAATACAAAGTGGCAATAAAACTACTTAAAAATATGTAGTACACAAAAAAACCCTAAAAACTAAACAAGTATTATGTCTTATTTCTGGTTAAAAAAATTGCTTTCTATCAATCAATCAATCAATCAATCAATCAGTAAATCAATCATTATTTGTATAGCGCCAAATCACAACACACGTTATCTCAAGACGCTTTTACAAACAGAGCAGGTCTAGACCCATCTATCTTTAAATATTAACAGAGACCCAATATCAAGACCGAATAAGATCCAGTCCCTTCTTACTGACCGGTCTCAATCTTATCTCATCTTAATCCACCATGAGCATTGCACCTCACAGTATTTGGCTAGTTACAGCAGCAAGGAAAAACTTCCTTTAACAGGCAGAAACCTCAAGCAGAACCAGACTCATGTTAGACACACATCTGCCTCGACCATACTAGATTTGAACTAAGACTCTTAAAGCTGACAAGTCAATGTCAAATATTTATTTCAAGATATGCAAGACAAACATAAGGCCTGTGTTGCCTAATATGAGTAAGGAAATCTCCCAATGAGGTTGGACAAAGGTATCTGTCAAGTTTATTGAAATAAGAATAATGTCTTAAACCAAGGATCTTACACAGTTTTTACCTATACAACAACTCGATCAGATTTTTTAATAAAACATTGTGAAATAAGACATTTCTCTGGACTTGTTAGGGGAAAGAGGCGTATATCAGATCTAGTTAGCCATTTTATTAGGACAAAAACATTTTTTTAGTTTTGAGTAGTTGCAATAAGATCAGTTTTTTGTAATGATTTCAGGTAAAGAAGCAAAATAATGTCATTTACAAATAAAACCAACCAAATTGTGTAGCGTTTTGTTTCCAACACCAGCTGTCTCAGAGGTGAGATGCATTTTATCTATCCGCTTCTTAAAGATACAGAAACAATCCCAACTTCCATTAACAGCTTCAGGCTCAATGTTCTCCCAAAGGGGAACGTTAAACTGGTTTCTACAAATCAGACACATTCCCATAAGCGAGAACGACAGTCTACACGCAGTTTACAAAACATTTGACCCTGGAGGGCATGCTAGCGCAGATTAGCTTTGTACCCAGTGTTAATTTAATGCCATTGGGACCGCTGGCTAGCTGTGATTGCTTGCTCGTGGCACATCATATTCAATTTCCACCTCAACCGTTGGTTAGATTCCAGGCACCAGGGCTGATGGATCACCCACATCTTCTAAATAGAAGCCCTCACCTTTCTCTCTAACCGTTCTAATAATTACAGAGCCCTAGGACCTGTGTGGATCGACCCCATGTCACTGACAGTGCCTTCATTACATATTTCCAACAGCAGCATGAACAATCACTAAGGCATGCTCACAAATTGAAACAGTAAAACGAAGCACACCCTGTTTCCTCTGGCACACTACAGCATGCTGAGGAATATATTGTCACTTTGATCGATAACATTCATAATTAATTTTTCCGGTCAATAACTGAAAGAATGTATCATCACACTTTCATGAAAAAATGTGACATTTAATTCCTCATCAGTCAGTTCCATAAAGCTAGCACTGAACAAAAGATGAATAATACCATTGTGAGATTAACACTTTTTGATTAATTGAGTGATAGACTTAATCAACACTGAAGACAGAGCCCCAAGTTGCATAAATACGCTTGATTAAACTTAACCTATTTTCTTAGCAAAGCTGATTGCATATTTATAATTATATAATATAATTTATCAGCAACGCCATATTGTGGGGGTGGCAAGAGCAGCAGAGGAAAAGAAACATGAGGATGCTTTCTTCTGCAAGCATGCTCAGCTGACCCGATGTGGTTAACAAAGACATCTCTGTAAAGTTTAAAACTGAATTTGTTATCAATAACAACCAACAAGTGCGCTCACCAAATTCAAAAAAAGTGATCTCTGACACGCAGGAAATTAAGTAATGCACTTTGCTCAGCAAAAGCATTTTTAGTAAACAAGTTTTAGTGTCAAATTGGTACAAGTACTTTTTATGGTACATGTAAATCAAACAAATGGGGACCTACTATAATAATTCGGACTGTCAAAAGCACATGGTGCAAAGTGATTTAGGGCGTGGTCGACCACCTTCTGATGGTAGAGTGGTGCACAATCTTTGCACAATGTAAGGAGCAGAGGCTGATATGGTCTCTTGTAGATGTTTAGATGTTTTGGGCATGACTTAAATCAAGCCAAATATCACTCCCCCATCACTTACTTTAACTCTCCCTTTCCCATTAAAGATACTGATCATAGACCCTTCTGGAGTCCCAGAGCTTCCTTGTCTCCTAGGTTCCTCCAGCTCCTACTACTACTACCTGTCTCATCACTATCATCCCCCCCTCTCTCTCTTCTCTATCCCTCTTTTCAACCCCAACTCAGTCTCAACAGATGTGTGTCTAACATGAGTCTGGTTCTGCTCGAGGTTTCTGCCTGTTAAAGTTTTTCCTTGCTGCTGTCATTAGCTAAATATTGCAAGGTGCAATTCTCATGGTGGGTTAAGATGAGATCAGACTGAGTCCTGTCAGTAAGAGGGGACTAGATCATATCCTGTCTTGGTGTTGGGTCTTTGTTAATAATTTAACATAGAGTACGGTCTAGACCTGCTCTGTTTGTAAAAGCCTATAGAGATAACGTTTGTTGTGATTTGGCGCTATACAAATAAAGATTGATTGATTGATGTTTAAACATTGTTGGTGCTAATGGAAAATTGCAATGACATTTGTGCTACATGCCACTTTGTATAAGATAGAGCCACTAGTAAAGTTGTCTGTTAAAACTAGAGTTTCCCCCATCTTTGAACTATTGTCAGCTGAATCAGTCACTGATTAATACAAAGCTTCAACCATTGATTTGTTTGTCTTCAGTCAAGTGCCAAAAAAACCTCCTGTGTCAGCATTCATAATTGTTTGACCTATAAGATGCCATCATTCGAGGACAAGCCCGCTGCTGATGATCTGGCTCATTGTTAATGCTACATAGAGAAGGGCCATTTAGTCAAGTTTGTATGGCCTTGCTTCTTGAGTTTCTGTGCACAATGATGGAACTAAAACAACATAAGTGCAGATTGAACAGCACAAACATGAGTTCATTTAAGGTCTGCTCCACTATATTTCTTTTGATTGTTCTTTTTCGTGATAGAGCTGCCTCCCAGATCTTGTGTTTCGACAATTTATAAGTTTTAAGATCTCATTATCTGACTTCTTCAAAACTATTTCAATCCTGCATGAGTCAAGTAATGTAAACACATACATACACTCTTCTATTATCCTCTATGAAAAAGTAATTCAATGAAATGAGAAAAAGTCACTGTTGAAAGACTGTGAAATTGCTCTATTTAACAGAGTGCAATAATAATATGGTACAAGGCTGTTCATTCTACCATTCAAAACAATCCCCTCAACATAACAAAATGTCATTAATTGTGATTGATGGAGGCTTGCAAACATAATTTCACTGTTTCGCTGTACCTGCTACTACGCAGGAACCAAGCCATTAGTCTTTGTCACCTTGAGTTCTATCTCCCATTCGTGAAAGGCAATAATGTAGTCTCTATCGTTCATATAGAAGAAAGCTCTCCGTAGTCAAAGTCTTGAGAAATGCGTGTTACCACAATAAGAGATGGCTCGTGTTGCAGGATGGCAACAGCTCAAAACAGCAGACTTTTGTACTTGCAACTACCGTGTTCTCCTGTAAAACTCTAATTAATACTCTCGGCACATGCTGATAAAATAGCAGCCACACAGCAATCCAAGTCCAGCAGTGATTAATAACGTGCTTCACCAATACAAAGTATCACCCTGACAACACTCTGGATTTTATTTTTCATTAAAAAATGAAAGTTTCACTTTGTTACAGGGACACAACACAGAACACACAAACAACCACGTAACCAACCATGCTCTGTTAACTATGTTTGCTTCCTTCTCATTACCAGTCTTGGCAAGGGAAAGGATTTGCATAGCTCACTGGGAAGCCTCCCAAATAGTCAAGATTGTCGCAGTGCGGAGTGAGACCAATTCAAATTCTGATTCAAATGTATAGTTTAAAAAAGGAGAGGCCATTGAAACCTCAATTTCCGCGTATTTAGCTTGTTATTAGACCATGAATAAGGTTTTATTGTGTGTATTACAGCATGTGTGATTGGTTGCCTGTATGCATATTCCTGCTTCATGTGGCTTTAACGTGCAACAGCTTTGTTTTTGTCTGCTCAAAGCATCATTAAATATTCATCTTTTTCCTATTGTAAGCCACGGTTTTAAGTATTGCTAATCCACCAAAGGCACATTTGCATTTTATGGAAATCATTGAGGTAAAAAAGAATTCAGTGTAAAAACAGGTGATTTTCAATCTTGACCCAATATATTGGTTACATCCAACAGTGTTATCTTTTCCTATGATACTGTCCTCTATTCCAACTTGTATACATTAAATCTTAACAAAAGTGACACTGACGTATGTTGTATTTTTAATGCTACAAAATTAGCAACTGAATATCTTCATTCTTCATTAGTTCAATTCCAACTACATAAATAGAAGTGAGAACTGTACTCAAGCAGAACAAATGAGATGTGGTTCACATAGCCTACTCTATGTAAATGACTTATCCATAGAGCCTCAGAATGAACACTGCAGTGATTATTTCGTTAACAAAATTATGACGATAAATGTTCGTCAACGACTCATTTTTTCATGACGAAAACAAGACTATGACGAGTTAAAGTGCATCACTGATAATAAAAACTCTGCTGAACAGATGTTTTGATTTTGTTAACGAGACGATGATGAGAAGAAAACTTTAGTGGCCAACCACCGGACATTAAGAATCCATGTTTCCCCCGCCGTGCGTCTAATCTTTAGAGATAAAAGTGATGACTTCCTGTGACAGGCTGAGTGATTATTATCAGAGGGGCTCAGTGTTAGCTTGGTCTCTACCTGCAGCAGGAGTGCTTTATGAACCAGCTCTCCTCACCTCCATGCATCTGTCTCATCTTCATTTAGGATTTTTACCCCCAGTGTGCGTTAGTGACAAAGACACAACCGGGGGATGTCTGTTTGAGGCGGCAGTAGCTCAGTCCATAGGGACTTGGCTTGGGAACCGAAGGGTCGCCGGTTCGAGTCCCAGTATGGACGAAGTTTGGCAAGTGGACTGGCGGCTGGAGGGGTGCTGGTTCACCTGCCTGGGCACTGCCGAGGTGCCCTTGAGCAAGGCACCGAACCCCCAACTGCTCGGGGTGCGCTGGTTGACGGCAGTATCCTCACTG
Source organism: Notolabrus celidotus (assembly GCF_009762535.1). Taxonomy (NCBI): domain Eukaryota; kingdom Metazoa; phylum Chordata; class Actinopteri; order Labriformes; family Labridae; genus Notolabrus; species Notolabrus celidotus. The sequence continues at coordinate 5,915,054 of NC_048281.1, read as the reverse complement.
ACATCTCTCCCTAAGCATGTCCACTGCATGTGTGTGCATTTGTATGTATATACCAAAAAAACTGTATGTGTAGCATGCCCAAAATAGCATGAGTGTAAAAATTGAATTTCCCCCCTGGGGATCAATAAAGTACCTTTCTCTTCTTCTTAATATATGATGTTTGACATTTTTGCTGCCATTACCGTATATAGCTCCGTGTCTAGAGCTTGATTTAATCCAGTTTGGTGATACATCAGACACATTTAATAAGTTTGGATCAACTCCTAGTTGAAAGATGCAGATGCATTTCAGAGTGCCGTGAACTAACTGTCCAGTGCGCCTGTCACTGCAGGTACATTCAGGGACCGTCATAAATGTGCAATACAGCCCTTTAAATGTGGCTTAAACTAGACTAAAATGTTTTGAGTTTCTGTCAACTAAAACTAGACTAAAACTATGAAGGGCTGAAAAGTCTAAAATGTGACTAAAACTATAAAGGGCTGAAAAGTCTAAAATGTTACTAAAACTATAAAGGGCTGAAAAGTCTAAAATGTTACTAAAACTATAAAGGGCTGAAAATATTAAAATGTGACTAAAACTATAAAGGGCTGAAAATATTAAAATGTGACTAAAACTAACAGGCATTTTCGTCTAAAGACTAAGACTAAATCTAAAATAGCTGCCAAAATTAACACTGGAAACCCTTATCTTGTGTGAAAATATTCTGTTCTTTGAGCATCATTTCAACACACTGAAAGATAAATCCCAGGGAGAATTGATTGTGGTTGCTAATCGCACCACAATTTGAATATACATTTCTGTGCTAATAGAGGTCCAGAGCAAACACACCTAAAGGTTTAGAGCTCTGTGCAGTTTACTTGTTTTAGGTCTGACTGTGGAGATGAGCCAGCAGTATCTCCACTCACTGGGGTGCAGAGCTGTGCTGTGCGCTCTTAAGCCTGTTTAATGCGTCTGCGTCGACCCTAAGCAGCAGTGGTCAACGCAGACGTGAACACTACATACTCATGCATCGATGTGTCTGTGTCAAGTAGCAATACTCAGCCGAAACACTGCCTGAGACCAGCCTGTCTCCAGACCCCGCTATGTTCTCTGTTTACTTTTTAACAGTGATTCAGAGCGATGTTAATTTAGAGCAGATGCATGTTGCTGTTTATCATACAGCAGTGACTACAGGGAAGAATGAAACACTCGGCACACTGTCGATTCGACGGAGAAGTATAAGTCAGGCTTTATCCTGACCAAGCTCAACTCTACACAGATGATGACTTGAATAAAGAGAGGACACTTTTACCAGTGTATTGTGCAGTTAAATGGTAAATGGACTGGTACTTATGTAGCGCTTTTCTAGTCTTCCTGACCACTCAAAGCACTTTTCAGTCGCACTACATTCACACACTGATGGCAGAGGCTGCTATGTGAAGAACCCATCAGTATTGACTTATCTCATTTAAACACATTCACACATCGCTGACGTACAGCGGGACTAATTTGGGGTTCAGTGTCTTGCCCAAGGACACTTCGGCATGTGAGTGCAGGAGCTGGGATCGAACGGCCAACCTTCCGAATGAGAGACGAGCAACTCTACCCACTGAGACACAGCTGCCACATTCATGGAAGATTTGATAAAAGAAATCAACATTCATCTCAAAGCAAGAATCAGCAAGAACTGAGTTCAGAGTGGGAAAGAACAGGAAAACAATCTCCACATTCGTAGACCAAGTGTGCAAGTTCATGAGGGGTTGAGTCTCAGACAGACCCAGACTGATTTCAACCCAGAATATGATAACAATTATCATTTCAAAGAAGTATGAACAGATTTTGTGTACAGAAGTATTCTTTTCAGGCCATTCTGAGGTGGAATCATCATTATCATTGAGAAAGTTTGACATTACTTGTAAACAGTGTGTCGCAGTAACCACCAGCTCTCAGGAGACTGTAATAATTTCACTCTAAACTGCGTGTGGCTGTTAACACTGATGTTTGTGGATTAGACGTTTTTCGCAATGAGGCTCAATCTCATAGAAGGGAGTCGATTTTGCCTCAAAATGAATGTGTAATGGCTCATTTAAATGTATGCAAACAACACCACTGCACAGAGACGGTGTTTGCTCTGCAGCACAGTTTAGGGAGCATTTAACTCTTGGTGTGCGTTTTCTAAATTAGATGGCTCATCTGCAAAAGCCTTGAGAAATCTTTTTGTGACTCAGCCCCAAAGAGAAATCCCTGCTTTGACTGTACAGAAGTAAGAACGAATCGGTAACAACAGTTTTGGACTTTGGGGATGTTGTGCATAATAGCCCCTGTCTCACCATTGACGTCACCAGTCAGTGTCTTTCATTCAAAGCTAATGTCTCTAACTATGGATTCTTCACTGCATCTTTACAGAGTGGTTTCCTGGCTGGGTTTTAGCTTCAATTAGTGTCTTTAAGGAATTATTTTAGCCTTTATAAGCATTGCTGTGGTTTTAATGGTTGCTGAATTGTTTCTATTAACTATCTCACATTTTCAATCATTGCACACAAGAAAGCCTCCTGAATGGGCTTGCTCAATAAAATATATCTTGTACATATGAGGGGCAAAGGAAAGGCATGAACCAAAGGCTGTGAGCCTAACACTGTTGCTATGTGACCTATATTTCTTGACTGATTGCACTGCATATTGTCTTATTTGTGGGAATGTCTATTCAAATGTATGAACAGATAATTGCTATGACACATCAGACAAAAGAATCAACCCATAATGAACATCCACCTCCCATTCTTATAGTGAAAGAAGTGAGAAAATAAATCATCAATCACTGCTTCACAGTGAATTAATTATCTAATGCCCCTGCTACTTCACGCAAAGTGAAGCACAACTGTTGCGAGGGCTGAATAAATAGCTTCATTCTGCAACCACTTAACTGGTTAAACACGTAATCCCTCCACACTCTCTGACTAATCCCACAATGGCAATCTGATGCACTTGTGACAACCTCTACTCACCCATCACGGCCAGAGCTGTGCCTTTGACTAACTCCCTCTTTAGAGTCTCCAGCACTTCCAGACCGCTGCCATCCAGATTGCACCTGTTGATAGTGCTGTTGGCTGAGCTTATCCAGTACAGCTTGTTGGCAGTGAAGTCTATTGAGAGACCTAAGAGGGGGAGAAGTGAGGAGAGGACACCAGGTCAGCGTTCGTGCTACAATTCAACAGGATTTGAGACTTGACATTAAAACACGGCAGCTTTTTTTTACACCACTGCAACCATGATCAGAGACATAAGAGTGACAGAATAATGCAGCAAAAGAGTTGTAAAAGTAGAATACATTAGACATGCTAAAATGTGTCATTGTTATCAAATTCTTAGCATTTGAGAAAGAAGTAGAGGTTAAAAAAGAGAGCATTGCTGCAATCATATTAAATCCCATCAGTCATGGATTGCCATATACTTTCAAACCATTCCTACATTGAATATGTATTTTTGAATAGGTGCGTGAGACCATAAGTCCCTTTATTTTCCTGAAGCATTTACCCGTTTGCTTGATTGACGGCTGAACCGTTTATGTGTTTCCTGGCACACATTTGATAAGAGCTCCAGTTGGAATAAAACATTAACAAGAGTGCGACTGACTGCTTTTAGTTTCAGTTTCTGGCCAACACGTCTGTTTTTCATGGAGCGCCACTGTTAAAGGCGTTAACTGAAAGCTTTCAGTCGTTGTTCTCCTCTGACGAACTTGCTGTCTTCCCAGCCGTGCCCGACCATGTGTTGGATTTATGTCTGACAGATTCACAGTCACAATGCATCATTAATTTACGCTTGTCCCCAGGACTACCCCATAATCATAAATGAAGCCAGTGAAATATGGTGCGCATGGCTATCTGCACTGCTGACATGCTGGGGAATATGAAGAAATACAGTGAGGACAATAGAGCTGTTTGTGTGACAAAGGAGAGGGGTTGACCTTGAGCTGTGTCACGACGACTCTCAGAGATGAAGACTGTGAGAGATGCTTTTGCTAAATCAAGTAGAACTTGGTCGGTTAAGCATGAATCACACATGGGTAGGGTATAAACTTTAAAAAGAAAGACAGCATAGAAAAATTGGTCACACAACCTGTAGAAAGAAAGAAAAAATAAAGATGCTGGGAATATTCAGTGGCCCATGTAATTTTTGAATGCAGGAATTGAAAATTACAGCAACTAGTAAGTTAGATTATCTATCAATCAATCAATCAATCAATCAATCAATCAATCAATCAATCAATCAATCAATCAATCAATCTTTGTTTGTATTCTGCCAAATCACAACAAATGTTATCTCAAGATGCTTTTACAAACAGAGGAGGTCTAGACCACTCTATGTTAACTTAAAGGCCCTGGGAACCCAAATCAACAAAAACGTTCTACCTATGATATTTAAGACTATAAGTAAATACTAAAAACTATGTAAAAAATATTGGAACTCAACTTTGATCCATTTTTCCAATATGTTCAGTTACATTTTCCAACACGTTTTCACACTGGGTTTTAAGGGGGCTGGTTTAACCTGATATTTATTACGTAATAAAAATCCAACCAATCAGAAATGAAACACTGAATTTGGGGAAATTTTGGGACGCAGCTGAGTTGAGCTGCGGCTGAGTGACTAAAGCAGTCCCGCACGTGCTCGACTCATTTCCCCAAGACCAGTTCACTAACTATCCCAAGTACTGGTTTACTAACTTTCCACAGGACCGGTTCAGTAACTATCCCCAGGACCAGTTCAATAACTATCCCCAGAACCGGTTCAATAACTATCCCCAGGACTGGTTCACTGACTTTCCCCAGGAAAGGTTCACTAACTTTCCCAAGGAACGGTTCACTAACTTTCCCCGGGACAGTTTTACTAACTTTCCCCAGGACAGCTCAGAGTTTAGACAGACAGCTCCGTCTGACACCCGGAGCCGAGCTCCTCTGCGTGCACGTACTACACTTTAGCCTCCTCTGCTCCAGGCGTCCCATGGTCCTGATGCCCCGGAGACTACGGAGTGATAAAAGTAATAAATGATAGAAGTTCTGATTCTGAAGTATTTTGTGACTCAGCACTCAGAGACCATTGTTAATGAATAATTTCCAGATTCTGGAGTTTTGATGTCATAAGATTCAGAGTCAGACGGCTCAAACATGCAGGCTGTGAACTCTCTCTTGACCTGTCAATCAAAGAGTTAGGCCACGCCCACACAGTCCTGAGAAATGCAGTTCAGAGTTTTTTCATAGTTGTTGATGTTTATTTTCACTCAGATTTTTGTTGAAGCTTGACTACACATTTCATTTGGATATTCTATGTGAATTTTAAATATTCCACTAACGTTTCCTGATGTTTTAAGAACTAAAAAATCTTCACCTTGAAAGGTGTTTTCCAAAACCTCAGTTTTTCGTGATCTAAAACTCTGTTTACACATGGACGAAAGGCGAAAGGGCAGAGAAAAAACTGATTTAAAAAAAATCCACATATGTTTGGATGAGGTCTTAACCTGTCAGTGCATGGTATGGGAACCGGAAGGTGTCCTGTTCATTTGCCCAAAATTAACACACAAACTTGTTGCTACAGAGGTGGCAGTAACCTCCTGGGCACTGCAGAGATACCATTGAGCAAGGCATCAGTATGCTTACTCTGACAGCTCTCCATGTGTGCATGTCTGTTTCCCTAGCCTCTGTGTGTATATGCTGTTCAACACCAGAGTGCAAAAATGCAGTTTCCCCTTCTAAAGTAAGCCCTTCTCCTCTAATGTTTGCTGTATCTCTTTCAGACAAAACAAAACAAAGAAATAATAACATGTATGGGATTTACCTCAAACCTTTCACACTGCACATGCCCATGCCGCCCTTTGTGAATGAGTAGCAGCGGAAAAATTGGCTTTCCCCAAAGCTTAAAAATACACTTTGATGTGAGAGGTTCCATTATATCATTATGGAAACCAGGCACAGTGATAATTGGAAAGTTGTTGAAAATTGTATGACTTTTCATATAACTCTATCCATGCTTCACTTTGATGGCCCTCAGTGGCATATTAGTCAGATATTAGAGTAGAACATTATATGCAGAATAATATAGTCTTAACTTGATCTACATTAAAAGTGTCCTGAGATTACTTTTGATCAACACAGAATACACTGACTTAGATAAGTGTATGCCATTCTACGTTAAAGGTGTCAGTCTGATGTGAGACAACTTTTAAGCAACCTGCCATCCTTTCCATGTCTACATTGGCCCTTTGCCGTTGAAACATCATGCTTTCTTTGATTAATTTTCTTGCTGAGGTGCTTGCATGCAATATTTCAGTCTCAGCCAAGAGAGCATATGGCACCTTCCTCGAAAACCAACTCGCTCATCAACATCTCTCATAATGAGCTTGGCAATGCGGCCCTCTAAAGTTAAGAGTAAAAGATGTAGGAGTTTCTTTTGAAGTAAATACTAGCTTATACTTCTTCCAACTGTCATCAATCCATGTTCTACGGCTGGATGTGATCCAAGACGCCAATGAATCGCCACCCAGTTTTCTTTGAAATTGATGTTCCACTGCATCTCACCATTACCACTCCTAAGCTCATCTGTCAAATCCTTTCATTTGTTGCCCAGTTATGGAGGTTTGTCTGAACTTGAGGATACATACTAATGCTTCCTCCACGCTGCTCCACAAAGATACAGTTCAACATACTGTCCAGCCCATCCTACCACCATCTCATTATTTATTTTTCATATCCTTGTTGTCTTTAACTGCACATTTTACCAAGATTAATGATTCAGTCTTCAGCCATCTGGATCAGAAATGATCAGAGAAACAAGCTGAGCAAATATCCCTCTTAAATGATTGACAGTCATCTGAAGATATTGGCCAACCAACAGAAATAAGGAAAGCTAACTTCCAGCATGCAGAGCTGTTAAAAATGATGATGCTTCTGTAAGCTTAACCAATATGAAATTCTTGCAGGTCTGGAAGAAAGTCCCCCCTTACCATCCACAGACTGCACATCTTTTATGGAAGTGGAGCAGCCGAGTCACTTAATTTCATAGAAAGTTCTGAGTTAAAATGTTCGCTGAATACTGACGGAAGCAATGAGCTCAAGAGGGTTGAAGAGGTCATTAATTCTTCATGAAACTCCACAGTGTATTAAAGGCTTGTTGCAGACAGATGTTTGGGAAGCTACAGCAACCTCTCACCTAAACCCAGGCTGCACTCTGTTGGTAAGGTTTTAGCAAACAGGTGAATGTCCTTGATTTCCTTTGTATGGACACCCATTGGAAACACTCTAAAGACAGCTATTTCATGTAATCCTGTGAGGCCTCATGTTTGACTCAGAAGGAAGCAGTGTGTTATCTTTAACGAGGTTATTGCTGCCTCCTCTGCTGACATGAAAATGAGTCCATCATCCACGTAGAGCTTGTGTTCCCAAACTTCAAAGTTGCTGCTGCTTTTTTCAAGTTACTTTTGTTTCGTCATACCAGCCCCTTCTGAGGTCGGCAAGCCATGGTAAACAGCTGCTTTTGGATAAAGATCCTCATCCCATACTCAATAACATTCCTGTTTGAGCCATCACAATAGGAGGCTCAAGTATTATAGATGCTCTTTCACAATACAACAATGAAACATCAGAGGAATATCTGCAGACAGTACCTTTTCATCCTACTTCTTGGAGTGAGCAGGGTATTGAACAGTGAGTACCCACTGCAGTGCACAGTGCATTTAAGTCTAAAAAAGATGTGATCTGACCTTTTTTTTTATGGGTGACATGACTTATACATGGTTTTAACAGTGCAATTCTTCTGTTTTCTCATATATTTTTCATTTTACTTGTCCCCTTTTTGGATATAAACAGTCATATATTCACTAGATGTGTAGTTCTTTTCACTTACAATCCTGGAAAGACTGTCAAACTTATAAAAACATCTTATACCACCTCAGTAATACTTTAGGATAAATCAGGCCTACCTGAGATATTTTTAGGCTGTTTATAGATTGCTTTCTTGACCTGCTATCAAATGTATTCTGATAACCTTTTACAAAGCCAATTTAGCAGCACTCTTCAAGAGCAGTAAGATCCAAGAACCCTAGTGTTTTGAGCCTAAATGACCCCCATGTTAAATCTGGGTTTTAAAGTCTGACAGGCAAATGCTCAAAAGCTCTTTGCATGCCAGAGATTTTGCAATATCCATCAAAACTGAAGACTGCATAAAGCACAAGTGATCTACCTCCACACTGAGGGGCATTAAACCCTGGTCTTTTGATGTTAGTGTCTGGTTCTCTCAGCATTGTCTTTCTTTAAAGTGATTTTTTTGCCTTTGTAGCTGCACAGATGAGGAGCTGTGAAATATATATGGCATGTAGGTTAGCTTTGATCTTTTTTTTCATTTGAGTGGTAAGGATCAGAAATTATACAACGCTTGCAAAGTCCTCCAAAGCATTATGAAACCATTAGGTTTGGGAGGTTCCTAATGAGCAAGACTTCAAGCTTAGACTGGACACACACTATAGACGATTTTAGGCCTGATTTGACACCCCCCAGCTGTTACCGATTATTTGACCAAAATGATCCTCAAGTGTGTGGTGTAAATAACTATTTTTTACAGCTAACGACTGAGTTAGAGCCTCCCCCAGCTGGGATTAAAAATATCAAACATGTTGGATATTAACCATTCCTGATCCAACGGTCTCCAATGGAATTACCTCAATAACCAATGAGAGGAGAAAACTGGGAAGTGCCACTAACCAGATGTTGCATACTTCTCCAGCTCACAAAAAATAGCAGTGAACGCAAACACAACTTTGCCCCCATGCCAAGTGGAGTATTGAATCTTCCAGCCAAGATTTCACCCTTCTATCTTTTTCTTGTTTTTCGCTACAAAACAGGACACACACCAGCTGATGTCGTTACTTCCTGTTTGTTTGTTTTCTGATCACGTACATTTCTCATATATGAGGGTGAAATCAGGTGAGATCTAAAATTCATCTACTGTGTGACCAGCCTCAGATGTGTGGTCCGGTCTCTGATTCAGGAGGCAGGGCTTCCAAATTAAGCTTGTACTCTAGTTTTTTTGGCTCTATGGCGATCTCCATCCCAGAAAATCTACAATATGATCTGCACTCACTCGTGCCTGTACTGCACTGACTGGTGATTGAAATGTTGTGTTGAACCAGGAAGCTATTTTCTCAGCTGTAGTGATATGGACTCTGATTGTCAGTTGTTTCTGCAGTGTTTTTAAGATATAAAATAGCTAACTTCCAGGGTCAAAAGAAATGTCCCTACTCTCTGTTCTGGACCAAAAAATGAATGTCAATATAAATCAACCAAGAGGCTAAGGAGGGGCACCATTTCACTAAATCAGGTGGTGGGCCAATGAGAATCACCGTCCAGCTGCTCTGTTAACCTGACCTTCCAAATATAAAGATATCTATACTTACCACACCATTGGAGTAGCCAACAATTCATTTAATGTTGTTGTTAAGGTGGACAATTATAACATATTGTTTTAACGTATTGATCAACAGAAGTGCTCAAGCCAACAAATCAATAATAACAATTGAAATCGTAGTATTTTCCACACCCAACTGGGGGCCACGTACAAGTCATCTCACAGTAACACGCTACAACAACTAGAATCAACAACAGGAAGTCCACAGTGAGACAACCAACAAGAAACAATTCCTCAGAGGAACAAACACTGACTGCTTTGTCATGTCATTCATTGCACATTCAGTGTTGTTTGTTTCCCTGTTGTACAAAAGTACAGTTGCATCTGTTACGCCCCTTAGGTCCACTTTGTTAATACCTTACATGTTCTGATTTCCATTAGAAATCAAGACAGAAGATCAGTTTTAGATAATGGATATATGAACTGGCCAGGTTAGCTTCTTTTGAACAGCTTATCTACAGAACGCATAATAAGAAATCGACAGGCAAGATGCACCTCACCTCACTGTGCAGCACTTTGCTAAACTTGATTGCTTTTAAATGTGTTATATAAATAAAGTGGATTGGATTTGATTGGATAATAACACTGAGGTATTCAGATCTATATGGGGTCCCTATCTGGAAATTATTGGAGAAGATGACTATGATGATATTTGATGTTCAATTAATATGTCCCCTATTTTTAATGTACATCATTTATGACTATGAAAAGTAATATTGTGACATGGAAAACTCTACATGTTAACCTCTAAACATCACCAAGGGCAGTGGTTTTCAAACTGGGGGGCGCGCAGAGTTATGACGGGGGGAGCGACACAGCTTAATCAAATCAATACACCCAGTTCTAACTAGGCCAACTCTGTGTATGTGTGATAGAAGTGAAGTGGCAGGTAAACATAGTAGTGTAGCAGAGTTATATGTGACAGACAACAACGTAGATCAGACCTCCTCCTCTCTGTGTTAACCTGTGACACTTCAGAGCAGAGCCACGCTCATTAAACAGAAGCTCACGCTGCAGGGATTTTCATCTGTTACCACGGCTCTACCTGCTTCACAGTGTGTTTAAACTCTGTTTGCTAAAGTTCAAGATGAGTAGGATCGATGACTGTAGCTGTGACGGGAGGCCAGACGAACAATTGTAAATATTATAACTCCTGAAGGCCGCCGCTAATCGTAGTTAAGCTACTTCAATGATTAACATTTAACTTTCCCCCAAAAAATGTTTCACAATAAAAGTCCCCTCAAGTTACATTGTCCAAAAAAACTTTACTTCGGAAGGGCTACTACAGGAAGCAGCATGTTGTCAGCTGTAAGAACTTGATAGAACTCAAAGAGTAAAATAAAGCACCTGTAGATGTCTAAATTATATGAACAGGGGAGGAGGAGAGGAAAGGAAATTCAGATAAGGATAACAGGAAGAGGATTTTAAAATCATCTGTCTGTGGTCTAGGTCTCAGACATGAGTTGAATGTTGCATTGCAGACTTGTTTGATGGGGTCATAGTGAAATATGATATTTTCACATGTGTAATCTCTTATCATTTTGTACCGCAAAATATCATTACCTCGAAAATCAATTATATAAAAAAGGAAATTAATTAGTTCATCACAAACGAATTAAAAATAAATAAATAAATGAACTAATTAATAAAGGAATAAATCAATCAATGAATAAATAAATAGGTATGAATGCGTGTATATGTACGGTTTGGGGGGGCATGGAAATATTTTCACCCACAGAAAAAGTTTGTGAACCGCTGACCAAGAGGAATAGGAATGCTGTTCATGTATTTCTGTCTTTCTGTTTATTCACACTCTTTGTTAATTAACCTTGTTTTCTTATGTTTATCTTCCTTTTAGTTTGTACTGTTTATTATTATTATTATTATTATTATTATTATTATTATTATTATTATTATTATTATTATTATTATTTATCATTGTTGGTTTAGGTATAACTATAAGGTGTGAACTTGTTGGTGTACATTACAAAAAAACACAATAAAAAAAGTTGAATGGTAAATACCTTACATGTTGAAGGGGGGGAATCAAAGCCAACTCTAACCTATTAAAGTGGCTGATTTGTTTCAAAATCAGAACCCCTGCCCCATGTGCAGAAATGTTATTCTAATGTGTCTTTGTCTTAGATCCAATGGATTTTAAGAGCGTGGTCTTGAGCTAAAACACTCTTCACACCTGTGCCTGTAGAGATAATCCCAACTGAGGGCACATATTGTCCCCTGGGTCTTGTTGACAAAGTCAAAATGACAACATAAGATATGATCAACCATTGTTGTAACTGTATAACTCAGTATATACATTAAGGAAAAATGATAGCTTTTAATCAGACTAAGACAAACAGAGGCAAACCAAGGTCACAACCACTTCCATGTATGTCCTTCCATTAGGCTATCTTTGTGAAATCAATATGTGAATAGGAAATTGAAACCAGAATGAAGTGATCATAAATAGGAAAATCTAATTGAGCCAAATTGCCATGAAATAAATCCACTGAAGAATACTGACAAATAATCAAATAACAGCACAAATCAAGCGTACGAAGATAACAGGAGAAAGTGTTCTGTTGAACCATATTAACACTCTAATCTTATTGACTTTAATTTAAAATCAGATTATAGCCTGCATGTAAACATAATTACTTTATGTAAACACAGGAAGGTACAGCTGAAGTGGAGGTCTAGCATTGTGTTATCGAGAGTGTTCATACTGACCTACAGGATCCCTCTGGTTTTGGTTGAGGACCTTGCTGTTACTCCCGTCCATGTTGGCCATGTTAATGGTGTTGCCATCTGTCCAATAGATTTTTCTGCAAGTGAAGGTGTGGAGGGAATAGTTAGCAGTTCAATTAGGCACACGATTCACAGTCAATGAATGTTGTGTTGTTAATTGCAAACTGAATGTAAGCCAATAGATTTTTTTTTCCACCTGACAACCTTGTAACCTTGTACCACACAAACATTTCAAGCCAGTGAATTATGTTCTGTTATATCAAGGTCTGTAATCAGGCTTCTAAATACTCTGCATTGAAGGAAAGGTACTGCACAGACTGTGCTAATCTACTTACCCTTTGGCTGGGTGCACTACAAGGCACCTTGGCTTATCAATGCCATGGATGATTGAGGTCTTCAGGGACCCATCAAAGCGAGCCACATTGATCTGCGACTCGTCATTTTCGGAGCTGAGCCAATATAAGTTCCTGGAAAGCCAGTCTAAAGCCAGACCGCGGCAGTTCACTATGTCTGTCAGGCAGAGCATGGAAAAACTGTTGTGTTGGTATGTTTTGCAAAGAGTTATTATAAATACATGCATCTTACATAGGCAAACATAATGGTATGACGGTCCTCGACAAAAGGCACTTTAGGTATACCCTTATAAATTCACACTTGTTATCTTTGTGTTTGTTTTTCTGGATGTCTGATTGTAATTCAATTTTTAGATTAAGCTCTCTCTGCTGTTGAGTTCTTATGCTTTGTTTTTATGGGCCCTGCCGCCTGCTAAGCACTTTCTAAACCGTGGTTTTTAAAAGGTACTATATAAATGAAGTTATTATTAGTATATTAATATCATTATTATGATAAGTAAGAACCAATTACCTTTTAACTAAATGCATGAGTATGTTTGTGTGTACCAGCGTATTAGTACTAGCTGGTATGCACAGACGCTATCATACACACCATACAAAGCTATGATGTATTCTATCATTATGCATGTTTGGAATGCACGCACCTGCAGAAAGAATGGTCTCAAGCTGGGTGCCATTAATAAACGCCCGTTTGATGGTTTGCGTTTTGATGTCAGACCAGTAGATCCTCTCCTCCTGGGCATCATAATCCACCACTGTAACATCGTCGATGTCTGGCACCGTTAGTGCCGTCATGACGTTCATGTAAGGGTTGTCGATGTCCACTCCACGGATTTCAGACCGCCGCACATACAGAAGGAACCGTTTCAAAGCTGGAAAGATGACCAAGAGGAGCAAGTTTTTGAGAAAGGGTCGATCTCTCATCTCATAATAAAGGGAGAAACAAATAAAGAGTGAGGAAGAAGATTGCTCACCAGTGCAGGATTGTTTGTTGGGTGAAAGCTTCATAAGGTGTGGACAGGTGCAAGATGCAGTTCTGTTGTAATTGATGAGACACAGATGGGAACAAGGGCCACGTCCATCATTCTCTTTGCACGGGTTGGAGGCTGATGTGAGGAGAGCAGAGAAGAAAAACGTAAGGTGTCAGGACACAAATAGGTTGAGATGGAAGTTAGGAGAAAGGAGCTAGGATAAATACGAGATGTGAATATGATAATAAGCATTTGTAATTTGCAGAAAACAAGCCGGTCTGATTTTGCAGGTGTAGAAAATGCAAACTTTAAATTGTCAGTTAAAAAAAGGATAATTAGAATATTGATCTTGTTGTAGTATAGAATTAAAGACACAGATTTAGTTCTGAAAAGGAGTTTGAGAACACCAAGATTGATTTATAACAGGTCTCACATAAATAAGCACGATGGCACATATGATAAATAATAATAATAGATTTTATTCATAGGCGCCTTTCTGGACACTCAAGGTCAACTTACAACACACATAAATACATAAATACAACTGAATAACAATACAATACTAATACAATTATACTAATAATATTTGGGATGTTTAGGACCCAAAGGGAAACTACAGGCTTTGAGACTGAGCTGGTCTTGTATCAGGTCAAATGGTGTTTAAGTGACATTGCATTTTATGAAAGTTTTATGATGTATCAAAAGTGGTTACACCTGTGCCTATGCTTTTTGATCTGCTCCTTTTATCAGGTCATAGGAGTTTATAAGACATTTACTTCTCCCGCTTTACAGGTCACAGTAATGACATTATTTCAAGTCCCCTGTTAAAGTAAGAAAGCAAATTATCTACTGTATCCTAAAGTGCTGACCGCTTTTTACGACACAAGCACTGCAAGCTTTAAGAGCTTTAAAAAATATATGTGAGCTGTAAATTTGAAGGAGCCAGATTTCTTGAATTTCATACCCTACTCCATTCAGCATATATCACCTCTGCCACACTAAAGAACACCGCCCACAGTTCAATAACTTCCTGCCATCCCGCAATCACATTTCATGCATCACACACATATCCACTTTTGGCCATCCATCTACTCTGGGTGATTGATGTCAAACAAGCTCATTCAAAGTTCATTTCTGAGGCTCCTTCAGCCACACATTGAGGAGCCATGTTGTATCACAAATGTCGCTTATTTAAGAGGGGAAGGGAAAAAAAATCTGATAAACAAAAATGAAAATATCTGACAGGAAGAAGGATAAAAGAAACTGGAGACAGCACCCATCATACTCAGTATGCTGCCAGGGAGACATCTGCAACAGCTCTGCATTCACCTGGATCATGCTCTTGAGGAATGACAGGCAGCAACAACAGAGCTCGGGTGTTTGTTTGCTCTAAGCTGTCAAATGAGTTTGCAACAAATACATTAAAAAGAGCACACTACTATGCGAGAGCAGTGGAGATGCTGGCGCACTGCATAAGTCCAGCCAGCATAGTGGTGATGCAATTTAGTATGCAAGCGCATCTTTCCACAGAGAGACATACCCTTGTTGTGCTTATCTATTACAAAGCCTATTATATATTTGTCATGATAATACTGTTGACAGTATTATGCTGCAATTACAGTCAGGTTGGTCTGCCTGCAAATAACGTGTATGCTCTTAATGACATAAATATCATATTGTTTATGCAGAGCTCTGCACACACAGAGAATGGCAATTGTTACTGAAAAAATGATTCATCTGATTTACTCCCAGGCACAGCTGTGTCTCTTGCAGGGTAACAGGATAAATGTATTGAGAAAAAACAAATGCTATGCATGAGGACTACTACCAGTAATAATACGTTCAGGGTCAGCATATTGCACTCCTCAATATATCATTCTCATGACATTGCCACACTAGCTAAGGGGTTAAAGAGCTATTTATGGTTTTTATTATCCTTATACTAAGCGTTCTAATTTAAATAAATAGGTCAAATGTTGTGTTCTAAAAAAATCCATCAATGTTGAAATTAGTTTGTCAACCCTTGAGTTAAAAAAACAGGTCAAAGTAATAATGTGTGCCTTTTTTAAAAACAGTTACCTGTTAGATACCCTGGAATTGCCAATACCCCTTTTAATTAATAAACACTTGTTACAAACCTTAGTGCTGAAACACATTTCCATGTTTCAAGAGGCACATTTGATTTATAGGCAACTAATCATGAAAACTTGTTTCACGTATGGAGCACGTTTTTGTCACTTAAAGCTGCTATTAGTAGTTATGATATAAACATCAGTTTGGAGAGAGATTTTGAATGTCAACGCTACGCCACGCCACTAGATTTCCCCTACTTCTTGTTCTTGTTCTATGAGGAAGTAGTGCCGGCTTCCCAGCCAATCAGGACAACCTCGTAGCGGCCACTTGACCAATCAGGACAGAGGGTCAAAGAGTAGCTCTGATTGGTTCATGATAACGGTAACAAAGGGGAATAATAACATTGCCTGATACAAACGCATTAAAAAACAGAGATTTCGCCATAATCTCAAATTACTTTAATTACTCTTGAGTACCAATGGGTATTATGACTTTTTTTCCAAACCCAGCAGAAAAAAAGAATAGATTTTTACCCCATATTTTCCAACCCCAGCTTTAAGCTATTATATAAAACTTTGGTTCTGTATTGATAGTGGTTATGTAAAAAAAAAGGTATGTCTTATCTATATGCAGCTCTTGTCTTATCCAGGCATAATTAATGTTTCCTGATTAAATAAATATAATTATATTTTTGTTAAAGCTGGGGTTGGTAATCAGATTTAGATCCACTTTTTGTTATACTGGTTAAAATGATCTTTATGTCCTGATGGTAATCAATACATAATGTGTTCTTAAAAAAGAGTGAAGAAAAGCTGCTATCTACAGCTGGAGTAAACCTGGGAAAACACCAACCAATCACCATTTTCGGGACCCCAAATTTTAAACCATTCAAATCCCTTCCTGCCGTTCTGCCCGCCTCCTGCGCGTACATTTCCCCGGCGTTCACTCCGAGTCTCCGTCTCCTCCCTCTGCTTCCCCTGACTCTACTGACTGCCCCTCTCGCTCAACCTCGGGCCTGTCCCCTCTGACCCAATGAGGTGCTTTGCTCAGGACTGTAGTCCGGATCAGAGTCTAAAAAGCTCTCACCACGGGGGCTCTGACAAGCAGAAGAATGAATGACATTTAGTAAGTCCTACAGAAATGTAGATGTACTATAGCGTCCGTCCGGACGCTGTAGGGATGACGAGCTGATTCGTGAACACGTTGAGTTTTAATAACCGGTCACTGTCTGCCGTGATCATGACAACCAACAAAGCAACAATCAATGTTTGAATGAATGAAGAACTTCTCCTCTTGCCTCTCCTCTCTCCAGCTCACACTCTCTACACCTCTTCTGATGCCTTCACTGACTGTCAACACTGTAGGAATTAAGAACATCTACACTGAACAGGTTTAACAAACAGTAGAGCTGTTACAGTATTATATGTGTTAGAACTTTTCTCCTGATATCGTGTCACCAGTACAACTGGATAATGCTAGCATGACAGTTGTGAGTACTAACAGCAGCCATATTTATTTGTGTTTTTAACTTTCACTATGAGAATGTTTTGGTGAGGACCGGTTTTGAATCAGTCACCATCATATGGTCGCAAGTCAGCGGCGCTCGTGCATGTGGGGGGGGGGGGGGGGGAGGGGGGGCGGGGAGGGGGGGGGGGCGTCGTTTTGGAGGATCTCTGAGGGAGGAGGGGAGGGGAGGGGTTAGACGGAGTCCTGAGGAAATGCTACATTCAAAGCTTTAAATGGTCAAACATTCCTGCTCACTGTGAATCTACTTCTCTTTCTTTCATCTCCTCCATCCCTCTTTCCAACCTCCATTCAGGCAAGACAGATGGCTGTTCAACATGAGTCTGGTTCTGCTTGAGGTTTCTACCTGTTAATAGGCACTTTTTTCCTTGCTGCTGTAGCTAGCTAAATGCTGTGATTTGGTGCTATACAAAGAAAGATTGATTGCTTAAAAATGGAGCAAAGGTTTTTTTGCTATGTCTGACAAGTCTCTGTCAGCGGTGGTTGTAGGCATTTCAAAATGACTATACAGGTAAAGTCAATCTTCTCACTGATGGTCCTGTTTGCTTTTGGAGGCCATGTTGAAGAATTGGTGCTAAATTAGTTATATTTCATAAACATAAGAAATGAAATAAAAAAACAACTTCACAGGAGCTTTTTATGGGGTGCCTTTTGTAAAGTTGTGCACACTGAAAATAACAACAATTCTCCACATTTAGCAACAAAACGTCATAAAAATGTAGTTTGAATTTGTGATCTTCATATTTGATTTAGCTTTGAAAAATTTATTTAAGTTAAAATCACTGTTAAATCCATATGCTAAATACAAATCTGAATGTTGAATTTAAATGTCAAATATCAATATAAATATTAAATGTTAAATATAAATGTTAACTATAAAAGTTAAATGTTTAATATACATGTTAAATATTAATATAAATGTTCAATATCAATGTTCAATATAAATGTTAACTATAAATGTTAAATGTTAAATATACATGTTAAATATTAATACAAATTTTCAATGTTCAATATAAATGTTAACTGTAAATGTTAAGTTAAATATACATGTTAAATATTTATATAAATGTTCAATGTTCAATATAAATGTTAAATATATAAATAAATGTTAAATATGAAATGTCCACAACTTTACAAATTGCACCCCATAGCTTTTAAGCCACTTTACAAAATGTGTTCAGTCATAAAACAGAGACCACTGATCAGACATTTAAAGCAGTCCTAAAAGCTTGAGAGCAGCTGTGGCTCAGCGGTACAGTTGATGATATTTCAAATCAAAAAGTTGGCAGTTCGATCCGTGCTCCCACAATCCACCAAGACACTGAACCCCAAGTTGCTCCGGGGTGCACAGCCAGCAAGTGTGAATGCATATGAAAGGAATTAGTTAATCCTGATGGTCATCAAGCATCCTCTGTCATCAGTGTATGAATGTGGTGTGAATGGGTGAACATGACATGTAGTGTGATAGCGCTCCGAGTGGTTTCAAAGACTAGGAAAGTGTTATATAAGTACAGTTTGTTTACCATTTACAAGCTGAGTTCTGATTAGTGATTTAAACATGCATATACTGAGGTCATATTTGATGTGTTTGGGCAGATAATTCCAGAGGGTGGAATTAGAGAGAGGACCAGCCCCAGGTTTAATGCTTGTTCTTGATTGATTAAGACAGGAGGTTAGGACAGAGGAACTGGGGCTGCTATAAGGAGAGTAGTGTTCCTGCTTGGGTTGTAAGGACGAGGGCTGTGATTCCCAGGGCCTTTCAAGTGTAGGGTAGGACTTTCATCCAACCTTATTTTAAATCCTGAGAAATAATTAAGAGCAGGCAAACACTGCTGCAGTTGTATGTATAATTAAAATAAGATGAATACACAAAATGAGAGAATGCAGTTAACAGTTTCATTTAGGAGTGAAGCAGTTTGTGATCATGGTTTAAAGGGACCTACAGGGAGAACTGCACTAAAGTTTAATATGGGTTGTAAAATGTTTCAAGTATGCCAGGCACAAAATGAAAGAGGAGAATTTGTGTTTGCATTTGAGACTTTGAACAGTAACTAATTGCTTGAAAAGTCAGATAAAGGCTATGGGAGACATCCATAAGCAGAGTCAGATGGTGGGAAGACGCCAGCAAGGGCTTTCTGAATAAAAATTAATTCATTTAAAAATTGGAGTCTGAACTGGATTTGTTGTGGGATGGAGAGCTAAAGGAGATTCCAGAGGAAGGGGGTGTTTTGGACACATGCAAGCAGGCTTCTGAATACACTGCGGTTTAAGATTTTAGTTGATGGGCCATTAATAACAGCTGTAGAGAACAAATGATTGCCTGAGACAAGCAGCGATTATTAGCTGGCACAAGGCAGTTTTGAAGATTTGATTGACGTGACACACAAAGGGGGGGATTTGTAGAAAAAGACTCAGAGGTTGAGGGTGTGTGGGAAGGGAGACAAGCATAGTTCTGTAGTGAATTGTAAGTGTTTTTTGAGACGGATTTAGGTTTTGATGATAATGTCAGATTTATTTCAGTTGTTTCAGCAAAGGAGGAAACAGGATGCTAAGGGAAGCTTGGTCAGAGGGGGAGATGGTTGTTGCGCGAGACAGCTGTAGCTTAAAGGTAGAGTGGGTCATTCCTTGATAAGATATTTAACAGCAAATCCATGGCTCACTATGTCTGCATGTCAGTATTCTTATGTATGATACTGAGCTCTGGTGTCAGGCAGTATTAAGGATGTCTGCTTGTGGCTTCATTGGTGTATGAATGGGTAGATGCTGACATAATGTAAAGCACTTTGGGAGGATGGACGATAAAGACGTTGAATAAATGTGGTAAATGTATAACTTTGATAAAGGCAAAAGTCTGTAAATGGATATAATCTGGTTCTGAAGAATAAAAGGAAAAAATTGTACTTGTTTGACTGTTAAGGATTTAAAAGTGTTGTCAAATAAGTTTGTTTAATTTAAAAGATGGCAGCACATGTGTCTATTTTGTCTTGTTGTCAGTATTTGTCTTGCTTGTCTTTAAGGTGCTTTATGGTCTCACACAGAAATAGCCATCTACCCTAAGCTTCACAACACTCTGTTGTAGGATATGATGTCATGTTTTTGAATTATGTGTGTTATTTGTCAGCGACATTGTTGGAACGTGCTGCTGCTGATCTTTGCCAGAACACTCTTGTAAAAGAGATTCTTATTCTCAATGCCATTTTCCTGTTTAGTATATAATTCAAAATAATTAAATAAATAAAGACAGCCGTGCTGCTGGTGGAGTTGTAAGCAAGCTGCAACTTCCTGTTTGGGGAAATGAAGCCTATGCGGAAGTGCTAAAAACTACAGTTCTTCACATGTCCACTTGGGGTAGGCTCTGGAAGCACTTGAAACCAGTTCTGGCTAGTTTTGAACATATTAAGGCAACAAGTTTTCCATAATAAGAGGCACAGCTGACTTGACTGATAGGTAGGCACATTGCAGCTGTTAGCAGGGAGGCTAAAGTTCCGCCCCAACCCCAACTCTTTGCCTCATGTGAGGTCAACCGAGAGTTAGGCTGAGTCAGCATTTCCAACGTGGCAGCCACCAATAATAAGCTTTGAAACTTAGCTTTAGAAACCAATGGGGTATATCTTTGAGGCTACATCCATGTATTGAGGAATGGGGGATTGCATTTTGGTAATGCTAAAGGACACTTAGAGCTGTGTTGGAGATTATACTTGATGGAGTTGGGGGTAATATAGGGATGTCCATTTCCAGGGTGATGACTTATCAGAGATGGTCAAAAGTTGATTGAAGTTGATGATTTGATGATTTGCAAGGCCAGCAGAGCAGAGCCAAATGATGCTATATGTGAGGGAATTGATATTTCATGTGAATAGGCATTTTTTTTTGGAATTTTCCAGAAATTCAACAGCTGATTTACAGTCAGTTGTCATGAGTGGAGTGTGGGGTAAAATGTTACATATGGCCAGCACAAAGAAACATATAACTGTGGAAAAAAAACAAGGGGTTTGTTGTGGTGGAGTCACAAACAATAGATGTGACTAAACAATTTGAAGACAATGTGTTGGAAATAATGAGTGGTACTAGTGGAGACGGCCACTGTTTTAATGTCCATCCTCAAAACAGTGACAACCCCACCTCCGTGCCTCTCAGGAAGAGGCTTATGTGAATGTTGTATGAGTGGTCTGGCATAATGAGCAACAGCCCAGGGCTATATGTCATATTATATTATGGACAGGAGATTGTAGCTTACTGTAAAAGCCAAAAACAAATCCAGACTGAGATTGTGTTTGTTGAGCCAGTACAGATAGTTTCAGGTGAATTAGCTTAGCTTAAAACATTGTGCTTATTCAGTCCCAGAGGCAGGGCTATAATAGGTGTTCCTGTTTTTACTTAAAAATAAAAGCTGGTTCATTATTTTTAGCGCAATCTTCAAACAAAAACAAAGTGTAACCTGTATGCGCCAGCATAATGTGCTTATCAAGTGATATTGAGTCTATGCTACATTAGCTTTCATATGGCAGTGGAACCAAGCAGTGGAACTTAGTAGAGTCATAGTGTAGGGCGTTTCAGGTACATAAGAATGATCAAGGGGCTTTTTAAGATGATGGTTCCCCCGTCTTAAAAGCCCTCCTGAAAAATGTGAAAGACATGAAATTTGATGCAGAATTTGCAGATCACTACCCAGCACTACTCACCTGACTAAAGGCTGTATATAATAACTGAGTGATGTTACATTAGCAGTGTCTTGATGAAACATTGAGTTGGTTGGGAAGGAAATACAAACTAGTTGCCTACCATCATTTACTTTTAATATAATTCACATTTTCCTTTTCTTTTCTACGTTTTATTATATTTGTCATTTTAATTTTGCTCCTTTATGCTTGTCTGAATGTTTCCAATGCTTTTAATGTTTTAATGTAAAGCACATTGACTAACACTTGTGTATGAAATGCGCTATAGAAATAAAGTTGCCTTGCCTTGCCTTGTCATCAATGGCATAGTGTTTAAAGTTGGGCTTTTGGTGTAATGTTAAAAAAAGACAAATAGTCAGATGGTTCTAATGGGCTTCAGTCAATAACTGCTGAGTGTTGCTTCTTCCTGTCTGTGTGAAGTTAACACTATTCGTTTTTGGTCGAGACATCAAGTGTAAAACACAAACATAATGTCAGATATAATATACCGACATAAGAGATGTGCTGTACTTAGGTCCATACTGTTCCAACTGTAGGAAATATACACCAACTGATAGTACTAAAGTAAATGTTGCTTTACAAATGATGAACGAACCATACAGACAAAGCTTTTTCAGCCTTTGACTTACAGCTCACACTGATTCCAAACAGACATAGACTACATTTACTTTTATTTTCATTGTGACTTGGTATCACTGTGTAACTATTATTTATGCTTCAAAGGACAGCAATGAATAACACTTTATTGTTGATGCATTTGTAGGGCGACCTTGAGTGTCCTGATAGGGGCCGATAAATAAAATATACTATTCTTAACATTTCTAAAGAGTCTTCATATGGTTTTGTACATAAGTGATGTTCTGAATACATTTAATTCATAATAATTGTGATAATCTTTGATCAATTGTTATACACCACTATAACGTACCATCAAAATCTCCCAATGCTTGCATCCCGTGTGTGTGTGTGTGTTCGTCTCAGTGTGTGTGTTTATCTAGATAGTATCATCAACAAGTATTTCAAACAATCTGTTTCAAGCAGGGGTTCCTAAACTTTTCAGCCCGCGACCCCCAATACATAGGTGCCAAAGACTTGTGACCCCCACTGTCCCTCAAAGTGACTTAATGTGGCTTCATGTAGCTGGTCTGCAGAACATTACCCTACCTGTATGAGCATGTGTCTGTGTTTCCTGTGCCGATATGAATTAACCTACTGCTACTGATGCTTTTGATAATTAACTGTTCACTAACCCTAAACTTAGGAGTCATCTGGGAACAAGGCAGGCAGAAAACTCATTACATTTTCTATTTTCAAGGTTTTATATCAAATTTAGCGACTATTTTTTATGGATGATTTTTGCTATAATGGGTAAAATGTACTATTTTTAGATGAAAAAAAAAAATTAGGAAGACATCCTACGACATCTCTCCCGACCCCCACTTTAAACCTGGTTTAAAGAATAGAAGAAACAGAATCCACCTGCTGATAGTCATTGTCGGCTGTCATAAAAAGAGAACTTAGCTTGAATCAATCTCTATCAAGATCTGTTGGTACTTTGTAAGGCTGTATAAATTCAGTCAACACTATGTTCTTAGACATTGGACCTCAATCTCATCGATTTACTGTCTTTACTATTTGCCTATTAGATACTAAACAATGGTATTCTATAGGAAAATGAAGTCCTGATGAGCAGCCCTGTATTACTCAGTGCTAGGTAAACAGTAAAATAATTAGTTAATCAAAATGATAAGTACATCATTAAAAAACGTTGACAATTTTTTTTTTTTTTATGACAAGACGAGATGGGACTAGAATCCTAGAAGTGGGCTGTGGGACATTCAAAATCCATATTTTCCCCCACTTATTTGTTGGTCAAAATATGAATAATGCATTCCTCTAACTGGTTGAAATGGTTGGATAGTCCAACTGTGTATTTTGTCACTTCTCTGCAACAAGTTCTGACTGCTTTAAAGCATACTTCTCATCAGCATTGATGATTTAATTCTTGATGCAGGCAGCTACAAAGCCACAAGCAGCTACTGGTTTGACATCAGTTAACATTTGCCATTCTTTGCCTCTGCTAACTTCAATAGCTCTAAATCAAAGCCTCACTTTAGCCTCATTAGGGAGATACGTCAGTGATCATATTTGGTTTGACGTTTTGCAGTTTTGAGTAACTCTGAATCATCAAAGATGATGACCAAGTTGAGAGCAAAAGGAACTGACTGTCAGCCCAGCACCTGTCACCATGTGCACAGTGAGGGACTGTCATAAAAGCGTGATACACACATGTGTGTTCATTCCACTTGTATGTAAAGTCTTCGAAAATAAAGCCATGTGCACCCAAAGAGCATCTACAGGATGATCCACAGCATAGTTGCTGCAGGATACCACAGGCCAGGAGAGGAAGGCAGGTAGCCTTGAGGGGGCTTAAGGCCTGTTAGCATCAAGGTCCCATTTGATGTCAGCTCCTTTTCGTGGTTGTGAAAGGAAGCCAGCCAAAGCCCAACCTCTGACTTGAAGGATACTGACATGATATGCAGGAGGGCTTTCAAAGCAAGCAAAGACTGAAACTATACTGCTCCTGTAGCATGATGATGATGATGCTATTTGAAATATAGGAAGCAGCTGGTAGCCATAAACTGGCATTTCAACTTTGCTAGTAAGAAGCAGTATTGAGTAGTAACAGAGATGTTCAGATCATGAATTTAGATACAGATACAGAGCCAAAGGCAAAATGAGCCAGCATTAGTATCTTTGTGCTTCTGGTGGCGCTCCACTGCAGCACTAGCTGAATAGCTACCAACATTATCTGCATGTTGGTGAGCAGCTTTCTTACACCATCTATCGCTCCCTACCTTTTCTCTCGGGTACAGATGTTCAGAGTTGCATGGAGTATTACATTTCCAGGCATAAAGTAGAGAAGAGGCAGCTTCCTCCATTGAAAAAGCTTAAGCACGCTTTCTGACATGCTTGCAAAAAAAGTCCCTTTTGCTTGAACTTATCTATGGCAAGCATTCCTAAGGATGCAGAGACCGAAAGGAAACAAGGAAATTAACTTGTGACACACTGGAAGTGGAATGACAGAGGAGATGCCAACCCAATTATGACCCTAATAGGGCCTTTTTAAATGTGATGCTGTAACACAAGGAGGAAAGGGCAGGATAAATATGAGACTTGGCAACGTTTCAAGAGAAACTGAGAGAAATTCATCCACCAAATCATAATTTTTGAAGTTTCTACTCCTCTCATCGACCAAAAATTCATACGGAAAACAATTTATGAAGACAAAAAAAAACAATAAACATACTGGAAATATATTCCATGCCATTAACAAGCTTGGCATCCTGTAAGCTGATTTACATATCATATAAAGATTGGCTTACATGTGTGGGCTTTCTTTCAGACAGCACATCAGCCATGCAATGTCTGTGGTCAAATTTTGGCTTGCATACACTTTCACAAACATATTTCCCTTCATACAGTGTCAGATACAGATTCAAATAATTAACTTGCCGGTAATAATAATGAGCTTCAGAATAATTATATATATTTCCTGTCAGTAGTTGATTTGACTTTGGATACGCCACAATTATTCATAGACAGCTGTGGTTCTCATTCTGCAGCTCTCTTAATTCACATTCAGTAACAAAGAATAAAGAGGTTCATAGGCTTGAGTTAGAGCTCACTAGAATAATTTAGATGGTTAGACAAATACTTCTAGAGCTGGCATGAACCCAAGCTTTACATAGACATGTGCCTGATTACATATTGTTTTGTTTTTTTCAGGAGTAGATTAGATTCCATTTTAAAAGATCATTCATCTTCAGTCATATCTACTTGGCCTACAGAATGAGTATGATACACTTTTTTTTACTACCTCTGTATTGTCCTTTTTAATTCTGTATTATTCATTATTTATTTTTAAGTTATCCTCGGTTTATGGCCTTTATTCCATAGGACAGCTGAAGAGACACATACATGTAGGGAGCTGAGAGAGGGGGAAAACATGCAGCAAATGGTTGAGGCCAGGAGTCGAACTCCTGAATGCTGCAACGATGACTATAGCTTCTGTACCAATTGGAAATCCCCCATTCTTAAATATGAAGCCCATACACCACATACACACCCATTAAAAAAGCCAATCTGAACAGCAGAAATAATCATGTTTACAGCCTGGTTAAAAAAATGAGTTTAATCTGGTTAGCTAATTTCTCAGTGGGCACACATTGTACGGGGGTCGAATTTTTTATAACGCGGCATTTCAGAAGATATTAAGATTAAGAGTTTTGCCCATTTAAGGACATGGCTGACTTGACTGACAGGTGGGCACCCTGTAGCTGTAAAGGCTGATTTATACTTCTGCGTTGAATCAACGGCGTACCCTACGCCGGGGGTCCGCGTAGCTCCCGTACCTACGCCGAGGCCTACGCACGTAGCTGACGTGCACCTCCTCCAAAATGTAACTCCCCGTAGAGCCGACGCGGACCGCAAGCTCTGTGATTGGTCCACTCAGCGGCTTTGTCTTTCCCGCATTTACAACACTTCCGGGATCCCGGACATCGGCCGCACATCGGCCGTGTATTTCATCTCCTCCTCTCTATTCTTCATGTAATCATGTCTGTATGATAAACAGCAACATGTATCAGCTGTAGATTAACATAACACGCTCTGAAACTCTGTGGAAAAGTAAACAGAGATCGTAGCGGGACCGGAAGCAGGCAGCCGGCTATCAGAGAGACCGCACTGCCCTCAGGCGTTTCGGCGGAGAATTGCTGCGCGACACGGACACACCGACGCACAAGTATGTGGTGCTCATGTCCGCGTCAGCCTCTGCTGCGTAGGGGAGACACAGAAGTATAAATCAGCCTTAAGCAAAGAGGCTAAAGGCCCACTTCTTTACCTCACACTAGCATAGACGAAGTTAGGTTGGGTTTTTTTAAAACTCTCTAACATGCAAACCGTGATGCATTCAAAGACCTGGAGTTACTCCCCTACAATGAAAGAGTAATTACTATTGAGCTTTCTCAATAGCTGCTTTGACACTGTTTTTTTTGGTGTTAAAGGTATAGCAGTTAAAGACTAGAATATTTATAATAATACAATAATAATAATAGATTTTATTCATGGGCACCTTTCAGGACACTCAAGGTCACCTTATAAAATGTAACAATAATAAGACTTAATATAATAGTACTTGATAAAATAAACAATATACAATATAAAAAGGACACACCAAATGGAAAGATGAAAGGCAATACAAAATTAAATAAATAAATAATAAAAATAAATACATAAATACACAAATACTTCAATAAAATAAAATAAAATACAAAATATATCTGAGATATGTTTCATTATGCATGAGGACAACCATAGTTAAAATGTTTGTCATCTTTTTGTTATCTAATCACTCGAATAATATCACCATCCTCTGGCACAGTTAAATGACGACTTAGAAAATGATTAATACCCATAAAAAGCATGCCTTTGGGCAATCAAGCAACGTAAAATAGTAAGTAGAAATCACATTATACATGGTTGCCCTTTATCACTCTGCATTGGCACTTAACTTAAGGGATTAAATCTCCTTGCTGTGAATATGAGGCCAGAGTCAAAAATTGACTGGAGACTTGGTTCAAGCCAACTTGGTAGTGTGTCCTTTTGCTGTGTCTTATATATGACAGCAGAGTAAGATAGTTTTCTCACCTTGAGGCTGCCTGCTTGGGTGGAAGATCTGCAAGTCAAAAGGCTGAGCACTTGTCTTCTGGATGACTGTGACATTACGCCCAGTCCACTTATTGGCTCTTGCCAAGGTGTTGGTTCTCCAGTCTGTCCAGTACACATTGCCTCCAAAGAGAGACACCGCAAAGGGATGGGACAGGTACTCATGGCCCCTGAGAATCTCTACGACCCCACTCCCATCATAGAGTGCAGAGAAAATGGCATCAGAGCTGTACAAAAGAAGACAAACACAAAGAAGCATATCAAAGTTTAACTGCGCTCCAAAAGCATCAAAAGGAAGCAGTAGAAGTAGGCAGATCAAAGTGCACCCACCAGTCCACTGATGGAACTATTCAATTGTTCAAGACTCACTTAAAACCAAATATGGCCATCGTACTAAGATCTCTAAATAATACATGTCCTCCATTATTCAATGCTCACTGTGGAAATGGAGAGTGAAGGTGAGTTTTTACTCAGGCGTGGGGGAATCATATACAGTCTGAAATAATAAAGTATTGAAAGTTATGAAAGGTGTTAATGCTTCTGCATACAACGTGAAAACTTCAATGGAATACCGTGCATCTGTCCAAACAATCCTCTTTTCCAAGTGATCCAGAGTCAGTCCATTAGGCCAGGCACCAATTTCCATATCCTTGAACACAATGTGGCGACCTCCTCCACTCATGGATGCAGCCTCGATTCGAGGGAAAGTAGCATCCCAGTCAGTCCAGAAGAGGATCCTTGAAGCAGAAAGCCAACAATTGATACTGATCAGTGTTTGTTTTAGAAGTGCAAGACACGCACGCACTGCAAACTTTATTTTGTCATGGATAAAGTTCAGCCTAATGCAAAACAAAGTAATTACTCATATAATGCTCTTAACCATATGCATGAGCACAGATACTGTCAGTGGTGACTATCCAAGAACAGCATGAGCGATCCAATGGAACACTCAGCATCTGCGACAAGGCCTTGAAATGGGAGGCCATCTGTTTTATTATGACTTTTCACAGCTCAGTGGGGCCTGAAAATGAACACAGTCATTGATGTGACCATAGACAGCATCCTAAGTCTGTCTCCAACCCGGCAAACATTACCTCTGCTCGGCCTTGGTCTACAAAGTCAAGTAGAACGAATGAGAAAAAGGGTGCTCAGGCTTAAATCACATACTGACGACAACGAAACAGTGTTAGGAAGAAATATCCTTGTCCAGATCAATAGCCGTATTCACTTGATAAGGCCTCCCTGATCAATGACCCACTTCTTTGAGTGGATTCAAGTAATTAGATTAGAATTATTGCCTTGGAATGGGAATGCGCCTTTAGGCACCAAAGGCACCCATTAATCCTACTCTGTACAGCATGAAATGTAGTCATCCTCCAAAATGTGAAAGAGTACCATAGGAGAGAGTGCATGAGCAGATTACTCATTTCTTAAGAGAGCTAAATTGATTTTAGGAATGTCTGGGGTTTGCTTTAATCTTAAATATACTGGCCACAGTACACAACCACTGGCTAGTCCTCAAAAGGATTAATCCAAAGTAAGTAGGAATGTGAACTTCAAGCAAAATACAGACGCTAGAGATAATTGATTCTTTTTTTCCCTTTCCAATAGCATATTAAACATTAAAGAGTTGTATTTCATATTAAGAATGCTCAAGTTTTACACTCTTATAAATGTTTCTACTGCTCTAAATAATTCACTTTATATCCTGAAATATCAAGTATGTAATTCATCAAACTGAAAAAACCCTGGATGAATAACAACTTATATTAAGAGTGTTTTTCTGGAGTAAGAAATGAGCTCCTTTAATGTCAATAAACATAGTGATATTACTGCTACTACAACTTTATATAGACGGCCTCCTGCTGTGGACGTTCCAGACTCCAGCGGCAACAACAACTACTACTACTACTAGTACTATCTGTCTCATCACAATCATCGCCCTCTCGCTCTCTTATTCTCCTCTATCCTTTTTTCCAACCCCTACTCGGTTGAGGCAGATAGCTGAAGTTTTTCCTTGCCGCTGTAACTAGCTAGATACTGCGAGGTGCAATGCTCATTGTGGATTAAGGTGGGTATGAGTCTTGGTGTTGGGTCTCTGTTCATAATTTGACATAGAGTACGGTCTAGACCTGCTCTGTTTGTAAAAGCGTCTTGAGATAACGTTTGTTGTGATTTGGCGCTATACAAATAAAGATTGATTGATTGATGGATTGATAAGAAGACGGAGGTTAATGGAGAGGAAATAGAAGCCGTGTCTCTCCTCTCTCATCATGGGCGACGTGAGATCTCTGGCTAATAAGATGGACGAGCTAACAGGACAAGCCAGCAGTCAGATGGAGTTTCAGATATGCAGCATGGTGTGCTTTACGGAAACGTGGCTGCATCAGGATATTCCCCATCCCAACATCACCTTTATTGTTTATAAGAGCAACTGTAATGACTGAATTTCGCCCGGGATGAAAAAGGTATTCCTGATTCTGATTCTGAATCTGATCAGTGTATGATATGAAATATAAAAATGTTATTTTTCTAACATCAGTGCTCTGAGTTTGGAGCATATGTCGATGTGCTGACAGCAGACTGTCCGTGTCTGTGATTGGTCATATGTTGCCTTCCCCGCCCCGATCATGTGAACGCGCTCAGAGTGACTCTAGTTTGACTAATCATGTTGATAACCAGCTTCGTGTGACAGATTAGAGAAATCTCCTTTGTTAGGTTCAGTGAAGCCGGATCAGGAGAAGATACCTGGCGTATGTTGAACTCGCTTCGTAGTATATCCCTCAGATCTCCAAACTTTTTAATCATATCCAAGTCCCCCCTTGTTCAAATTTTACACCCGAAACCGAGGGAGCTTTTGTCATGTCGTCCTCCTGTACTGAATAGGCTGTTTAAGTGGTATGATTGTTTTCTTGCTTTTATTCCTTGTGATTTGTCTCTTTTATGTTTCATTCAATTTGTCTCGAACACCACTTTTTTCTTTTTCAGCCGCTGCTGTTTTCATATCAGCCTCAACAATAGAAATACATCGATTGATTGGTATCTGTCTAATCCAAACGCCCCACATTTTAGCATCAGTGAGAGCTTTTTTTGAAGATAGCTGATCGATGCTCACATGAATACTCCGATTCAGTTGAGACAGAATCATCTTAAAAATGACTTTTAGATGAAAAAGTGTGAGACACCGTGCAGAAAAATGTTCATATGATCCATGTCTGTGGATAAACAGACTTAATGGATTTACTATGTGTGCTGCTGTAGGCATTAAGCGTACTCTATTTTTCCATCAATCCAATTTTTCCTTTTCAAACATCTAAATGGGATAAACAGCCATTATTTGAACTTAAGTTGTAAGGTTAAAAAAAAAAAAAAACATGTTTGTCTTCAAATTTGAAGGACTTGTGTATTCTTTTTTTTCTGATTAGAGCATTTCGAGGGAACAAGAATGAGAGTCTAGCAAAGCACATAAGGCAGGAGCAATGGTTGGGGGGGTATTGGCTACATCAGTTGTCATTACTGGAATGGAGAGCACAGCACGGTTATTGATGCACTCTATATATGCTGCCTTAATGGACCTTAACACAGCGGACATCTTCATACATCAAGGCAGATGCGGAAGTGAGAAAAAGGAGGTTGTAATTTTACTCCATTCCAATAATCTCAGCGCCTGATGGATAGTACAGCTACCAGCATGCACTGTATGTGGGAGTGCATACCCCTGCCCTGGGTCAAGAGCGATGGCCCGTGGATGCTCCATGCCTCCTGCAATCAGTGTGGTGCGCATATCTCCATTAAGCTTGGCCACCTCAATTTGGTCCAGGTTGCTGTCAATCCAGTAAAGCTTCCCTGTAATCCAGTCCACAGCCAGGCCCTCTGGGGTAGCCAGACCATGCTGCACGACCACCTCAATCCCTGTCACCCCTGAAACAGACATTCAAACAAAGCAGAGCACAGTGTGATTACGTGGTGTTGACAGTCAGGACTCAAGGGCAGTGGGAGAGTTGGTTTCTTGGGTAAACATTCTTAAACCGAAGAGAAAACTTGGAGGGAAGCTGTTCTGTACGGATAGGACTGCTTTCCACGGGGCTCCATTATCCTGATAAAAGGGTTTCCCCGCAACATTTATAATCTAGTTGTTTACAAATATTCTCAGATGGTGGGGCTTTTATGTGTGTGTCATAAAAAAGTAGATCAGTCACAGCTAGGAGATGATTTCTTTAGCTCCACAGAGGGATATAAACACAGGAGAACTCAGAGAGTGTACCGCCACCCACCAAAAAAACTGAGTAAAAGAGACATTCTGATTCATCAGCATGAGGGGGCGATACTTCTCTACAAGAACTCATGATTTCTGGTCCTGTGACATATTTTTCTTCATAAATCTGATATAAATTTATAGGGAAAGACAACATCAACTCACTATTTGAGTATATAAAAGGACAGTGTGATCACAAACAGTGTGTTTGGCTGCCATTACACTTTCTGAAGTGAGCAAGTCTGAAAGCAAGGTGAAATGAATTGAGTTGTTAATCAGACTTGCATTAAGTGCTTTGATGGAAACACCCACGGGCACATTTTCAAGAGTAATATAACACTTAAAATAATTTCAGTAAATATCACTGGTAGAGATAAAATAAACAGGAGAAGATATGTTGAGTCAGTGAAAGTAATCAAATAAAAACAACACCTTTATATTCAAAATATTTGTCCATGATGAACATTATGACAAAAGATAAGACCTAAAATTCCAACTATGTTTTACACAAAAAAAAAGACAAACACATGAATAAATACAACATTGTGTAAATGAAAAACTGCAACGCCTCACAAAGACAAATGGCCCATTTATAATGATAGTATCAGACCTTAAATATAAAGACAAAGGATATGGGCAAAGTGTTTGTTATATGGAAGAAAACTTGAGCAAGTGAAATCACCTTAATGAGCGGTTCAGCAGCTAAAAGGTTAACAAGAACCGGATAGAAATACTGTCATAAAAAAGATTCCACATTACTCACTCATCAGCGGTGTAATACTGCCTTGGAGGAAGGGGTATGGATAAAGAGTCTTATGTGTTTTATTATGATTCCTTCAATTGAATTTTATTTATTTTTTGTATTTTTCTTAAAACATTTGAATGTGTTTTTAAAGTGCATTATGTGTTTTATTAAAATTATTCTATTGTATGTCATTGTATCATTTTAATTTTTAATTTTTCATACATTATGTATGTGTTTCAAGTACTTTTTTAAGGGTCTAATATTTTTTATTATGATTCCTTGATTGTATTTTATTAATTTTTTTCATTTTGTTTTATCATTCTCAGTTTTTTTCTGTGTTTTGGGGTATTTTTTTTTAAATGTCTTATTTTTTTTAATTATGTTTCTTTCATTGTAATTTTTTTTTTTTTACAGTGTTTTATGTTCTGTGTGTTTTGAATTACTTTACATCACTGTGCAGCACTTTGATTAACTAAATTGTTTTTTTAAATGTGCTTCATAAATAAAGTGGATCAGGGTTTCTAAATAGGATCCAGCATCATTTTGTCTTTGGTTTTACAATGCATGATTGAACCTGTACATATTTGCCTTATATGCTTCATGGCACAATATGAGGTATCCCACTGGGTTAATTAGGCATAGCAAATGAACGTACAGTATGTTTTATCCTGCATTGCAAAGTCAGCCCCATTGAAAAAAAATCTAAAAGGGTACAGAGCAGTGATATCAGCTTCTTCTGTTTAAGGGTTATCAAGTTAAGTGTAGGCGCTTCATTCCATAAGGGTCTTTTGTAAGTCCTGCAGACGTGTTTAACGACCCACATGGCACGTGGAGAAGAAGTTATTATATGTAACATAAGTCTTCAGATTCACAGCAGATGTTCGTGTGTGTGAGAGTTTTTACATACCACCAGATTCAGAGAGCCTTCCCCTGTAGATCTTATCCTCCACAACATCTGTCCAGTAAAGGAGGCTGTGGTTAAAGTGGAAGTCCAGTGCAATAGTGTTCCTCAGCCCAGGAACCAGCAGGCTGTAGTCCCGCTTATGAAGGTCTATCCGTCTTATCTCATGGCGGATTGAGAAGATGATAAAAGCCTCAAAGGGATCTGGCCGAAGAGATGGACAGGATGAGAGTCATGTTTTGTTTTCGCAGAGCAATGAGAAATGAATAAAAATAAGTAAAAAAGCAGTGACTGAGTATGCAGAGTGTTGGACTATGAGTAGCATGCTGTGACAGCCCTGCTCTTCTTCAACAGGAGTGTTTGATTGATTTATTGAGTTTATTTTAGCGGCATGCCTCAGTGTAAATATGCCAGAATTAGCACAACAGCTAAATTCATCTGAAGCACTTCTGGTTAGATGCAATCTATATTTTGTTCCTTTGTACCTGTGACATGTGCAATTACACTACAGTTGAATCTAATCTTTTCTAATCTAATATTATTCATGAGTACATGAGGTTTGTTTTTAACCAATGAGTCTGAGTGAAATAAAGCTATGATCAACGAACATACAATGATGTTTTCTTAATTGTTTTATGTAAAAAAAATTAAATAATAAAAATAGTAGAAAAATAACATTAAAACTTTCTACAACTACTACTACTACTTTTACTACCATTCCAATGATCAGGCTGTCTTATCATGTGCATTTAATAACCTCTCATGGCATCAATGACAGAAAAGTCTTGTGTTTTTTTCCCCAGTCTATGCTTCTCATGCACTACAGTCAGGTACATTACAAGATGAAAAAATCTCTGCTACTATTTCTAAAAGATTCAGGAGGGACTGATTAAAATTCCACTCTTGTTTGTTTTTAGGCAGAAGGAGGTAGTTGGTCCCGTTCCCTACCAATCTGCCACAGACTCACCTGGCAGGGTTCTGCACTCTGCTGAGCGCACTTCCTGAGATTTGATTGAATTCCATTAAATTCTTATGAAAATTATTAAGTTTTTTTTTTTTTTGTTTTGTTTGTTTGTATGAAGTGAAATCAGCAGGGGGAGAGAAACCATTGACCTCAATTTAGTTTCATGTATTTCTTTCACTCGGCTCGTTCTCTCTCACCGTTGATCCACTTTCAAACATATCTCACTGGTGTATACCGCCATGTAGCGCACATTTATATGCATTAGTTGCAGCCAAACCAATTTGTTGCCAAACACTTTGGGAATCGACACATTCCGGTTTTCAATTTTCTGAAAAGTAAATACATGTGTAAGTAGTCTCTATGAGAAATACGTTTGTAGAGCTTCTGAGAAGCTGCTAAATCTAGTGGCAAGTCCTAAAGCAGGAAACTCTGCATGCATACTGAGCCTCTCTGGGTCCTCCCACTGGAGTTGAACTCAATCAGCGTGATTATTTTTGCTTTGGAGAAATCTTTATTATAACTGAAACTAGGGAAACATGGATACTTACAGATTTAAAGTAATGTATCATTACAGAGAACAAACACAAAACACAGAACTGCAAAAATCAGACTCTGTGCAAGCCTTCAGTAGAAGTAGTCTGGACTAAATTATTTGAAGGGGACAGAACTGTTTACAGAACAATGCCAATAAAATGCTGTCCTTGCTTCAATGTCACTTTTGGTGATGTAAGAAAAATAGCTGCAATGATGCCAGAGTAAAGGGTTGTACTTCCAAATGTTTTTATTACTGAGAAGATCAAACGAGAGGGAGGGAGAGGATTTAGATTTTAAAAAATTCTAAAGTTTGTGTCATTGTTTGTGTTCAAATGAAGAAACAGATTCCCAATGAAGCCACTAGGGATGGGCTTTTCAAGCCTAAAATACTAGAGCTAGTATTGAAAATGATGTTATCACAATAAAAGATTTCATATCAGTTGAAATCCATAATTATCACGATAAATATCAAATCATTATTTCATTTCAATTTAAAGGCAGATTTTTGGTCCTGAGTAATAGTTGAAGAAACCAGACAGTTTGTTAGCTTCTGTCTGGATTTAGTTTACTGATAAGCTTCTTGAATCCATCATTTCTGACATTTCTGCTGTAAAGATTGGCTTTTTTGAATTGGTGTGTATGTGGTTTCCGGTACTTCCAGAGCCAGCCCCAAGTGGACCCTTGAGGCACTGCAGTTTTTAACACTTACGCATTGGCTTCAATTCTCGCAGTGAGAGGTTGCCACTTGCACTGCACATGAATTTCCAGCAACTGTTGCTAATGTTTTCTTCTTTTGGTAATTAATGCAGTTAGCATTCTTCTTCTTCTGTTACTTAATGTGGTTAGCAAACTGCACTGAATTTCTATATCGCCACCATCTGGCGGGAATAATGTATTAAAACCAGAAACTGGTGAAAACGATGACAAATTGTGCTTTTAAAATTAGATAAAATGTGCATTGACTCTTTGATTCATAAAAAGTGATTGAATATTTGGGCATTCATGTCCCATTCCTAGAAGCCAAACCATACTGATTGGATTCCATAGTTGTAGAATACCAGGATGTATTCTCCTCATGTATATTAAGATCTACAACTGTCATCAATCTGAAATAAAGAAGCTAAGTAAGCTGGTAAAAGAGTCTCTAATTAAAAAGTTACACTGTAACAGTTGTATCCATACATCCTGAGGTAAGTCCTGCAAAGCTGCATAAAGCCACAAAGCTCTGGTGGTTTGAGAAGGGGAGCACAATTCACTATCACTGCAGACAGAAACCCACTGCGAGGACTTAAACAGCAACACTTTCACAAACACTGAGAAAAAAAACTTGTGCCTGCTACCTGTACTGTGACAGCTGTCGCCGTCTGGGTCGAGCATCCATCCTGGATAACAGGAGCACTTCACTGTGGTCTTGTACTGCTCACACACTTGGCTGCACTTCAGGTGACGACTGCAGTAGTCCACAACCTCACATGTCTTGTTGCTGGAGTCCAGGTGAAGCCCAGGGGGACAGAAACATACAACCCCTTTCCCTGGTGCCACGGTGCACTGGTGACTGCAGCCCCCTCTGGCTACGAGACACAAATCTGGGGGAGAGAAAAGCCCAAATCCTTAGAGAGTGTGCAGGCACTGGAGGAAGGACTGTGGTTTAAAAAAAGCACTTGAAAAATGAAGTCATGTAGCGGCACTGTATCATTTCTGTATTTGACTCTCTTACAATCAAAGTAGTTACATTTAATTGAATGGGATGTATAAAGTTTTATGTTTGAACATCAGAAGAATGAAATACTTTCAACTCAGGGCTGGAGATCGTGATAAGAAAGAATAGTGCATTCACACTCTTATCAAGGTAAAGTTGTATATTTACAAAGAAAGCCTTTTTACAACACATTCTCTGTGGTTTCACCTGTAGGTGAATGGTTTTTATTTACATCACTGCTTCCAAATCACATCAAGACAAAGAGCAGTGTGCTTCATTTCTTTTCAAAGTGATAAAAAAGACAGGAAATTCTTAACCTTGTGTTCTTTGTCTTGTTTAAAGTTGTTGGGTTTTTTTCAGGCCGGTACACTTCTTATTGTTGGACGCTGCCAGGTCAAGATGAAAAGATATATTGCTAAGAACAATTCAGTTCTAGAATCTCTTTTCCCAATGTGATTAAGATGGCGTGTTCAAGGTGGGTAAGAACAGCCCTGACTCTCCCAGCAGGGAGGAATGGAATATGTGTTCACAGTGGTTAATGGTGGGTGTGGGTCCTGCTGAGCTGGTGCAAATCAATCAGACCCTCAAGGTCCCTGTGAACAAATAATTGTCTATGAGAAGGCAGGAGCCTTCTTTTCAGCTATGATAACAGACACTCAAAGGTCCTGTAGGGCGCCCCCGAGACTTGGTTAGTGATGCTCTAGAAAATGAACCTCCATGTTTACACTGCTGACTTCAAGAGATTAGATGCCTGAGGCAAGTCACACGAGATCCTTTTCTCCCCCTTAAGGTTGCTGGACAAACACTTCCTCGTCTGCCATCAAGAGAAATCTGTTGTAATACTTCATGTTCTGTCCCTTTGGTCTCTGAGACAAACACATACCGGTCCCTCATCAGGCTCTAAGCAGCTAAATTTGAAAGGGAGGATGTAGCAGAGATCCCACTGGGACTTGTTCTTCGCATCCCGTGATATAACATAACATGAAAAATGAAAGAAAGATTTAGCACAAGTGCAAGGAAGTGCCATAGCAGGTAACATACTGGAACCTCTCAAGTAAAAATCAGAGAATGTGACAGTAATTTCCTTCTTTTTTTCTGGAACTGCAAGCTCGACTAAAAAAGTGAAGGGTAAATGCTTCTTATTTGAGAGAAAAGAACTGCCACAGAGGAAGCAGCACTTTACATTCCCAGTGTTAATGAGGTTTATTTATTGCTTTTCATTGTTAGTTTTCTTTTCAACCGATGTCACCTCTTTCATTGTTTCCCTCCTTTCAAGCAAAGCATACAAATAAACTCCAAAACAATAGAGCACTGCACTAAAAGACAGTTCCTGGTAGGCTTTAATTTTTACAGCTTTAATTTGTGTCATCCATTTAAAGTTATTCTTTGAGCATATGGTTGTAATGGTAACATCAATTGTGTGACTGTTCATTATTTGAAATTCTTTGTATTCGATACCTTTGAACCACTATAGGTGCTTTTTGACCACAGGAATTTTCCCAAGGAACTGGGGACTTTTGGAGAAACTATGTGCTTTTCAACCACAATAACTTTCCCAAGGAACTAGGGAATTTGTGAGGAACTATGTGCTTTTCGACTATAGGAACTTTCCCCAGCAACTAGGGATTTTTTGAGGAATTATGTGCTTTTCGACTATAAAAACTTTCCCCTGGAACTAGGGACTACAGTATGTGATTTTTGTCTGCAGGAACCAGGGTCTAAATTTAGTTCTGGGGTAGTTAATCTTCCTCTGAAATCCCCTGCTTGGGGGGTAGTACTTTTTAAAGGAACAGGAACTATGGGAGGTGGGGCCTGCGTCGCTGGATGTTTCTATTTGGTACAGTAATCGTAGTGTTTTTATTTCACCCACCGTCCATAATGTCATTACACACAGCTTTGATTGACTTGTGTTTAATAGCTATGTAACAGTCTTCTTCTCTGAGCATACCGCTAATGCGTCAGTCAGTGCCTGGTGTCACAGTCTGAAAAGTGACACTGTAAACTTGAGACCTTGGCTGAAAGTGTCAGTGGTTGTCAAGTTTTCAAGAGCTCTTGAGACACAGAAGGAGTCCCCGGGGAATGCATCCTAGTTTAGTTTTTTTATTAAAATATTAAAATATCCCATAAATCAAGTATTTAATGATCATCTAAAGACATTTGTAAGGGATGGGTGAGGCTGAAAGTCAGCAAGTAACAGGGTCGCTCTTTAAGCTGAAACAGCGGTCGATGTCATCCATGGCTTTAAAAATCGCTTTAAGTTGAGTGTGTTCCTCAACTTAAAACAACAATGGGCCACAGGAAC
Organism: Notolabrus celidotus; assembly: GCF_009762535.1. Classification (NCBI taxonomy): domain Eukaryota; kingdom Metazoa; phylum Chordata; class Actinopteri; order Labriformes; family Labridae; genus Notolabrus; species Notolabrus celidotus. The sequence continues at coordinate 5,876,147 of NC_048281.1, read as the reverse complement.
CTTTTAGTTCCTGGAAGAGTAGTTCAAAGAACTTTAGTTCCTAGAAAAGTAGCTCCAGTAACTTTTAGTTCCTGTAACTTCTAGTTTAAAAACACCCCTTTAAAACATTTTTAAATAACTTTTTAACATCCACTGAATACACATAACTTTCAGCACTTTTGGTCAAGAGGTTAAGTTCAAATTTAGGACACCATAATGATGCAGATAATTAAGAAGCTTATAATAATTGAGACCTTGACTGGCCTGAACAGAGCCCTAACCTTGACCCCAACAATCAACTTTGGGCTGAGCTGAACTGAAGGCCATAAGTCAAGTCAGGGCCTTGTCTCAAAACCTTGTGTAAAGTCTTCCCAGAAGAGTCCAGGCTGTTATATATTTATATAGAATCTAATCATCCCTGGGGGTTAAGGTAATGCATCTTATTTTCCGCAGTTAGACAGGAGCTACTGTATGTGTGGTTCTGGCCTTGTAGTGTATTGAACTGCAACATCACTTTTACATCTCACACATGACATGTACAGACAGAACAAACATTACCACATATTGGTCCTTCATCCGAGCGGTCTGGACAGTCCACTTTGCCATTGCAGATTTTATCAGGCGTGAGGCAGATAGAGGTGTCGTTGGCACAAGGGTACTTGGGTGGTTTACACACAGCAGACTCACAAGACTCTTCATCTGAGCGGTCCTCACAGTCAATGTCCCCATCACACACCCAGCTCTTTGTGATGCATTTGCCTGTAGAGAATGAGATGTGGAGACATTAACTATTTTTATGTACAAAATTAGTATTTCAAAGGGTTCAAAGTTTCACTGTAGTGCCAACCATGCAGTATCCATGTTGTAAGTATTCCTAGGACTTGAGTGATGCAGAGTTCACAGAAAACAGTTACTGCCTAATAAAACTGAACTTCAACCACAATTTATGCTAACATTCTCCACTTTGGGTTAGATAAATGTATCATTACTCAGTTGCTTAATCATATATTTGGCATAAACATTACAAATGAAAAAGTGTTCCCTTTTCCACGGGGGCCTCAATCAACTATAAACTTTCTCAGCTCTGTGCTGAAAAAATCCACACAGGATCAATATTCTTTGCACCAAGACCTACACTGGAGTGTAATTTGTAATTATCTCACTGTGCAGCTTAGAAAGAGAGAGAGGTGGAACCACTGAGGAAGGTGAGGAAGAAAACAACATAGATGTCAGGATGTCTCATTTTTGCACACAGGTGAAGCCGGGGTCAGAGCATATTCCACTTTACTGTTTTTCCATCAAAGCTCCATGATGGGGTTTCGGCACCCCACTGCTTATGCTTGATGCTGGATCAGTAGGGGGGTGAAGTGACTTGTGTTGGTGTGTAAATTATATACATGTGTTTGTATGTGTGTGTGTGTGTGTGTGTTTAGATTTGTCTGTGTGTATGTTATACACACCCACAGTCACATGACACTCTTGATTGACTCTTATCACCTTTGCGATTCCATTCAAGCTTAAGTGCTGTTAAATGCACAAGCTTCCTCATGCATAAAATATGGTTGACATCTGGGGAAGTAAAACTGTTCTATTTTAAGTGTCATCAGAATGTGTGTGTTTGTAGAGCACATGCAAATGGATGAGAAGGTTAATCATTTGTGTAACTGAATTAATTAAAATTCATATTAGCAATTTCACCTTGAGTGACACGGAAAGAAAATCTCACAGTTTCAACCTGATGAGTTTTATGTCAGTGAGTGTCTGTACGAAGCAAAGTAAGGGACAGGATGTGGATAACAGAGGTGAAAAAAAAATCTATTTTATTCTGGGAGTGGGATGGAGTGCTTTAGAGTCGGTTTATCAAGCATCATAAATGCTTTGAATTGGAGCGCCGGTGGCCTGGTGGTCTAAGCGTGCCCCAGCAGTCGCTAACCCAGCCTCGACTGATTTGCTGGAGGTCTCCCCCCAGTCTCTTATCCCCACTTTTCAATACTCTTTCCAAATATAAGAAACACTAAAATATCTTAACGTGAACTTTTCCCATTAATATTTATTTTAACTGATGGTAACTGGATTATCTTAGTATACTCAAAAGGCTTTATGAAAAAAGCTTTTTTTTAATGCTTTGTTGGTTTGTTTGTTTTATTCATTTTGTTTTGGGGAATTTTCAACAGACTTAATTCTATTTTTCCTTCAAATCTGAAATTGCCAAATGCGTACAGTTGTAGCTGTTTAGGCCCCTGTGACGACGATATGATTCACACTAAGGCCAGGCGATAAATCAATAACGATAATTATTGTGATATAATTTTTCTCAATATAAATATGACAAATGTTTTATAAATATTTAATGTATTTAAACCTGTAATTACACCCCCTGGCCACTAGAAAGGGAGGGGCCATTAATGTGCCTTCACCACCAAACATTAGACTAAAGAAAAACTAGCTATCAGAGAACTAAATCTCAGTTTCTTCAAATGTCACTCAGGACCAAAAGTCAGCGTTTAAATTATAGTTATCGTGATAGTTATCGATATCGACTGATATCAAAAATGTCATCGTAATAACATCTTTTTCAATATCACCCAGCTCTAATTGACACTATCAACATCACAGTCCTCATATCACACTTGGAAAATTGAGTTAACATCAAAAGGGTTGCACTCAGGTGGTTTCAGTCCTACCTGACATACTGTATATAGGTTTATCCATCCGTTTTTCTGAGACAGCCACTCTCACTTGGTTTCTCTAATGGGGTGTTCACACCAAACGCCAAAAAAATAATTTGCGTGAGTGAATTACGTGTTAGGTCAATGTAAAGACTCAAGGAATTGGCAATAGAGTCATACAAGTGATTTTGTTGATTTTATTCGCGCAAATTAAGTGAGTTAACACAAAACAGTCTTCTGTTTTTATGCATGAATTAAGCGATTGTTTGCACTTGATGTGAACGCATCATTGCAGTTCTATTCTGGGTCCCATGATCTTTCCTGCCTATCTGCTGCCTCTTGGGTCCATTATTGAGATATATGATGTCTGGTTCAACTGTTTCGCAGATGATGTATGAGTCTATTTGCCATTAAAGTATATGACCAAAGGTTCATTGCAGCCTTTGCTTGATTATCTAAAGGACATGCAATAAATAAACTTCCTTAACCTTAATAGAAGTAAGACAAAGGCCAAAGTGTTTGTACTTCCTGAACTATTGAATGCTAGCATTCTTGCTAGCAATAATAACATCCACTCTTTAGTTAAGAGTCTTGTTTATTTTGACAGCTTTTAAAATTTGAATCAAATCTGTTGTTAGGTCTACCTTGACTTGCAGCTAAGGTAAATGCCTGTCTCTATCCAAAAGATTTAGAGAGAGTGGTCCATGCATTTATAACAACTCATCTTCACTCTTGTAATTCTTTGTATGTGGGCTTAGACCATTCATCTGTTCAATGCCTGCAGCTAGTTCAAACTGCTGCTGCTCACCTTGTGACTGAAAAGAAAACAAGCATTTATTTTAAAATGTTTCTGTTGGCTTTGAAAGCTCTTGATGGATTGGCAGCACCTTGTGTTGCTGAACTTCCCATTTATACTCCTGCTAGTGCACTGAGGGCAACCAATCAGCTGCTCCTGGGTGTGCCTGAAACTAGGGATTAAGCTTGTGCAGTGACTACCCGTAACCTTTAAATACCATGAGCCCTGACTACTGAATGCTTTGAATCATTGTTGGAGACTGGTGTCTTTTCTTTGGCCTATCTTTTTAAATGACAACATTGTTTTCCCAACAACGTCAGCATTTTTATTATGTTGTATTGTGTATTGTTGTTCTCTTGTTGAACTTTTCTACTTTGAGTATTTTTACTGTGGTCAACATTGGTTGGCTTTAAATATGCATGCTCTAAAGTTGACTTCCCTTATAAAACTAGACGGTGGGAACATGTAATCTACATGCATTTCCCAGATTTACCTTACTACCTAGTGAAGGTTAAGCATTACAAGCTGTATGAGCCTGGATTCAGCATGCCAGTCTCTATTTGCTTAAGAAAGAGTTTCAGCTCCCAGTCAATCATCAGAAATCTTGAATTTGAGGAGAAATGCCAACATGTTTAGAAGCAATGGCCAGCTGTGGTTTACTTACAATTCTTTAAACTCTTCAGAGCTAAGCAAAGTCTAAGTTCAAGAGCACTCAAAGGTACAAAAACGTAGACATTTCTGATTAACAACAAATGGCTAAGTGCTGACAGCGATAATGATGGCAGAGACCAGAAGACTGCTGTTATAAGGTATGAATACCTAATTACAAGCCGTGAAGGATTGAAAGTGGGGTATATAAGTGGTGTATAAATATAATGGGTTTAATGGTTTCTTTTGTGATTTTCAAATGTAAAAATAAGATGAATGATTTAAAATGTCACCTACTCTACAGAGAAGGGTCATAAAAACTGCATGAAATAAGTATGCTAAGTCTTACATAAATGTACTTTAACACACACTAGCCATTTCAGAAACTCAGTTAAGGCTAATTTATACTTTTGCATCGAATCGACGGCGTAGCCTACAATGTGGGTCCGCGTAGCTCCCGAACCTACGCAGAGGCCTACGCACGTAGCTGACGTGCACCTCTTCCAAAATGTAACTACGCATAGAATCGACGTGGACCACAAGCCCTGTGATTGGTCCGCTCAGCGGCATTGTGTTTCCCGCATTTATATCACTTCCGGGAACCCGGACATCAGCCGCTCATCATCCGTGTATTTCATCTCCTCCTCTCTATTCTTCATGTAATCATGTCTGTATGATAAACAGCAACATGTATCAGCTGTAGATTAACATAACACGCTCTGAATCTTTGTGGAAAAGTAAACAGAGATCGTAGCGGGACTGGAAGCAGGCGACCGGCTATCAGAGAGACCACACTGCCCTCAGGCGTTTCGGTGGAGTATTACTGCGCGTCACGGACACATCGCCGCACAAGTATGTGGTGCTCATGTCCGCGTCAGCCCCTGCTGCGTAGGGGAGACGCAGAAGTATAAATCAGCCTTAAGATTCATTAATTGATACAAACTGCTTTTTTTGTCAGTCAGAAATGAGATTAAATGTGGTGGTGGTGTGGCAATACATTTCCAGCGACATATTCTCAGAATGGTCTAACGCTCTGAAGTGTCATCAATTTCTATTGACTTCAGGAACCATTGTTTAGTAGGCATTGTCGGGTCTCAGGGGAGTTAATTCTGATAGTCGGTTCAGTGCAGAAAATTACTTTCCAAAGACTTTTGAATCTGTCCTTAGTGAACCCTTCAGACAATGGGTCCATTGAGGACTTTAAAGAGGTACAACAGAGATTTTATTTCTATATGCAGGGATGGAAATAAAAAAAAACTTGTGTCAGTTAAATCTGGTAATACAATTGACTGGAAGTCATACTGTTCTGTGGCAAGAAAAGTGACAAAGGTACCTTCAAAATAGGACCAATGAAATCATACATGATGTAGAGAAACTGCTGGAATCTCTTAAATTATATAATGCAAGGAGCTGGAAATAAAACTGTTTCTCCCATAGTAGCAAACAGCATCTTCCTCAAGAAACCCCTAAGACTATTGCTCCCTCTTTTATTAATATTTTGTCAGATTGATTACGTAAATTAATAATTACTTGCAAACATTGACTTTATTGTGGTAATGATGAGTGGAAATGTGTGTGTTTGTAGTGTTTCAATTTTGTTAATACTGCAGAACTCCAATGATTGGATAACCTTAATGGCCTCTCATGAATGGCTGCTGGTGCTTTGGCATTAAGCCATGTTTTGAATGTAAGTCACACACACACACACACACACACACACACACACACACACACACACACACACACACACACACACACACACACACACACACACACACACACACACACACACACACACACACACACACACACACACACACAGACAGACTCACACACACACACACACACACAGACTCACACACACAAATGTTTACAGGTGTTCAGAGCACTATTTTCCCTTCAAGCTGATGGACATAGTTTTGTATAAACAGGTCCGTCTCTTTTTCATGATTGAACTTACCACTGAATTCCAGAATGCCCATAAAGAAAAGGTCACCCCATCAGTGTTTGAGTGATGTGGAACAGCAAAGGACCATGGGTATTAGGCTATAAAAGGCTTCTCATAAAAGTTGCTGTGTCTGACTTAACTATTTAAAGCCTTTATTGGACAATCATTTGATAATACATAAATCATCTACTTCAATGTTTGTTTTTATAATGAAGAGAGAATAGCATGATGTTAAGCTCAGGGGTTGGTTTGGCCAATAGTTTTATTTCATTATTTCTAATGACGGCTTTAGTTTAGTTATGATTCTCCAGTCTTTGTTTTTTTAAAGAGGAATAACTTGAATGTTCTTAATGAAAATGATTTGGATAAGGTAACCAAATCCTAATAAGAAGCATACATGTAGCCAAACTGTATTGTTTTTGGCGCAAGCTATGCACTAAGTAAAAGATTATGTATCTCAATCGAGGGCAGCTGTGACGAGAATGTTAACAAGGCTTTTCAAGGGGTTGCCATTGATGGAAACAACAAAGGTCAATGGGTATAATAATTGAAAAAGGAAGAGTGGAACATATTATTGGTGTGCTCTTTTCTTTTACACTAAGTACAACCTGCAGGTCAAACAAGCATTGGTACTACTGGAGCTTCTGTATAACCCAGCAATTTGGGCAAGCACAAGAAAATGTGACAGGTGTACAGGCTTCAATTTGTGCACAACAGAGGCAGGTGTTTGAATCTGAAATCATATTAATATCTTTTGTTGTAATCTGAATCTAAGCCTTTATCTTCTTGCATGCATGTTGCAATGGATTTCAATTTGGCAAAGGTCTCATGAGTCTCATATTTGGGTTTTATCTTGGATTTTTTAAATTTAAAAAAAAGGAAGTATTCTCCCTTTTCTCCCCCACCAGAATTGTACTCCTGGAGAGGGCACTCTGTTCTTTTCCAGAGGACGGAGTGAACTGCATCAGTGCACAGGGGTGTGACACTGCAGAATTACAGTGAATAATAATTGTGTGGTCTAACCAACCCTTCACCACGCGGCGTTGCTTCCACTTTTGATAATACTGTCAAGGGATGAGCAGAAAGCTGTGGCGCTAAAGACAGAAAGCAACCGGGTCCTCATCTAACCTTCTCCTTTCAGCTGCCGGGGAAAAAGTGAAACTGAATAGGCCACTTATATGGTTTGTTCTAATTGGTTGAAAAAGTACATGAAATCTTGCCTACATTGATCAGGAGTGGAGGGTGGTTAAGCTTTAAGAGCCTGTCAGAGGGAAGCCGTCATGAAAAGGAAGGGAGCCATTTGGCAGCTTTGTAACTGATATAAAAATGTTCACAGGCATGGAGACACATTCCTCTTTTCTTAAAGATAACAAAAAGACTTGAGAAAAAAGAACCTTGAGCTTAGTGTTTGTTGATAGGATGTCACAAATACATTAGGGTGAAACGCTACATTAAAGGTGACATATCACGCTTTTTTCATCAATATATATTGGTCTAAGAGGTCCCCAAAACATGTCTTTAAAGTTTATGCTCAAAAAAACACTTTGAAATCAGATTTTGGCATGCCTGAAAAGCCCTCTTCTTCAGCCCTCCTCAGAACAGTCTGTTTTCTCTCTGACCACGCCCCCTCAGGAAGTGGATGTGGCCTCGGCTCTCCAGCACGTTGATCTAATGTTTACATGTTGGCTGAATATACACGGCTGCTCACAGACCGCTTTACTTCAACCCTCTGAATCTGATCCAGAATCTGATCCTGACGGAGAGGCGCCTGCAGCAGGACCTTTCTGAAGGATTGGTCACAGATTTAGTGTTTCTTGTTTTATTTATCAGTATGTAGACGTGTGTCTTGGTACACAGCTACGAACATGTAGCTATGTGGCTATGCTAACTAGCGCTAGCACTTATCCATGATAAATAAAAATCATCCACTAGATCTTCAAATCTGCAGACGTGGGGAGTAAAACCGACCTCTGCCAGAAAGGCAGCAGGACCTTTCTGAACGATTGGTCACAGATTCTGTGTTTCTTGTTGTTTTATTTGTCAGTATGTCGATGTGTGTCTTGGTTCACAGCTACAGCTACAACATGTAGCTATGTGGCTATGCTAACTAGCACTAGCACTTATCCATGATAAGTAAAAATCATCCACTAGATCTTCAAATCTGCAGACGTGGGGAGTAAAACTGACATCTGCCAGAAAGGCAGCGGGACCTTTCTGAAGGATTGGTCACAGATTCTGTGTTACTTGTTGTTTTATTTGTCAGTATGTAGACTAATGTCTTGGTATACAGCTACAGCTACAGCTACGACATGTAGCTATTTAGCTATGCTAACTAGCGCTAGCACTTTTCCATGGAAAATTAAAATCATCCACTAGATCTTCAAATCTGCAGACGTGGGGAGTAAAGCCGACCTTTGTGTTTATTAAGACAGCCTACAACTAGCATGACTCCCTCCTAAGCTCCTTGTTAGCACACATTTGTGCAGGTAATGAAAAACGGAGGGGGGATTCAGTATTATTTTATACAGTCTATGGGCTGAACAAGCTCCGAGCTCTGACTCCGTGACAGACCGGATATTGTTGTGACGTAACAAAAACACTGAAGTCTGAAACGGCTCGTTTCACACACATTTACAGAAAGGTGGAGAAATCAAAACAGGGGCAGAATGGATTTTTTTCATTCTCAGGGGGGTTTGTAGACATGCCAGGGAAACATATTTCAGGTAGAGAACCATTAAAAAGTCAATTTTGCATGATATGTCACCTTTAAAACTCCTAACCAAACTGGCATATTCCCAGATAGCAGTCATGAATGTTTGGATGACATTTCATATTCTATGATGTCCCTCATAATAGGGCTGGGCGATAAAACAATAATGATACTTACTGTGATAGCATTTTTCTTGATATAATTATAACAAACGTTCCATACAAATATGATATATTTAAACATGTATAAAATCACCCCCCAAACACTGGAAAGGGAGGGGGAGCCAGTGTGCCTTGTGTGCTAGTTCCCACCGAAAATTGAACGGAAGAAGAAGACCACCGATCATGTCACAGGGTAAGAGGTGGGCAGGCTTAAAGACGTTTGGAGTGGAATCAACAGTTAAAATGAGAGACAGCAACACTGATGACAAATGTAAAACCTACCAGCTCAAAGCAGAGTCGTTAGTCTACCACTGTGCTGACTCAGCTGTAATTATTAACTTCATACACTTCATTAAATATACTTTCAGGACGTGGGTAAAGGAAGAGCACAGAGACAACTTCTGCTGTTCATTTCTAACACGTTTAATGTCCACCGCGACCGTAGGACAACTGAACACTGAATAAGTGTGATGCATTCACTGCACTGTGGGAAACAATATCACTCTACCTGTAACCCTTAGTAGTCTTGAAGGGGAGAGCACAACTCAAAACAATACTCTATAAACTGATACACAGTTCACAATTTGATATATTTTTGTTGTAAGTTCAAATCAAATTATGCAAATTATCTCAGCCTGAGAAAAAGAGGATGTACAAACTAAAACTTCACAAAAATCTATTCTTACACAAAAGACCTTCTTCCTGTTAGCACCGTCCAAAATGAAGGATTCAAGAAGCTTATGTTACAATGTTACAATGTCATTTAGCAGACGCTTTTATCCAAAGCGACGTACATACGAGAACAAGAACAACACAAGCAAAGATCTAGACAAGAGGAAACAAGATCAGTTAGAGTAACAAAGTGCTTCAAGTCCATTTGGGTGCAGGTACTGCCAAGCAGTGTAAAGGCAATGCACAAAAATAAGTAAGGATTTTTTTATTTTTTTCGAAATAAGGAACATCTACAATGAAGCAACCAAACAATTTAAGACCTTCCATTAACATCATCAACAATTAACATTACCACAATAATGACCAAAGTACCAAGTGCTGGGTCCCTCAAGAGCTGAACACAGATTCCCAGAGTAGAGCAGGACAGTGCGAGTCAATCGTAGCTGGAAGACATGATCTGCCACTGGGGACAACAGTGGAGAACAGTATAGCTAAGTGCATAGTGCTTCCTAAAGAGCTGGGTCTATAGCTGTCTTTTGAAAGTAGAGAGGGACTCTGCAGATCGAATGGAGTTGGCCAATTCATTCCACCATTTAGGGGCAACAGAAGAGAACTATCAGAAAACTAAATCTCAGACACAAGCTAACAAACTGTCTGGTTTCTTCAACTTTCACTCACGACCAAAAATCTGCCTTAAAATTTAAATGAAATAATGATTTTAAATTTATCGTGATGAAAAAAAAAAGTAAATGCTGCCCAGCTCTACCTTATACACAGATCAAAAGCTGACGTATTATATAAAAATTCACATAAATCTTAACAATAGCCGATGATCAAGTTGTATCTTTGGCTCTCTCTCACTGTGTTTCTGTCTTAGTTCAGACAGCTTGTCTTGAACTAAAACTATTTATTGAAGAGAAATGATGCAAGCTCAACTCACAAACAAGCTGGATTTAGTTTTGTTGCCTCAGGATCAGATTTCATACCACAGACCAACCAAAATTATCTGTGCCTGATGAGTAATGAAGTATAAAATCATCACCACATCAGTGTTTCCGGGTGTCAGGCTACATCTAAATCTTCCTGAAGATGTTTAAGACCCATGTAACAGCTGTGACAATTCAAAATGGTGATTCACAGGGAGAAAAGGAAGCACTACTTTCCCTATTTTTGATCTTGGTTTGTTGTTCAGCAGTGTATTGCGTTCACTACCTGTATCTTTGCAGGTAAACTTGGCCTTCGGGTCGCACATCCTTTTAGTGCCCTCGCAGTCTTTCTCATCGCTCCCGTCCTCGCAGTCCTTGTCTCCATCACACCTCCAGCGTTCTGGGATGCAGGTCCCATCTGCGACACAGTGGAATTCCTCTTCGCTGCACTCAATCACGGATGGCAGCACTGAAACAACAGGCGTTCAACAATTACTGCTTCACAGATCTACAGCGCTCTTTCATGGGCTCAGGCGCAGCACTATTAAACTATTATTGCACAAGACATCTTTTAGTGTTTACAAACTTTTATCTTTCCAAGGAGGGCACTTGGCAGTAATAACAGGTCAGTTAAAGCTAACAGGGAAGTTACTACACTTTCAGCATTTAAGGTTTATATCTCTAAGATGTTTCTGTCTTGTGAAATGATTCTTGTCACTATATCTTTCTCCTGCAGCTATTTATATTGAATAAACAAAACTAGTTCCACTACACCGCTATCTTGTGTGCGCTACACTGCTGAACATAACTTTTGAGGAAAATGAATGCTAAATAAAATGGGAGACAGAAACAAATGATTATCTATAATGACTAATTATGACTAAAACAGCAGTCATTTATAAGTCCTCTGCAAATACAAGAAGCAGAGGAACGCCAAAGAGTATCTTTATCTTCTTCTATAGTTTCAGCACATTACAGAAAAAGCAATATGCATTAATTTAAGTCATGAATCCAGCATAGAGAACAGCTGCTTCTGATTAACCATTTGCTTTTTCATGTTAAAGTCGAACCCAAACAACATTTCTTTAAAAGCCAGGGAAAAGCTAGACAGATTCAATCTCCTGTGGGGAAAGCAGAAGCAGACACGGGGGAGTGGAGGAGCCTGCGGTTCCCGTCAGGAAACAGTTTGATGAATAGTCTACACATTCTAGTGACAAGCAAGTCAGCTGTGAGTTTCTAGGAGCTTGCATGAGGTTTCTGTGGTAATTAGATTAAATGATTCAACTCCTGATGGGAAAATTCCCCCAAACGGAGACCAGATAAGATTAGTCACACGTGAATGTGGAGACAAAGTTATTGGACTCAAGCTGGTAAAAAGTTTAATATGTAATCACGACATCTCAATTGAAAGGTGGATTTGAAATGCAAATAAAATCTGTGTCGGATCATTGGCTCACTAATGCAGATGTAGGGAGTCTCTCTTCTCTCATGAAGGCAAACCAGAAGATTCTACTCGCAAGGTCAGATTTTGAAATAATTAAAACAGAACAAAACAAAGAAATGAGTGGATATAGATCAGGGATATTGTTTTCTGATAGTTTAATGTATAATAGGATATAGCATGTAGGTTATGCTTTGCTGGAGGGGCATTGATAGTCCAACGCAATGGCGTATAATTGTGTATGGACCGTATGGACGTGTCCCTACCAATCTCAAATGATGGCTGAAGGGGAAAAAAATGTGCTTCATGCAGCACACAAAGGGTTAAATCCTTTCCCACTTCGGCACTGCCTCCCAAATACGTCTTTGAGACCGGTCTGTTTTTTGATTGGCTTAGCTCCCTGTAGGCTGTTTCGCTCGCAGGTTTTCGCCAGTGTTGCACTCATGTCTGAGGATATCGGCAGGCAAGAAAAGAAAGATGGACATTAGAAGCTATTTCAACAAACAGTGTCAGTCACCAGAGGAAAATAGTCCCCCCTCATATGCAACCGCTAATGAATGCAAAACATCGGTTCTGTTGCAGCCGGATACACAGGCAGACGCTGGGGGCTATGTCCCAACCAATTTCAAAATCAAACCTACGCCATTGGTCCAACGATTTTATATTTTTCACCACTTCACAGTAGGGTTGGGACGAAATATTAATATGATGGGGCTGAGTATTGATATTTTAATTAGATAAATATGGTGCTAGATTTTCATGTCAATTTGACTCACCGCGTCACTACTTAGGGACTCCACGCAGGGCAATGAAGGCATGAATGAGGGGAATGTGAACAGCAGTTTATTGAGCGCACAAGAGATGTTGGACAGAGCTCGAAATGCACTGCAAACTGCTCTTAAAACAAAAAGAGAACAAGCTGTTGTAACTCTTCATGCTGAGACCAGCTTGGTTTATTTGATATCTGGATATATCGTTTCATCATTGTTTTGCAATATATCGATTATCGTAGTATCGCTGTATCGTGATACTATTGTTATCGTGGGCCAGGTATTGCGTATCGTGAGTCACCCAGCGATTCCCACCCCTACTTCACAGAATTGAACAGAGGCGTTCTTACATGCTGATCCACCTCTACAGGTCATGTTCTCATCACTGAAGTCTCCACAGTCATTGTCACCATCACAGGCCCAGTGGTCTGGGATACAGCGGCCACTGGTGCACTGGAACTGGGTGTTGGAGCAGGACTGGATGCAGCCCGCTTCATCACTGCGATCGCCGCAGTCGTCATCTACACACACACACACACACACACACACACACACACACACACACGTGCAAAAACAGTCAGCAAAAACATTCTGACCATTCATCGTTGAACATGTGTTGATTCTTATGATACCTTCAAAAGATTCTTGTCCTTACCTGAATCACAATGCCACTGGATGTTGATGCATCGTCCATTGGAACAGCTGAACTGGGTGACAGGCTCACAGGTGGGGAAGGCTGAAAAAATGTGTTGACAGGTACACATTAAATTAGATCCTGGTCCAACCATCATGCTTGCATTGCAGTTTTATGAATTATAAGGCAAATGCACAGAACTTACACACTTTATTTCTCACTTAAAATGTCTCTCCATACTATTGAAATATGGTCAGCTAGTTTAGAACTAAAGACTGATTTATACTTCTGCATCGAATCGACGGCGTAGCCTACGACGTAGGTCTGCGTAGCACCCGTACCTACGCAGAGGCCTACGGATGAAGGCGACACGCACTTCCTCCAAAATGTAGCTATGCATCAAATCGACGTGGACCACAAGCCCTGTGATTGGTCCGCTCAAGGGCATTGTATTTCCTGCATTTACAGCACTTCTAGGATCTTGGACATCAGCCGCACATGAGCTGTGTATTTCATCTCCTCCAACGTGTCCTCTCTATTCTTCCCTGTAATCATTGCTGTATGAAACATGACCCGACTATTGCTGCACACACTGACACAGCAGTTCGTAGTGCTCATGTCCGCGTAGAAGTGTAAACCAGGCTTTATGTTGAATATCTTAAGTGCCATAGAAAATGATACAAACAATAAAAACGGATCAGCGGTTGAGGATGGCTCAAGGATAACTCATTGAAAAGTCAATGTGTGGTACTTTCTAAAGAGTAGAACTGAATATATCAAACATTGTCATGTGTTATTAAAGCTCCAGATGAGACTTATGGGATGTAGTTCTTCAAGATGCGGCATATTGATTGATCTTCAGAAGTTCTTCAGAAGGAATCTTACAATATAGATAGCCTTGACCTGGACAGTGAAGGAAAATACAAGTAAGACACTCGCTATCATTCCTCCCTTCATCAAAGCTCTGTGCTAAAAGGAACCATGTAAAGCCATGTTTTATTCCATAGTCTGTTTCAATGACCTCTCAAGACCTATGACTTTTATATTCAACCCTTATTTCATTGCACTGAAGGGAAAAAATCCAATCAGATGCTATCCTAGCAGAAACTTTACATGAATGTTAGATAAGTGTGAAACTTAACAATGCAAGCTGGTGATATCAAATCAATGACCCCCTCTGTAGTCACTAAATCACTTATTCAGCACCCATGCCTGCAATCTATGAGCTAAATGAGTCTAGTTATGGCATCAATATCGTCTACCAGCGCTGCAGGAGTGATGGAAAAATAGATTCTTCTGAATTTTGTGCATCAATAATATCGGATGAGCATTTATATTCCTGTCAGATACCATTCTTGATTCCAATTCTGAGATACTGTATATACAGTACCTTTCAAATACCCTTACTGGATGCCTGAAGCTTTATTGACTTCAGAATGCCAGTTTATGTATGAATTGATTTGTTGGCATCTGCTGCTGTCTGCAAAACCTTAAGCGCCTTCCAGGAGAGACACAGTATCTTTATCAGACACGTGTCTTCCATATTTCCCACAAATATGTTCCGTCTCACTGACAGCACATGACTGGTTTGAATTTAACATGCATTAAAAATGAAGCATGAACATGTATAAATAATGCAGGTTCCAAGTAAACAGAGAGTCTGGCAAAAAAAAAAAAAAGGAACAGTGGCATCCATAAATAATGATGGAAGTAAACAGAGAGCCCAATATGAGACACTGTGTGACAACTACTAAACTACTGACAAACAAAATCCAAATTAGCATCAATCTCGAAGGCGGCCACCACTGAGCTTCAGGTGTTCTAAAACCCACAGTCGCTGCACTGAAGCTAAGTGAGCTGCCAGAGCTTCACAGAAGAGTGCCTACAGAGAAGTAATGCCTGAGGAAACTCAGACAACAGTATGGGAGAAATATGTTTTTGCTGCACAGCTTGATTATGATTGAATGAAGCCGAGCATGAACTTTAATTACTGCTTACACCCTGGGTGTTTGTGAATGCGTACTGGAGCAGCTTAGGACACACAAAGGAAGGCTGAGGCGAGACAGCACAGTGCAGAGTTTGGCAAACATCAATCACTGTAAAAAGCTGCTTTAATACAAATAGTGATAAGAAGGGATCTTAAAACCTTTACCCCGATCTTTTAAGTCTATGCTTGTAATAAATCCAGTTCAACCTGCTGCTGAAAACATATTTTACAGCTTAAAAGGATGTTTTCTCATGAATAAAAATGTTAAATACATCTTCAAAGCTTAGGCCATCACAACATGCCTTTTTAAAGTAATGTTTTGCAATCCAGAACACAGACTGAACGAAACTGTCAGTTTCCAAAACACAGCTGAGATGACATGACTTAAAAACAGAGAACGCCTAAAAAGTATGGAGTTTACTCTCACCGCCCCTCTGAGCTGATGCCATCTTTGAGGGCATGTTTACTTCTTTCCAGAGGACTGAGCATTAATTCAACTTCTTAAACTCTGTTTGAAAGTAATGCACGTAAAAAGATGAGCAGAATATTCTACAAGACAAAAAATAAAAAAAAAACACTGCAAGAATCCGTCTTTGCAAATAACTGAGTTGTGATTTAGTGTTTGGCAAGTTGTGCAACATCAGATCAGTCTGATATGGTAAATGGACTACATGATGAATGGACTTGTACTTATACAGCGGTGTTCTGGTCTTTCTGACCACTCAAAGCACTTTTTACACTACTCCTTAAATTCACCCATTCTAACCCATTCACTCACTGATGGTAGAGGCTGCTATAAAAAGTCATCCTTTTTCATTGTTTAGGTGTATTGTAACTCAAATAAAACTACTGCACACTTTTTTTTTCAGCACCTTGCAAAAAAAAGTAAAATCACCGTACAAAAATACCTTGTTGGAAAATTTCCAGACATTTACAGAGAAATGGAAAGTGAACCATTCCCAAATGAAAGTATTACATATTAAAACAAACAAGGTAAATCTCTTTAAATTAGGGATGTAAATTTCAAGTATTTTCTGTGATCGATCTTTGAAAATGTTAACGATCAATTATTGTTTAATCATTAAAAAAACTTGAAAGTTTTCCATGTCAAAAATAATGACAAATGTGTTTTTTTCCACTAAATCAAATGTTCCTTCACGACACAGTGTATATTACTGACGGTATTAAACAGCTGCAGATCATATTGAGGTGTTCAACATGTTAAACATGCTGAATATCAACGTGAGGAGCAGGCTTATAAATAATCTCTGTGGACGCATGGTCAAAGAGTGAAGACTCAGACTACAGCATGTGGATTTACTGCAACAGGACAACTGAGCAGAGTCATATTTTAGACTCACAGTGTCCAGTTTTCTCTTTCTTATTGAGAAAAATAAACATTTAAACATGGTCAGGTGTCAGCCGGGAGCACAACCGGGTCAGAATCTGTCCGGCGGCGGAGAAAAAAGGCGCTTGTGGAAACCTGTCACTCAGCTGCAGCCCCCAGCTGAGCTTCTCCGCTGAGTGCAACACCTTCAGTCGGCTGATTCTGAAACATGCTTTAAACTTTAAACAACATTTGTATTGGGATATTATTTTTAAACAGTAGAAGGCGCTATCGGCATTATACTTCGCAGATAACGCCTTCTACTGTTTAAAAATAATATCCCAAAACAAATGTTGTTGAACCGATTTTAATCCACCCTTATTTGTCAGTTTTTTACTATCTTGCGATATATCCTTACATCCCTGAGTAGAACAGGAGCGTTTCGGATGCACAGTGTGTGGCTTAGATGGAACGCGACACTGCTCTTCCTGTGTTTACAGCCACTGTAGTGGATCTTTGAGCCGATACATCGTCACAGCATTGCTTAGAGCTTGGTCGTAATGACAGCATGCTACCAACAGATGATGCAAACATTTAGATTGTTCCTTTTATAATGCAAACCAGTAATAGCCATTTCCATTGAGCATGTTGGTGTGGACACTAGTGGTGAGGATTGAATACAAAGGACAACCAATGTCACGATCTTCTTCTGCAAGTATCCCTCCAGTCATGCACCAAAGTAATGGACTAAACTTTTATACCCTGGTTATAGTTGGCAAAAGATGTGACAGAATAATGCTGATTCTAAACTCTAGGTGACACTTCACCTTAAATATGTTTACTCATTTCAAAGTCATGAATTCTGTTTATCCTATTTTCAAAATGCATTACTTTGAAGTAGAGATAATAAACTTGATAAGTGAAAATGTTTACATGCTGGGGGAGCTTTATCAAAACTCAAACTCAAAAACTAAATCACCAGTTTTCACCCCCCAGGCACCAGCAATGTATGCCCCAAATTCATTGCAAAGCACCCAATTCCCAGAAGCTGAGATATTCTGTTTGGACTACAGCTACTGACACCCATTCATATCCAAAGAGGCCCAATCATTCCTTCTGTGTACTTCATGTGCTCGGACAAAATGCTGTTTCTAATGGCCTTTTTGAATAATGGAGGACTTATG
Source organism: Notolabrus celidotus (assembly GCF_009762535.1). Lineage (NCBI taxonomy): Eukaryota > Metazoa > Chordata > Actinopteri > Labriformes > Labridae > Notolabrus > Notolabrus celidotus. Next base: position 5,858,295 of record NC_048281.1, on the reverse strand, counting down.
TAGAATGAGAATTAAACTCAACAAGTGTGATTACTTTCATCAGCCTGGTCTGCTTTTTCTTATTATATATATATATATATACGTAGATATATATTAGTCACGTGCTGAAACCAAATGAAAACAAATTAACATTTTATTCCAATGTACTCATCCATTTAATCAAATTATCCAGAGTGGTGCCCAGCACATATCTTGCTGTCCTTTGAGGGTAAGTCTCGAAGTTGCCTTCGTAGGCGGCACTACAAATTTGTTAACAAGTTTTTGGCACCGGCAGCTACATAAATTATGAAGTCACATTTTTAAGGTTTCTAGACAAAAAGAAAATATTTCACTGCTGAAATAATAAATGAACAAGCAGTGCATGCTGAAAACTCAATCACCTTTTGTACCTGCTGAAGAATACCCTTGCTTCAAAGGTAAGCCAATAAGCAATAACTCAAATAACTAAGAAGTTAAAAAGGACAGATTTCCCTAAACGACCTTGTTAGCATTTACTGAGTTGGATTATTTTACATCCTGAACAAACAAAAGCAGCATAGAAAGCCCAGGCAGTCAGATCCATGTGGAGTGACATTTGAATGGCATGTGGCAAATGGCAATGCTTGACTCACTGCATGATGTTTCATCAGATAAATCCCCGCAGTCGTCCTCCCGGTCACATCTCCAGGCTCCAGGTATACATCGCCCGTTCTTGCATGAGAACTGGTCAGCCTGACAGGACTGGGCTGAGAGAGAGGGGGGGAATTAGCCCATTTATTTAATCACTCGGAGTTGATGCAAAAAGCATGTTCAAGCGCTGTAATGAATACTACATCACCAGGATGTTACTTTCTGTCCGCTGCAAATTCTTTATCACTCAATCACGCAGTACAGCAGGGAAAGTCAGCAGGCCACGGGCAATGTGCTTTTGCTGCACCGCTTTGATGAGCATGCACAGGCAACACACAAGTGATTTCTTACTGTTTTGGGATATGCATGTCTATCGGATGATGAGGAACATTCACCATCCTCTAGCTAATGCTTACTGATTGGTCCTGACAAAACTGCAAGAGGCTGCATGGAGGACATACATTGTGATATACTGTAAGTGTTGCCGTTTACTGCTGCCTCTTGTTCATGCCACAGCTATTTATTACTTGAGAGGGCTTTCATACAAAGAGAATGGTTGCAGTGTGCTGAGCTGACAGGTTTAATGGTGATCACAGTCGCCTGGATACAAGACAGCCCTGGACCAGATGTTGATGTACAAACATCTAAAGAGAGCACATTGCATCAGTGTGCTACCATTTAGACAAGAACGCTGTTCTGTTCTGGGATCCTGCCATGAACTTCAACTTTCCCTGTCCCTGTAAAGTTACTAACCATAGACCTTTCTGGAGTCTCTGAGCTCCATTGTCTCGTAGGTTCCATAGATGTCCCAGGCTCCAGCTGCAACAGCCACTACTACTACTACTACCATCCGTCCCATCACTATCATCACTGTCTCTCTCTCTTATTCTCCCCTATCCCTTTTTCCAACCTCAACTCGGTCATGAGTCTGGTTCTGCTCGAGGTTTCTGCCTGTTAAAAGGAAGTTTTTCCTTGCCGATGTTACTTGCTAAATGCTGCGAGATGCAATGCTCATGGTGAGATAAGACTGAGTCCTGTCTGTAAGAGGGGACTGTCTCCTGTCTTGGTGTTGGGTCTTTGTTAATAATTTAACATAGAGTATGGTCTAGACCTTCTCTGTTTGTAAAAGCATCTTGAGACAATGTTTGTTGTGATTTGGTGCTTTACAAATAAAGATTGATTGATTGTTTTTATTTGTTGCAGTCTACATTAGCTTGAATTGAATTTGTTAAGAAATCAATTACAGTAGTGTGTTACAAACATTCACAAAACTGGTCCTTCAACCACAAAATGCTGCTCTGATAACAGCGTCAGAAAATTCAACAGCGTTCCCGCTAAGCCAAGTGATGTTTTGGTGCAACTGATTGAAAACCAATCATTGTGCAAAGAAAACAAACGATAATGGCTGACAGATTTTGTGAAATTACAGGAAATTATCTTTTCAGCACAGTTGATAAAACTGTAGGAAAACAACAAACAGGAGCCAAGGCTTCTCTAAATCTAATGAAATATGAATGTGGTGCGGTACACACCTGAGCATGTGGTGTTGGCCTCGTCCTCATTGTTCCCACAGTCATTCGTTCCATCGCAGAGCCATCTTTTTGGGATGCAGCGGTTGTTGCTGCACTTGAACTGATCGACGGGACAGGTGTGGTTGACTAGAGTTCAAAGAAAAGAAGTCTGTCAGTGACCCGGCAGCTGAATGAATCAGACACTTCTGTATGAGGAAATAATTGCACTTTGTCGACCATGTATATGTACTTGTGTACTATGTATACTTAACTGTTCATTCACCTTATATCTAACTTCATTCAACTCTTCTCATATTTATTTCCTGATTGTACTTCTTTTAAAAAATATGTATGTAGCACAAAATATCATCTCACTGTTTAGACGTATATGGTTGAAATGACAATAAAGTAGAACCTGACCTGACTTGACTTGAACTAGTTTCAGTGTTTTCTCTCTTTTTAAAGGGGACATATCATGCAAAATGGACTTTTTAATGGTTCTCTACCTGAAATAAGTTTCCCTGGCATGTCTACAAACCCCCTGAGAATGAAAAAAATCCATTCTGCCCCTGTTTTGATTTCTACACCTTTCTGTAAATGTGTGTGAAACGAGCCGTTTCAGACTTCCGTGTTTTTGTTACGTAACAACAATATCCGGTCTGTAACGGAGTCAGAGCTCGGAGCTTGTTCAGCCCATAGACTGTATAAAATAATACTCAACTTCTCCGTTTTTCATTCCCTGCACAAATGTGTGCTAACAAGGAGCTAAGGAGGGAGGCATGCTAGTTGTAGGCTGTCTTAATAAACACAAAGGTCGGTTTTACTCCCCACGTCTGCAGATTTGAAGATCTAGTGGATGATTTTTATTTATCATGGATAAGTGCTAGCGCTAATTAGCATAGCTACATGTTCATAGCTGAAGCTGTGTACCAAGACACACGTCGACATACTGACAAATAAAACAACAAGAAACACTAAATATGTGACCAATCCTTCAGAAAGGTCCTGCTGCCTTTCTGGCAGAGGTCGGTTTTACTCCCCACATCTGCAGATTTGAAGATCTAGTGGATGATTTTTATTTATCATGGATAAGTGCTAGCGCTAGTTAGCATAGCCACATAGCTACATGCTCGTAGCTGTGTACCAAGACACACGTCGACATACTGATAAATAAAACAACAAGAAACACTAAATCTGTGACCAATCCTTCAGAAAGGTCCTGCTGCAGGCGCCTCTCCATCAGGATCAGATTCTGGATCAGATTCAGAGGGTTGAAGTAACGTGATCTATGAGCAGCCGTGTATATTCAGCCAACATGTAAACATTAGATCAACATGCTGGAGAGCCGAGGCCACATCCACTTCCTGAGGGGGCGTGGTCAGAGAGAAAACAGAGTGTTCTGAGGAGGACTGAAGAAGAGGGCTTTTCAGGCATGCCAAAATCTGATTTCAAAGTGTTTTTTTGAGCATAAACTTTAAAGACATGTTTTGGGGACCTCTTAGACCAATATATATTGATGAAAAAAGCGTGATATGTCACCTTTAAATCACAGTCAAGGTAGCCAACGTGCTTTGCTTTTTGGTTGGACCACAGCAAGGCAAGGTCAGGCCTGTAAACGCCAAATTCTGCCCCTTTCTTCATGAACGGTGGATAATTGTGTTTGACTTTCTGCTTTTTCAAAATGATTTAACCCGCACAATCATCCATTAAGCCCTCAGGGGGCTTTTAGAGTGGTTCCATTTATTGATGGCTGCTCATACTAAAGCAAACGCAGGCTACAATGACATATCCTGCTGGTCCTTGGAACCATTACCTGAACATTTAAGTCTTCTGAATTCAACAGTTTGAGATAAGCTACAGTAAGTACAATAATGATACAGGGTCAGGCCTTATAATATTAACATTTTGGCTGTATTATTCTTCTCATAAGGACTTGAAGATGATATATGTTCATATTGTATAACATGTTATTTCTATCATCTATCATCTCTCTCTCTTATTCTCCTCTATCTCTCTTTCCAACCCCAACTCGGTTGAGGCAGATGGCTGTCTAACATGAGTCTGGTTCTGCTCGAGATTTCTGCCTGTTAAAGGGAAGATGTTTTTCCTTGCCGCTGTAACTACTCAACTCAACTTTATTTATATAGCACCTTTCATACATATAAACATGCAGCCCCCAGAAAACAACAGCAATGGTAACATTATAAAAGGCATTATTATAAATGAAATACTTAAAAATAAAATAAAATCAACACAGTAAAATTCATAAAATATGTAATAGTGGAAAGAAAAGAAAAATAAGGCAGTATTAACAAGATCAGATGAATACAAGAAATAAATAGATAAATAGATGATTAAATAAGATAAATAAATGTCAAAGCAATGATTAAAATAATAGTGATGCAGTCCAGGGCTAAAAATAAATGACTCCAAATTAAAAGCTAGATATAAAATGTAAGTCTTAAGTTTACTTTTAAAAACACCCAGAGAGCTCGCCGTTCTGATGTCCAGAGGCAGAGTGCTCCATAGCTTAAGGGCATAAAAACAGAAAGCTCTCTGGCCGGTGCTTGTGTGAGACACACGAGGAACATTTAAAAGGGAAGCATTCGAGGACCTCAGTGATCATAAAACATACAATGACAGGAGATCAGTGATTTATGGAGGAGCAAGACTGTTAAGAGCTTCAAAAACAAGTAAAAGTACTTTAAAATCGATTCTAGAAGAAACAGGGAGCTAAATACTTGGAGGTGCAATTCTCATTGTGGATTTAGATGGGATAAGATCAAGTCCTGTCAGTAAGAGGGGGCTGGATCTTATCCTGTCTTGATGTTTGGTCCCACTGTCGAGGCAGATGGCTGTCTAACATGAGTCTGGTTCTCAAGGTTTCTGCCTGTTCAAAGGACATTTTTCCTTGCCGCTGCAACTTGCTAAACGCTGTGAAGTGCAATGCTCATGATGAGATAAGACTGAGTCCTGCCTGTAAGAGGGGACTGGATCTTATCATGTCTTGATGTTGGGTCTTTGTTAATAGTCTAACACAGGGGTTCCTAAACTTTTGAGCCCGCAACCCCCAAAATAAAGGTGCCAAAGATTTGTGACCCCAACTGACCCTCCAAATGGTTAAATGTTGAGTCATACTTTATTCACTTCATACTTCAAAATGAGTGTACTTACATGCACATGTGATTGTGTTTCCTCTGCTTCTGTGAATTAACCTGCTGCTAATGATCCTTTTGGTAATTAACTGTTAGCTAACCCTAACTCTAACTTTAGGAGTCATCTGGCAACAAAGAAAGGCAGAAAACTAATGAAATGTACTTATTTGCAGGGCTTTATTTCAAATGTAACTACTATTTGTGTGTATAATTTACAATAATAGGTAAAATAAGCAAATTTAGATTACTTAAAAAAAACAAACACAAAATCCGGAATACATCTCGTGATCCCACATTGGTGTCTCACGACCCCCTAAGGGGTCGGGACAACTCACACTTTAAGAACCCCTGGTCTAACAGAGTACGGTCTAGACCTGCTCTGTTTGTAAAAGCGTCTTGATATAACATTTGTTGTGATTTGATGCGCTACAAATAAAGATTGATTGGCTGATATCCATAGCCTCCTAGAGAGACTTCACTGAAACCATAAGCCATAAAAGGGAATGTTTTAGAAGAGAAGCACACTCAAGTTTCTCCTTGGCAGTTTATTCTTAAACAGGGGTCAACCAAGTCTCTATAGTAATATTTACAGTGTCTCAAGTATATTTCTATGAGGTTACAGAGCCTTAATTTTTAAGCCAATTTAACATAGCTTGGAAAATGTTTCACTGTAACAACCATGCTTCTTCTTTACCAGCATTCCTTTTTTACAGCCTCCATCAACATTTATCTATTTTTTAAGTTAATACCCTATGTCCCTCTTACATACTAAAAAAAACAAGTTAGTGGACTGTACAAATATATGATATCCCTGGAGAGCAGATAATTGATTTTTCAATTCTGATATTTCGGGCAGAGGATTACATTATAGTGCTTGCCGTCAGTAAGAAAAGCGTCTTACAGAGTGTTTACTCCACTGATTTGTTGGAAGCAAAACAGCTTCAGTGAGAGCATAAGAGAAGACAGCATTGGGGAGGAGGAACACTTTTTACTTCTTCTTTAGAGACACTTAGGAACACAGACGATGTCAGCAAGAGTGAGTCAGCATTTGAAAAGCCTTGCTATTCTCGCCTGATGCATGGTTGTGCATGTAATGTTATAAAAATGTAAAATAGCTGTACAGTGTGTCTGTGTGAATGCAGTGGGGTTGGCCTGAAATGCAAACAAGTTTTTAAATCCTCACAGCAGCTGTGGCTCTCCTCATCACTTCCATCCAGGCAGTCGTCATCTCCATCACATTTCCACAGCGCCCGTATGCAGCGCTGATTGTGGCACTGGAACTCATCGCTTTTACATCGCTGTGGCTCTGAACCACTGCTTGATGCATCTGGGAGAAACAAAATCAACAGGAGACTTCCTGTAAATAATGAGTTGAGTGGAATTATTGGCAAAGCAATAATAGCAGAAAAAACATGTTAATAATGTCTCATGACCCAATGTGTTACTTTTGGGAGTTGGATCATATTCCTGGAAACCCTCAGAGATAATTCCAAATAATTCATTTATTTGAAAGCACATTTGCATATGAATACATCAAGTTATTATTCTATATTTGTCCCATAGGATGAAGCCGGGTTTACACTACACTGGGGCCTCTTGCACTGTCTGATTCATTATGTCCTCCTACCTGCACAGGTGACATTGTTTTTCTCCAGAACCTGGTTGTCAGCGCAGGCACACACTCTGCCCCCTGGGATGGCAAGGCAGAGGGTACTGCAGCCCCCATAATTCACACTGCAAACGTTGTCACCTGGAGAAATATATAGATCCCAAATTAGGTGTCTTGTTCATTCAAAGCAATATTTTCTACAGCCGCCATGAAGAGCAGCAGGTTTCTGTGGTTGGTTTTCTTTCATTCCCCTCTGTGCGGTGGCTGGGGGTCGGCTTTTTACATTTTATAAAACAAAACGAAATAAGCAAAACATTTTTACCAAGACCAAAACAAATTTACATTCAAGAAAACAAATTTACACAATCAGAAACACTTTTACAAGTGGTGAGACATTTATAACAGTCAGGAAACAAAATTACAAAGGAATGTACCAATGATTTTCAAAATAAAAGACGTCTGTAAAATGAAATGTGCAACAGCCAGTGAATTATCATATATTTGACAAAAACAACCTTGTATCTACTTAAATATTTGATTCAGACTGATCAGATAATGTGTTCCTGACAATCTTGGCTATATCTGATTTTGGAATTTCTAAATAAATGTTTATGCCACATTTCCAATGGTTTTTATTTTGAAATTCCAAATCAGGTTTAGCTATGTAGGAACACATTTTGAGGTGTTCTCTTATCAGTCTGAATCAAAAAGGCTATACCTGAATCGGAATTTCAAAATAAAAACCATTGAAAATTAAGCATATACATTTATTTTGAAATTCCAAATCAGATATAGCTTTTACAAAGGATAGATTCTGACAGAAAAGGAACAAAAGAAAGATTTTCAAAATAAAAGACATCTGCAATATGAAAATATGCAACAGCCAGGAATGAATACATACATTTGACAGGCATTCTCTTATCAGAATGATTAATAAAACAGCTATACCTGATCCGGAATTTCAAAATGAATGTATATGCTTAATTTCCAATGGTTTTTATTTTGAAATTTCAAATCAGATATAGCTGTGTTGATTAAGACTGATAAGAGAACACCTCAAAATGTGTTCCTGTCAGTCACAACTATAGCTGATTTGGAATTTCAAATTAAATGCATATGCTTAATTTCCAAAGGTTTTTATTTTGAAATTCCAAATTAGATATACATAGCTGTGATTGGCATGAACACATTTTGAGGTGTTCTCCTATCAGTCTGAATCAAAATACTTGAGTGGAAACAAGGTTGTTAATATCAAATGTATATATGCATTCCCTGGCTGTTACACATTCATATTACAGACGTCTTTTATTTTGAAAATATTTGGTACATTCCTTTTCCGTCAGAATCTACCATTTGTAAATTTGTTTCATGACTTGTAAATATGTTCCGTTGCTTGTAAAAGTGTTTCTGATTTTGTAAGTGTTTTTTCTTAAATGTTAATTTGTTTTGGTCATGGTAAAAGTGTTTAATGTCATTTTGTTTTATAAAATGTTGAAATGTTTTCCAAAATGAAAATATGTCTCCATCTGTAAAAGTGTTTCATCCTTTATAAATTTGCATTGCCCTTCCCAGCCACCGTACCTCTGTAAAGTGGACAGCAAATGTTCAGGGGTCAAAGTTACATTTCTCGTCTTGTCTTGTGGAGACAGGACAGGTGTACGCCACGTGATCTATGACCACATGTCAAGTGATTTATTAGGAACATGTCAAGTTGTAGATATTTGACATTTTAATCCCCTTTGGAGAAGTCATTAGTCTTCCTGGACAAAGCTGACATTCCTCAAAGCAAAATGATGTCACATTTAAAGTTAAAGCATAAGACAGCTTTGTCACTTTCATTAAACACAAAGCCTGAATGGAGAACCTGAGCCAATGAGATAAAGCTTTCTGGTTTTGTAAGGGCCAATCATTAATATTCAGGGAACCAGATAGTTAATGAATCTATGCAGTGGCATGAGCGATACAGAAATGTCCAACAAGAAGACACTCTGCTGTGGGTGATGTAGCCAGTGAGGGTCAATACAGTTCTCTACTGTCACAGCATGAATCCATCATCATTTGGTGGAGAATTGAGCAAACTCCTCCAACCCTGGGTAACCTTATTTAACTGCACTCTGAGCCCGGAGTGATGTTAGAGTTGCTGTCAGTGTTGATCAGTGCGCTGGTTTACATGGTGAAATTTGACACAAGTAGGCAAACGTGAGGTCTCTGATGTTTTTATCACATTTACTCCTCTCTATTAAATAAATGTGTATAGGGGGTACAAACGCCATGACACAGCGCAGAGTGCTTCTATTTTCAGAGAAAAAAACAGCCACTTTCTCTGTAAGGAGAGCCATGGTTCACTGGATGAGCAGTGCATGAAGGAAAAGCAGCCAACCTTGCTGACTCTGTGCGTCATAGACACGCAAGCCAAATAGTGGTGGTCTCTCGCTTCGCAGCAGAGTGACATCGCCGGTGGACAAGTCCAGCTGGAAGACAGAGGCGTTCATGTACTCCGTCCAAAAGATGAAATTACGATGATGAGAGATTCCGAATGGATGGTTCAGCTCTTTTCCATTGTACACCACCTGCAACATGAAGCAAACATGCAGTGGAATCAAAAGATTAGAAGAGCCATGGAAGATACTGCCGCCAACAAAGACATCTATCATCTCAAAGAGGCTTCGAGCTGTTTAAATATGGGATAAGAAATGATTTGATCAAAGTATATGATGAATGTGATTCATTTTCTTTGCACAAATTTATTCACACAAGGCTGTCTGCCTATAATAATGTTTGCTAGAATCTTGGCATTGATTAAATAGCATTCGCAAATAATTCATTAGCTTAATATGCCAGTACAACTAGAGTCGACAGGAGCAATTGGGGATGAAGGGCTGTCTTGTTGGCAGTTATGGGAAGAGGAGCAGCTTCAATCATTGTACTGCTTTGCACATTAACATTGTATCATCTCTAGAATTGAGAAATCAGCATTGTACTCTGAAATTATGAGACAATATTGAAAAGGGAGGCACTGATTTAACATTGAGTAAATATGACAATAGAAGAGGTGAAGATAATGGATTGGCGGAAGGATGGATAAACTACTATTACAGCTCTGTAGTGCTATAAGTGCTCCAACAAGTCAAGTTGGAATTTATATCCCTCAGAAAAAACAGCAACAGACAGAAAAGAGGCAAATTAACATTAATCTTTTGCCAAATTTAAAATTCCAGAAACATCCATTTAACAAAAAAAAAAAAAAAGAGGAGGAAAGTGGGTTTCTTTTGTGTTGTTTTTTGACATTATGTCACAAAGAAGTCAACCTTCAACCTTTGGTATTTAATGACTCGTTTTAGAGTTTTATTTAATAAGGCATGCGTGCCAAATTGTGTCATAACAAGGGTGTGAACTATGGAGTTATGGTTGGAAATGTTTCTGGAAGGATCAGAGCGACATTTGACCTTCAACCACTGAAATCTAATCCAAATATCTGAGAGTTGAAGCAGCGTTTGTGCTCTGATTGAAAATAATCTTCCGTCTTCAATTACAACAGGCAGAAAAAAATGCTTTGCTAGATTTGGTGTAGGTCTGACAGCTTCACTTTTTGTTGCAGGTTGCTCATTAAATGCTAAATCAGATAAGAAGATGTTCATAAATTTGACAGTGTTTTAATGAAAACTTGATTAAAAAGGTGTACACTTTTTAGGGTGTGAAATTTAATTAAATTAACATCTTGAAAAAACCTTCATATGTATTTTAAGGTAATTCCACAGTCCAGGGCCCGTATGCACGTCCAGCCATTACACAAACAGGACCATTAGTCTTAACGTACCGTTATGGAGCGGCCCATTTGGCCGTAGTGTTAGCCGCATACACGACTGCAAATAATTGGCCAATTAACTAATTGTGCCATGAAAGCGAGGCTGGTGCAAAACGTCATATGTACAGGGAACCTCCTGGAAAACCACTATCCAACCAATTCAAACTGCGCAGGTCTACTACACATAAACAACAATAAACATGGCGAGCGGTACCGCTGTGACTGAGAGAAGATCAAGAATAAACCATGTTTCAGCAGAAGAAATGGACATTTTATTACAAGAATATAGAATGAACAAACAGCTGTTATCAGCAAGTCAATCCTCAAAGATAACAAACAAGGAGAAAGGTAAAGTCTGGCTTCAGATCTTGAACCGGGTAAATGCGTGTGGTGTTTCTGACACACAGTAGAAGACCTACAAAATAAATTAAGCAACATGAAAGCAGCTTTGCGCAACAAGCACCGCCACCAACGTGGTCCAGGTGGAGGACCACCTGCCCCCCCAATGAAGGATGAGGACTTGTTAACCGAGTTGTTTGGGAAGGATTCACTTCACGGTATTGCTGGTAGGTTACCTATGAATTATGTTCTAATTCATTCCTGTGAAATAATCCCTAAATATCTGTTGTCTTTGCATATTCCATCTTAAACGTAACACATAAGCACGATGTCCTCCATCCTTTAAACAGCCTAACAGGTGTGGTAATCCTGCCGTTAGTACCTGTAATGGTGGGGTCAACCGCTATTAAATGTAAAGCATTGTTGGGGTGTTAACCTGGCTCATGCATACCGCTAATCGGTTGATCCCCATGTCTTAAAACTCACCATTCTTCCAGTCCCATTCAGATGGATCTTCTCAATGTGATCATAGTAGGCGTCACACCAGTACATGGTACTGGTGCTGTGGTCCAGTGTCAAACCATTAGGCCACAGCATGTTGGAGGTGACGAAAATGCGCCGATTGGATCCGTCCATCCAGGCCGTCTCAATCCGGCCTATGCTGTCATTGACCTCGTCCTCTTCCCAATCTGTCCAGTACATCCAGCTAATAGATGAAGATACAGACAACCATTGTATGAATAAACTAAGATCAGAAAACATCAGGTAAGATCATCATCATCATCATCATCGGAAACAAACAAACACTGATCATATTCCATGCTTCAAAAAAAGGAAACAAAATGACAGGTAATTTCAACTGCCTGCTTCTCAGTCATTCCTGCCCTGACGTGCTGACACACTGTTAGATGGTTGTGCTTGATGCTCCCTTCATCAGCCTCCTGCTTTGATATATCAATCAGTGCACATGTGACAGCGTGTTCCTTCAGGCTCCTCTCAGAGTGATGTACTAACACACAGTTAAATTTACAATGTGAGTTCAGTTCTGAACACCCATGGGAGGGCATGACTGTGCTCCCCACTGATTCCTTTACAAGCATCTTTGATTCATACCAGGCACGGGAAAGACAACATAACATGTACTGATAAGAACAGGAACATAACCTATAGTTCAGGAGATTGGTTTTCACCTCATGACGAGTGTCCCGAATGAATCAAACTGGAGAGCAGATGTCTCATATGTAAAAGCATACAATCAAAGTAAGTCAAAAGTGAGTGTATTGCACACCAAGAAAGTATTCAGGCATATCAAGTGGGGGTGCTGCTTGACTGCACATCAAAGTAAAGTCCTATACTCCCCACCAAAATAAAATTCAGTGTATCATGTGTATGCCAAGAATGCAACTCTCAGAGGGCCTGTGGTATTTGAAACATGATTGGGTCAACGATTTGACGTGATCTACTCTCTAGTAACCATACTCAGGGGATATGCTCTGTTTGAGTGCTGCTGACTGAGCCATGTGGCCTCTGTTTCTCATCAATGATAGAGGGCTGGCTAAAGGAAGATGAAACAGAATGGGATATGGAGGTGAATGAAGACTCCCTGTGTGCTGAAGTCATTTTTTTTTTTTTTTATGGCCTTATGAATCATTCAGTGAGTCTCCACACTCGCACACACAGAGACCCGAGTCGGATGGACTCATGGACACTATGCTTGCATCATAAGGACAGTAAAAATACCTCTTTCCTTCTATTGAAAGAGGAATCAGTATAATGAGTCAAGATTAGTCATGCCTCACATATTCATCTAATGGAACAATTCATTTTTCAATTAGTTGATCAGCAAAGGTCGAATAACTTGATAATACTCTTATTATTTTATTGTTTTTAAGATGGTTGGATGGAAAAAGTATTTTGAAGAGATTATCTAGGATACTATCTCAGCTTGATGTAAATCTTTGGTCACTATCATCTCTCTCTTATTCTCCTCTATCCTTCTTTCCAATCTCAGCTCAGTCAAGGCAGATAGTTGAGTCTGGTTCTGCACAAGATTTCTGCCTGTTAAAAGGAAGTTTTTCCTTACCACTGTAACTAGCTAAATACTGCAAGGTATAATGCTCATGGTGGTTTAAGATGAGATAATACTGAGTCCTGTCTTAAGAGGGGACTGGGTCTTATCCTGTCTTGATGTTTGGTTCCACTGTCGAGGCAGATAGCTGTCTAACATGAGTCTGGTTCTACTCGAGTTTTCTGCCTGTTAAAAGGAAGTTTTTCCTTGCAGATGTTACTTGCTAAATGCTGCAAAGTGCTCAGTTCATTGTTGATTAAGATAAGATTGAGTCCTGTCAGTAAGAGGGGACTGAATCGTATCCTGTCTTGATGTTGGGTCTCTGTTCATAATTTAACATAGAGTGCGGTCTAGACCTGCTATGTTTGTAAAAGTGTCTTGAGATAACGTTCATCATGATTTGGCACTATATAAATAAAATGTTGATTGATTTTGGGATGTTCTACAGATCTAATAATTATCAATTCATTGTGAAAAATAAGCGTCAGAATGAATATTATTATTGATAGTTGCAGCTGTATTATTGTAATTTAAAGCAGGCTGATATTCTGTCCTCAGAGGGTGTTCACATGCAGCCAGAAATGCAAGAAACAGGAAGTAAAATGTGAGTTAAAAGAAAAGAGTGAAGGGGGGTTTAGAGAAAACAATTTAACTCAATGCATATTTTTTTTTCAAACCTATCCGTCTATAAGTGAAAACAGAGTCTTCAGGAAAATGATGCAGGTTTATAAACACACAATCCAGAGTCACACCACTCAACTTGAGTGTTATTTTTGTGGGGATTTCACACGTGAATACATGTATGAGATTTCTAATGCAGCACGGATAGAGAGGTGTGCAACTGTTAAGTAGTCCTTATCATCTGAACGCAGGCTAGAGGATGCAAACAGAGCAGAAAATAAGGTAGCAAGTATGCAGTAAGGAAATCAGTTGGAGAGGTGCATCCATTTTACCTGAAGAGACCCTTCCAGCAGAGCAGATAGAGATCAAAGAAGTGCCGCTTTCAGGCTGAATGCTACTTCTGAAGCCCAAAACTAGCTTTCTAATCATTTGTGCTGCCAGTGGGAGGGAAGGAGTAAAAGTTATTAATCCTCCTACAAAAAGTGACATGATATTCCCCACCCCCAACATTGCTGCTACAGAATTCATGTCAGGGTTTTAATTCTGAAAGGAGGCTAGTAAGCTCTTCACTCATTAGCTACATCATTCAAGGCTGTGTTTTCAGTTATTTTTACAGTCTGCATCATTTCCTGGGAGGTAACCAGTCTGATGCATATGTGGCTCGTATTCATAGATGTGAATCACTGTGAGGATACAGAACATGTCACAATTATCTGAAGTATCTTGGACTAAATTATCATTTTGGATCTTTAGAGTAGTGATTAGAAATATTTGGGACAAGAAGAAGTAAAACCAAAAAAAACACATGAATAAGTGTTGATTTGGTGTTTGTGCTTACAGCAAAAAAACAGATTTGTATGGAAAACTATTGGAGCATCCCTCCTTAGGCTTTAAAACTAATCTCTCACTGCTATGAATTTGTTGTGTGTTAATATGATTCTAGCCTCTAAGTGTTAATCCTTAAGATTCTTTAGAAACTCAATGATATTTCGCTCATCTTCTCTATATATGTAAAAGCATCTCTGCTGGGCTGGTCCTTCAAATATTAAGTTGTAAGGGGATGCAGAGAGGTGGTAACTGAGGCCTACTGAATGCACCATCCTCCCGCAAAGTCTGTCACCATTAAAACAACAGATGTTTCCCAGTTTAACTGTGCTTTATTTGGGATAGCAGACTGTCGCCCAAATTAGGATATAACCATCATCCAAGCAAATGTCTTATTAAAACAAATTATCTTTCAGATTAAGATTTATATGAGGATTTATATGAGGTTGTAAGAAAATTGATGAAATCCATACATTGGTGTTAAAGGTGACATATCATGCAAAATTGACTTTTTAATGGTTCTCTACCTGAAATATGTTTCCCTGGCATGTCTACAAACCCCCCGAGAATGAATAAAATCCATTCTGCCCCTGTTTTGATTTCTCCACCTTTCTGTAAATGTGTGTGAAACGAGCCGTTTCAGACTTCCGTGTTTTTGTTACATAACAACAATATCCGGTCTGTCACGGAGTCAGAGCTCGGAGCTTGTTCAGCCCATAGACTGTATAAAATAATACTGAATCCCTCCCCCATTTTTCATTACCTGCACAAATGTGTGCTAACAAGGAGCTTAGGAGGGAGGCATGCTAGTTGTAGGCTGTCTTAATAAACACAAAGGTCGGTTTTACTCCCCACGTCTGCAGATTTGAAGATATAGTGGATGATTTTTATTTGTCATGGATGAGTGCTAACGCTAATTAGCATAGCCACATAGCTATAGGTTCATAGCTGTAGCTGTAGCTGTAGCTGTGTACCAAGACACACGTCGACATACTGACAAATAAAACAACAAGAAACACTAAATCTGTGACCAATCCTTCAGAAAGGTCCTGCTGCCTTTCTGGCAGAGGTCGGTTTTACTCCCCACGTCTGCAGATTTGAAGATCTAGTGGATGATTTTTATTTATCATGGATAAGTGCTAGCGCTAGTTAGCATAGCCACATAGCTACATGTTCGTAGCTGTGTACCAAGACACACGTCTACATACTGATAAATAAAACAACAAGAAACACTAAATCTATGACCAATCGTTCAGAAAGGTCCTGCTACAGGCGCCTCTCCGTCAGGATCAGATTCAGAGGGCTGAAGTAACGCGATCTCTGAGCAGCCGTGTATATTCAGCCAACATGTAAACATTATATCAACGTGCTGGAGAGCCGAGGCACATCCATTTCCGGAGGGGGCGTGGTCAGAGAGAAAACAGAGTGTTTTGAAGAGGAATGAAGAGGAGGACTTTTCAGGCATGCCAAAATCTGATTTCAAAGTGTTTTTTTGAGCATAAACTTTAAAGACATGTTTTGGGGACCTCTTAGACCAATATATATTGATGAAAAAAGCGTGATATGTCCCCTTTAAATGAGATAAAGGTTCAAGAAAATATATGAAAACTAAAGCATATAGCGCCAGTGACATCTTTTAAATCCCCTCCTTAGACCCATCTTTACAGACTTGCTTTTATGTGACTCTGTCCATTTAACTGCTTTTCAAAAAATATGTATTATCTTATGTTTTATCTAATTAATTAATTGTTTTCAATTGTATTTGATTATTCATTGATTTCTTTCTTACTTTATAAATGTAATATTCTTATCTTTTTTGTATTTATTTATTTATTTATTATTTAATCTTAGGTTTTTCTTAAGTTTTTTTAACCTCTATACAATGATTTATTGGTCTACTGTTTAACCACTTTATTCAGTTTAATTTGCGTTTATTCTTTTAAATCTTTTACATCGTATTTTGTTTTTTGTAGATTTTCTACACTACACTTTGTAAACATTTGTTTTTAAAGGTGCTACACAAATACCATTATTATCATCATTATTATTATTATCATCATCATCATCATCATCATCATCATCATCATCATCATTATTATTATTATTATTATTATTATTATCATCATTATTATTATCATCATTATTATTATCATCATTATTATAATTATATTTTTGAAAACTTTTGGTTTGACACTAAGTGTTTAGTGAGTGCTTGTCATGTAAAATCTTGTTGGTTTGCAACAGTAACATTGTTTAGTTTAGAGTCAAACCAGAAATTGAGTCCTAATCTAGCACAGGTCCACTTTAGCAAACCCATATACGCACCTACCAAACTAACACCATCGTGCATTATTCTCTTTCAGGCCTGACATGACGCGCATATCATCATTTATTACCCGGCTTTCTTACTGATCTTCCAGTTAAAATCAAAATAAAAGGATCTTTTAATCAAGGTTTTTCTTACCAACGTGTTTGTATTTTATGTTAGTAGCTGAATAATAAGCGGGATAATGTATGGTTAGCAGGTAGTTATGGTAAATAGAAGACAAGACCCTAACTACCTGCTAACAATACATTATCTCTTACCTTGAAGATGGTTACTGGAATCAGCAGAATACGTATCAGCAAAGGGTTGTAAGAGGGAAGTTAATGCAACATATTTCCCTTCATTAATATGTATCCAGGATCTAATAAGGTGAACAATCTGACAGTAAATGACCTTCAATGTAAAACAGGTCATCCAAGTGAGATTGTACAAAGATAAAAGCCAAAGTCTGAGAACCCCACCTGGACATGTTTGTACAAAACAATATTTTCTTCTTATTATTTTCCGGGGTTGATGCATACTTCACAGGTAAAATCACACGTACAACAATATTTATATTTCTTTTGAACCCTATTCACTTATAGCCTATAACCACACTTGTGCCTCTGCTCTACTCATTAGCTGCACCTGTACAAACATACTCTGCTAAGAACCCCTGTCCACTAAAAGCATTCTTTCAGGTCTGAGTGTCTCTCTCAAACAACACAATTCACCGTGTCTTTTCTATTCCTGACCTGTTAAGAGGATCAACCACGATGGCTCGGGGGTGGGACATGTTCCCTTCCAGCAGAGTCTTCCTTGTTTGAGAGGCTTTCTCCAGTCTGGCAACACTGATTGTTTTCCTGTAGCCGTCGTTGGTCCAATATAAGTTCTGTCCAATCCAGTCCACCGAGATTCCTTCAACATTGTCGAGTTCTACGAGAGAACCAAGCAGAACATACTTCAGATAGATTTACGGTTATTCAAAGTAAACTGACTTGAATGGAAACACTTTTTGGCAGTAGATTATAAACCTTCAAAAAAGGTTCAACTTAATGTGTATTTCAAAAAACAGATTGCTAATATGGGATAAAAAATGCTACTGTCAGGCTGAAACCTCATATCTCCAAAACTAGCTTTTCAGGAAATAAAGAAAAACCCAGATTTTTAAATAACAAAACACTGTAGGAGATTCAGTCATCAGCTATTTTTAATGCTTTTCATTGGCTGAAATTTTGTAATGCACACTGATAAATACTAAGGGCACTAAGGGTGACCAAAAACATTAAGTAGAAAAAATAGTAATGAAATATGGAGATAGAAGGATTCTGCCTGACAGAAAACGATGCTGTCAGAATACTAAAGAAACATAGACTCACCATCTTTAAGTATCGTTTCTCGATTGCTTCCGTCGATTTTTTGCCTCCCAATCAGAAAACTGGTTGTGTCAGCAAAGTAGATATGTCCTGATTCTGCATAGTAGTCGATGGCCCGAGGATTGACCAGGTCCTCGATTGGCACCATGTGCTCATCGCTGGATTTGATATTCATATCAAGGCCTCGGATTACTCCAGGACGGCCCTTGCCGTAGAAAAGGAAGAGATCGTTTTTGGGCTCTGTGAGGAAAGAAAGGACAGACCCTTTTTTACTGTTATTGTCATTTAATTGGTCTAATTCATCAGTGCTGATCCCAGCATTAAACCCTCTTACCGGCCACATTGTTCTTATATGTGAGCCAGAGCCAGGGCCATCCATTCACCTTAATAGAGCCAGTAATCAGTGCCAATGACTATACTCTCCACCTTCAATCATGCCTCTTTCAAAGCTGACTTAACAGTAAGGGAAGGGAATGCTCAAGCAAACAGACAATGGCCATTCTTACCTTGGCTCCAAACACTGTTTCTAATTTAAAATATTATGGCATCTGTGTAGAAATGAAAACAGACTCCTTAAAAGCTGCTGCAACTCCTTTGTGGCCCGCCAGCCACTCGGGGGGGTGTATGTTCTCGAACCCTTTGGGATCCTCCAGAGAGGCAAGAGGAGGAATGAAGGAGGGCTTCCACTGAGAGAAGCAGACCTCTCCTCGCTCTTCGCACCTACCCAGGAGACTGGGATGCTGGGGGTGAGGACCACACATGCCTCACTTCAATTTATCATTCTGTGAGGGAGAGACCGACTACCCAAGAGACAATTAAGCATTGCAAGAGACCCAGATATCAAACCCCACAGTGACTGCTGTATGAAGAAGCACTACCATTTAGTACCGAATCTCATTATGCTTCGGGAGAGGAAAGCGAGAGCAAGACAGAGATAGCTGGTGTCATCAGAACATCTATGAGGGAGGAATAAATCAAATGTGTCACGCCAGGCCTCCCGATGCTTCGTTACCCCGATCGAAAAGTGGTGGGTCCTCAGATTGTGCCATCAATTTGATCTTCTGCTTTTATTGTCAACAACACAATGTCCAGCAATTGATCAGACGAGCCAACAAATGCAGACAAACTTAAAACCTCATTATGACAATAATCAATCAGGCTGGCAACTGTTCGATAGCAGTCTGTCACTTTCAAATGGGTCTGTGTCTGCCAGCATTTGTCCTTATCACTGTAGGTCTACGGCTGAGGCATGTGTGACATACCTCGTCTTCGGAACAGAGAGAACACAGAGAGAGAGATCAAATGCAAAAAGTCTCTGTCTGGCATGGGTCATAATTCTTCTTCATGGAGAATATGAAGCGCGGCCCAGGACTGTATTTTTAAAAAAGAACATAAAGCACAAAGATACATCTTTTATGTCCCAAAAAGAATGAGTACTGACTTTTACAGGTCTGTCCGTCAGAGCCCAGGCTGTAGCCGGTACGACAGCGGCAGGTTCTGGACTTGTAGCTGCCACTCAAAAGGCAGATATGAGAGCATCCACCCGGCTTTCCGTAAGAAACCATTTCACATGCGTGACTCCTGACTGAGGACAAAAAGAAAGGAGGGGGGGGAAGAACAAAAGAATCACTCTATAAAACTGAAGCATCGTCATTCTGAATCATCGTAGACTCGAGCTTTTAAGTCACAAGACAAAGAAGATTGACACTTACCTGCACACGTTAACCTACTGGAAATGTCCTTTACCTTTTGGCTGAGTGAGTTTGTGGTAAACACGGAGCTTTCTAGCGTTCCCCAGGCTGGCTAGTGTCCTGCTCTCTGCTGTGACGTTGAACCTGTGGATCTGAAGCAGCTCAGAGGAACTCCCTTTGGAAGGGTCAGAGTGCGTTGCATAAAGGAAGTCCTCGAACAAAACTAATGCATAAATGTACGACACCTGAAAAACAAAGACATACATGAGTGTTTTCTTTCAATCAGTCCTGAAGCTAAAAATAAATGGAGCCACATGAGACACTCAAAGAAAAACCAAAGTAAATTAATGAGAGGACTTCTATGTTGAATTATGCAGCAAGCATGAGGGGAGCACGAGAGAGTGGTAGGGCTGTCTGTACATTTGGTAACCCACGCAGGGTCAAAAGCTGGACTCCATGGGGAGGCCTCTGGCCCTGACACCAAAGCCTATATGCTACATTTAGCAAGCTGACACCCACACACAGAGACATGGCTGAAAGAGCTTTGTTCACAGGAAGCACACATAAGCTCACTGGGTCACACCTTAATATCAGAGGCACCAAGAAAGATGCAGACAGAACAAACAAACCACTCAACCATATCTTTCTCTCTCTCTGGAATTTGGCCTCAGCACTTTACTTTTCAGCTGATTTTTTTCTTCCCAAGTATTTTATTTTAGCTGCATTTTGGACGAGATTTCGGATGGAGACAGGTGAGTGAGGGGGGGGGGGGGGGGGGGGGGGGGGGGGTAAAGGGAGAGGGGCCTGCTGGAATACACTTTAGGTTGCTATCTTGAGCCTTTCGGTTAGTGCTTATTAGCTACTAGTGTGCTCTGTATTTAAGTTTTAAACAACTTATCTCATACAGTAAAACAAAATGCACGTACTGTTTAGCTTATAAAGAGTATGGATGTTAACATTGAGTATGGATTTATTGATTGTTAAGACCTTATGGCCAAATTCCACTAGATCTGTGCCTGGTAGGTCTCCGATCCATCACGGCACAGGATCTGATAGGTTTATATACCAGTCAATCTGTTAACTTCCACTTGATCCGCTCCATTTGGTTCTGGCTGCGTCTCTGATCCGGCAGGTCGGAAAGCAATGGATCAGTTACGCAATACTTCTATTTTTGCCAAACACTGGAGCACGATGCATCAAACTCAACAGAGCAGATGGAGTGGGACAGGAAGTCAGGCACCAAAACAAAATCAACATCTGGTTTTCAGAATAAAACACTGCGTTATCTTTAGATCGTTTTTAACTTAACTATGACAACAAACCGTCATGATGAGGGGAGCCAGGCCTGGAGTTGACATGTCAGAGGTTTTCAGAGGACCAGAAAGACAACATGGATGAGGAGAGGAGAAGGAGAATCCTTGATTTAGTGATTGCCGCAGGAAAAACTCAGTCACATGACTCCAGCTGTCCGGTTGTCCTGCTCCAGACAAGACAAGAGAGCACGGAGCCGAACTGCAGCGGATCGGAGGCGGACCGGACACAAATCTTGTGGAAGTCCCTTCTTAATCAACCACCTTTTTTTGTTTTCACTTTTCTATCACGTGGCACAAACATTGTGTGGTCTCATATTTCGTTCAGCTATCAGGGAGGTGTATTACGTTTAAAGCATGTTTTGATGTGAATCAGCGACTAAAGGAGACGCTCACACACGACTTCCACCAGATCCTTTCCGATCCGCTGTGGTCCAGCTCCCTTCGCTCTCATCTGTCAACACCCACTGGTTGCGTTTTCAGAACGCAGCACGGAGCAGAACCGCCGGACAGCTGGAGTCACGTGACTGAGGTTTTCCTGCTGTAATTGCTGCATTAATGAATATCCTCCTCCTCTCCTCATCCATGTTGTCTTTCTGGTCCTCTGAAAACCTCTGACCTGTTGACTCCAGGCCTGGCTCCGCTCATCATGACGGTTTGTTGTTGTAGTTAAGTGAAATATGATCTGATGATAACACAGAGTGTTTTATTCTGAACATTAACCGGATGTTTTCATTTTGTTTTGGTGCCTGACTTCCTGTCCTGCTCCATCTTCTCTGTTGAGATTTTTGTGTCGTGCTCCGGCATCCGGCAAAAATAGAAGTCTTGCGTATCTAACGCAGCCGGAATGCAATGGAGCGGAACCAGTGGAAGTTAACACAGTGACTAGAATAGAGACCCACTCCAGTGCTGTGACGGATCGGAGACGAAAACGGAAAACTTCCACATTTTTTCTTAAAGATGAATTGATAATTGATTGTTAACATTTCCAAAGATAGATCAAGGAGAATACTTAAAATTGACATCCCTAATATAAAGTATACAGCCTGACTAAATATGATGACTAAATCTAAACCAGGATGTGATTGACCTATAAGAGGAAAGATGGCATGTGTAGCAAATTAGAAAATAAGTAGTTTATCAATCTGAGAAGATTGCTGTGATATGTTAGAAAATGATCCATGAGCATGACTGAATAGTTATAGGGAGGGCGATATTACAGTCATGTTACATAAAGCAACATACAATCCTCCACATAACCACAATCAATTTACATCCTAACTATATAGCAGAGTTTCTCAGAAGGGGTGGGACTCGCTTGGTGTCTCACGATAAGATACGATATTATACGATGTGATATGATATGATACATATGATGCACTGCAATACAATAGGATACGATTCAATGCAATGCGATACGATGTGACACGATGCGATACGATACGATGTTATGATACGATGCGATACAATACAATTCAATGAAATGCAATGTGATCTAATACGATGCGATAGGATGCGATACGATCATAGACTGTATAAAATATGGATGTAGTATCCATGACGTCACCCATCTGTTTCTGAAGAGCTGTTTTGAGGCCAATCATTGGCTGGAGCCATATTGCTGCTGTCAAGTGATTGTGACGTAAAGAGGCGGGCTTTATGTGATATCTAATTTACCAAAGCATAAAAACTGCTAACTGAAAGTCAAAGTGCAGGATTAATGTGTTAATTCACTGCACTCTGGTTTTGGTTTCACTGAGATGAAACAATTTTCATGTTTTAGTCTGTAAATTAGATTTACAGAGCTTTAAACAGCTGCTCATATTTATTGCCATATTGATATTCTTCTCACCCCTAGACACGAGGAAGGTTGTTATTTCTGATTGCTGACAACACCGGCTATGATACAGGAGTTTGAAGAAACATGGCATTTGTCAAGCAGGTGCAATGAAGGTGCCTTTCTAACAAGCCTGCGAGCAAATTGGGGAGGCAATATTATGCAAAGATCACCTGCATATGTAATAAGGTGCTTGAAATGTACGTTTTTCTTTGCTAATGAATGGTGAACATCTAGTCAAAGTTGCTTGAAAGGCTCTCTTAATGAATAGTCATAATCTGTGATGAAAGGCCTCAAAAGTGTACTACAGGAAAGAGACTATTGATATGCTCATTTAGAGTACAGCCCCACATGTGCTTCAATTTCATAAACCATCTATCCTCCATTCAAAGGACCTTTTCTATGTAAATGAAGAGGGGAATTATAGCAACAAGCAGTGAATGTACCACCTGTCTTGCACTGATAAAGCACAGTGGCCTAAATTAGAAAATTAACCAAGAAAATCCCTCTCATGTAACAATTTGGAGCCTCTGAAATGAAGAGGAGGAAAGTAGCTGCTGATAAGAGAAGCCAATTGTCTGTTCAGATTCCCAGTGACGTTTGTCCACAATGGCTCTTTCTGATGTGGAGCCCAATGCAGACAGTGAAAAAAAACCCAGCACTTACAGTGAAATGTGACACTCACTTGGCTTCCATGGATGATGGTGTGCCTGTTCTTGCCGTTATAATCCACCACATCAATGTAATCCAGGTACGCATCTGCCCAGTACACCAGCTTCTTGACAACGTCCAATGCCACAGCAGTCGGCTGCTCAATTTTATAATCCACTATCCGGGTCCTGTTAGTGCCGTCCATGTTGCAGCGCTCCACCTTGGCCACGTTCCCATAGTCGGTGAAGAACATCATTCTGTATGAGATGAGAGTGTTTAGATGATTACATTCCCTATATGCTGATGTTGCCTGTTTGCTGAAGGAGCATCATTTCCAGTTATTGAGTCCAGCTTGTCTTAGACTTTGTCTTTTTATATACAAGGAGTAAATTTCGCAGACCACACAGTATGATTTTTTGTAATACTCTGGCTTTTTAAAGAAGATTAACCTCCAGACACAGAAAAAACTCTGCAATAAAGAGGGGCCCCATTGGCCTAGCGGTCTAAGCACGCCACAAAGGCTATAGGCCTTGTTGCAGGGGTTGCAGGTTTGACTCCAGGCTGGGGCCCTTTGCTGCATGTCTTCCCCCACTCTCTGCTCCCTGCATTTTCCTGTCTTCAGCTGTCCTAGCTAATCAAGGCAAAAATGCTCCAAAATATATTTTTTAAAGAAATGTAATAAAGATAATCATTAGACTGGATGAGCCTGTGATCATTTGGCATAAAGTCTTAGCTTAACCCTAGAACACTATCACTAAAATTAGTAACACCATCACCAACGCTGGGTGTTTTTTACCCAACATATTATACCCAATAAAAAGTACTTAGCATCAAAATATATCAAAATATGACAATACATGACAAATTAGAGTAGTGTTCTTTGATTTTAAACTGTGTCATTTCTAACAAAATGAAAAAATTTATCTTGGGGGGAACCTATAGAAATGCTCCAAAATTACTGAACAATTTAGAATTCGGGACCAAAAAATGATGAAACTGGAAACTTGGTGTTCAGTCCACTAATTCCTGTGACATTTGAGACTTCCCTGGTGAAAGCAAAGTCTCCTTGACAAACAAACAGCTGCAGCAGAGAGAAACTAAAAATCACTATTGCCGGGTGAAACTCAACCGAACACGTGCCTGTAGGAAAAAGCGGGACGTCAAAGACAATGCTGAAGCTACCCAGGGACCCATGACACTTAGACAAACACAACATAATGAAAATCATGTAACTGTGTTTGCTCGGGTGAAAATCACCCAGTGATAGTGTTCTAGGGAGAGATGGTTCTTTTGCAGTGGGGATTGTATGAAGTACTTGTCAATGGTAGGTGTATCATCCACAGAGAATCTCAGTCAACTCAACCCTTTTATCACATAAACCTGCCGGAGAACCAGCATGGTAGTTACCCCATCAACCATTATGTTAACAGATCGTGATCCATCTAATTTTCAGAAGGTGAAACCCAAAAACTAACATCACTAAGAAAAACACAGAAAAAAATCTCAGCTCTTTATAGCGACTGTGGCTAGGTAGGTAAAGTCAGATGCTATCAATCAGAAGTGGGGGTTCAACCCCAGCTCTGGTGGTCACATGCAAGTGTCCTCGAGCAAGACACTGAACCCCAAACTGCTCCCTCTATTGTTCAGTGGTGTGTAAATGTGTATGAATGAGATCAGCTAATACTGATGGTCCATACTATATAGCAGCCTCTACCACCAGTGAGTGAATGTGGTGTGAATGGGTGAATGTGACAGTACAAAAGAGATGTATAAGTACAAGTCCATTTACTCTGCTGCCTGAAGGCCCATTTGCTTTGGACTACCCTCCAACGTTACACATACATGGTTCTCAGTTAAACACCACAATCAAATATGAGGGTTATTTCTGTTCAATACTGTTTGAAATCAGGAACCTATTGTTTTTAAATCACCATGAGATTTTTTGTTTGTTATCATGAACTGCATGTGAGGTGTGGTATCAGTGACTAAAAAGGCTTGGACGATGGTTTCATGACTAGTCTGTCTACATTCATACAGCCATAATGAGTGGACAGTTACAGGGATATCTGACAGATCAGTATTCTCAACGTGGTTTTAAAATCAACATCTAAATTTGATAGCAGATTCAGTATTCTGTAAAATAATGTGTGCTATCTGCGTGAGCTAACAGATTTCATATATCAGTTGCATCATTTGTCGATCAAGTGACTACACAAGCTCAAACTATGACTTGTATTACAGTCAGTGTATTGTGGTGATCAGTTATGTTTGGATCAGTAGTTATGTCTTCAAAGCTTTGCCTGATTAATGCAGCCCTAGCTTTTAGTCCCATGGGCTCCAAACCCACATTTGAGCAAAGTGCAGAAAAAAAAACAGCATTAAAAGCCCCACTTCCAATTATTGCTCAGTTGTAGCTGAATACATGCTGCGATTCTGTAACACATATGAACCAAACTAGCTTCTCAACCAAGCTCCTTTAGACATTTCATCAAAGTATTCAAATGTTTTAATACTCAGAGTTTTTTAAGAAGAAAATTATTGAGAATAATAATTAAATGATGGTTATTGAAAACTGAACCTGTAGAGTCTTGAACACTATCATTTTACTCTAATGCAGTGTTTCTATATGATGCCAACAACTATGCTAACATGCAGAGAGGGAGGTAGTAAGTTGCTATACAGCATTAGATTCACATTTAACATGTAAAGTATACTGCTTCAGTTCATGATATATCACTTAGCATTTTAAAGTCAAACAGACGTAAAAGTAATCCAGAAAAGAAACATTTCCCAATGTAATGTTGTGTTGAAGAAGCAACAAAACTTTGAGATACACAACTGAAACGTTAACCTTAAATGGGGTGATCTTTTCTTATATACTGTTATCAGACTAGCTATTACAGGGGGACAAGATGATAGAAATCTTCTAAGTCACCAGTTTATATTTGAGGATTTACTGCAAAAAAAAGAATAACTAAAGTTGTCGTAATCGTGGGCATTGTAGGGGGGAAATATGCACCAACTACCCTGGGCCCCAAAGAAACAAGGGGACCCTGATGGGTCTAAAATGAAACTATGGTTTTGTTTGATTTTTTTTTCTCTAACTCATGGCTGGCAGGTGAAATGAGCTGAATAACAGAACAAAACACTTAACTTTTCATCTGGAAAAAAGTGGGGGGTCTCTCTCAGAACCCTCTTACCCCTTAAATGCACAAAATGGATTAGTCCACCCTGTGCAAGTGGACAGTATTGATTTGACTGCAGCCAAGGGAGCCAAGTGACTGTTACTGCAGCACCATGTTTCCCCCCCAAAAAGCAAATTGGGAAATAAAGAAACAAAGAAAAGGAGAGAGAGAAGGCAAGCTGAGGGGAAATGTTTTTTACCATGTTCTTCACAAAAAAGGTGAAACCAATGTATGGTTCAAGCTAGTTAATGCAATTTCAATCTTTCATCAGATAGGGATCAACCTTTGATTATATCCGTGCTACATATAAATCAAAAACATTCATGGATTAATTAGTGTCATAGGTACAATCTAATATGATCTTCATTGTATAACTTTTACCTTGCAGTACATTCAGTCCACTTAGGAGCTAGCCAAACATATTTGATGTCAACAGATTCATATCTGTGATATCATGGCTGTCATGCTAACTTTAAACCAAACCTGCTACTTCCTTAAAAAAACAATGTTCTTAATGTCGGGTAAGACCGTCCAATAATAGTGAGGTACATTTTACAACTTCTTATGGTCAGAGCTACAAGTGTGGTTGAATCTGATTTAGTTACATTTGGTGTTCGCTATTAATTAACGCCAACAGAATCTTCATTCAAAAATCTCAGAGATAAAACTACATTCTGAAGCTGAAGATCTTCCCTTCAATAGGATAATGCACATTACAATGTAGTCCACTATGATGTGTTAAAATATAATAGGGCTATTTGTGTCATGTAGATCTGGTTAAATCAGTTGTACAGGGTTAGTGTGGGCTGTGGTGAAGCCCACTGTTATGAATTGTCATGGGGTTCAGATTTCGGAGCACTGCCCCAGTCATAATAGTTAGAGTAGCATACATCCGTCCATCCATCCATCTTCCGCTGCTTATCCAAAGTTAGAGTAGCAATAATGTAAAAAAAAATCTTAGAGTAATGATGTCATTATTATTATTTAATGGTTTGTCAACAAAAAATATATGTACATCAAGTTAGAGTAGCATGGATGTTATTCTTTAGCTGTTAATGGATTTGGTCATGCTCCACGCAGAGCTGCTGCTCCTTTGCATCGAAAGGAGTCAGCTGAGGTGGTCTGGGCAATTGACAAGGATGCCTCTTGGGCGCCTCTCTTCGGAGGCATTCCAGGCATAGAAGGCCTTTGGTAGACCCAGAGCTCGGTGGAGGGACTACATATCCCATCTGGCCTTGGAACGCCTTGGGGTCCCCCAGGATGAGCTGGAAAATCGTTCTTTGGAAGGTTATGTCTGGGTCGTTTTGCTCAGACTGCTCCTCGCAACCAGATCTTGGATAAACTGATGAAAATGGATGGATGGATTGGTTTGGTCATGGTGTAGTTAATGATAAATAAAATGCAATGAAAGAAAATTGTTTGAAAAATGATGAGAAATACAAATTAAAGTGACTTTCAAGGTCTGTAAGAGTGAAAGTCAAGTTGAAGCTGGACCTGAAAAAAAAAACCTGCATGAGCATGTGATTAAATGCCTTCCAAAGGATGCCCACAGATGCTACCTCTCTGATACAAAGAGGCTCCATAACCTGAAGGCAGAGGCGATAAAAGCAGCATTTCCCATTTCCTCTGAGGTAATTTTGGGGACATTTAGAAGGCTTGCTGCAGAAGACCTGAGGGTGAGTCAGAAGACATAAAATGACAGACAATGTGTGATGCAGAGGAGCCAAACCATTTAGTACCTCAATCACCACAAGGAGGGCTTGGAAATCAATTCAGCAAGACACAGGGAGTAAGCAAAATGTGCCAGTGATACAGAGCACTCATGGAAAACAGGTGTAGTGTAATCTGTTTTTTTACAATGGGGATTGAGTAGCATCAGACGAAGAAAGGATTCGTCCTTCTGATGGAAATAAAGATCTCACATCCTGTCACTTTAAGTATTCAGAAAAACTGCTCAGGTCTGCACAAACGGTAATTAACATGGAAGGCCTGGCGTGCTGTCTTGCTGCGGCTCGGAGAGGACAGAGCTCCAACAGATACCAATGATAACGAGCTTCAGCCAGAGAGCAGCGGGAAGCCAGCTTAATCTGCACAAGTCAAGTCAGAGGAGAGATGGGCTGGCCTTTGAACCCGACACCAGGTTGTGCTGAAAAACTGTCAGTGTCAGCAAGGGACCCAGCTCCCCAAACAGGTGCACCTCCATGTGGCATACAAATGATAGCTTTCTGGGATTAGGATGGTGCTGATGCGGTACCTTTGTATTCTGCAGCTATAACCAGATAGAGCCGTGCTGGATAGAAATGAGCCTCCCTGATAAAAGAGACTGCATGGGACAAGGAAAATACTGTATGGAATGTGTCTTACTCTGACACAGAGGACTGAGCAGACCCTGTTTGAACTGACAATTACTGATAGAAGATGTTTCTGTCCATTTTACACAGCAGAGGTGAAATAAAAGATTCTGCTTTGTTCAAATGTACAGTTTTTTTTTTTCAGACTAAAACGCACCTTTAAATAAAATGCTGTAGAACAATCAATAACAAAAGCGGAGAGCCTTCTAAGTAATGGGTTGTTGGATTCTGCTTTTAGCAACAAATTGTATATTACCTTTTCTACACAAAAGAAAGTGCGAGCTTCAACTCTTGCAGCATTTCTTTCTCATACTATTAATATCTCATTTATTTTGACAATGGCAGCAGCTTGAAGGCTAGGAGGTCTGGTGTTTCTCTCAGGTTTTACAGATAATTTGTTTGATATATTTAGCGGAACATTCAATAACTATTACCCGGCTCTCTTACTGATCTTCCGGCTGTGTAAGATGCTTGATTCTGATTGGTCAATACCCCTTAAGAACCCCTTGACAATGGTTATTAACTTTCAGTAACATGAGCAACGCCAGAGGCAAACTGATCACACGTCATTTCAGATCAAGGAGTTCCTGCACATTGTACTTCTGCTTGTTGATACCACAGACCGTAAGGGGAGGTAAAACCGTTAGTTTTCGTTAGCATTGAATCAATGGGGCTAAAACCTTAGTTCAGTCAGACAACTCATGTTACTGTAAACCATAGACTGTATGGATGATGGATGTAGTATTTGTGACGTCACCCATCTGTTCCTGAATGCTGTTTTGAAGCCAATCATCAGCAGGAACCATGTTAAGGCTGATTTATACTTCTGCGTTGAATCGACGGCGTACCCTACGCCAGGGGTCCGTGTAGCTCCAGTACCTACGCTGAGGCCTACGCACGTAGTTGACGTGCACCTCCTCCAAAATGTACCTACGCATAGAGCCGACGCGGACCGCAAGCTCTGTGATTGGTCCGCTCGGCAGCTTTGTCTTTCCCACATTCATATCACTTCCGGGATCCCGGACATCGGCCGTGTATTTCATCTCCTCCTTTCTATTCTTCATGTAATCATGTCTGTATGATAAACAGCAACATGTATCAGCTGTAGATTAACATAACACGCTCTGAATCTCTGTGGAAAAGTAAACAGAGATCGTAACGGTACCGGAAGCAGGCGACCCGCTATCAGAGAGACCACACTGCCCTCAAGCGTTTCGGCGGAGAATTGCTGCTCGACACGGACACACCGACGCACAAGTATGTGGGGCTCATGTCCGCGTCAGCCCCTGCTGCGTAGGGGAGACGCAGAAGTATAAATCAGCCTTTAGGCTTGCTGAACAAGCTAGTGTGACATAAGAGGCTTTGAGCCTCTTAGCTAACAGCTACAGTGTTCCCGCCTGTCAGTCAAGTCAGTCATGTCTTTATTTGGGCAACACTCGTAATCTTAATACCTTCTGAACAGTGCTGACAGAGAAATTAACTCTTCAGACTAAAGCTGTTTTTTGAACCAGGCTGTAAACATGTTTATTTTTGCTGCAAAGATTGTCTTTTTTGAGTTGGTATTATGTCGTGTTTCTGCAGCCAGCCATAAGTGGATGCTCGATGAACTGCAGTTTATAGCACTTACGCATGGGCTTAGTATTGAGACCGGATGTTGCTGCTCGAATAAGACTGACCACCCTCAGAGCCCACAGGTGGATGCTGGGGAGGAGGTGGGTTTGACTTGCAGCTTAAATAGACCACCAAATGAGAGGATGTTGAGATCAGCTGATAGAGCAGATGACTTGTCAGTATGAATCAGCACAGCTCGAGTCTGATCTGCCTGCATGCTAAATTGTCAGGCTATGGTCATTTTCGTATTTGATCCTGTCCAGCAATATCAGCAATGGCAGCGGAGCAAATGAGTGAAACTTTGGGTTACTGGTCGCTACAAAGAAGTTTAAACCTTGAGCGGTGGTGATGATAGCAGCAGGGTTAAAAGTTGTGACATTTGCCTCGTTTCTTTTTAAAGGTGTGTGAACCGCAGAGCTCAGAGAAGAGGGAGAGCTGAATGAGGACAGTTTCATGTTCAATCAAATCCATCGCCATGAAATGCTAACTGCCGCAGAATCACTGGGACTATTTTTAAAAAACTGTAAACATAAATCATTTTAGATCAAGTAAATAACCTTTTAATCAAGGTTTTTTGCCAATGTGTCTGTATTGGCAGAGATTGGCATTTCAAGCCTAAATACCATTCAATAATCACTGGTATTTATTTGGCGATTATTCGTAATCAAGCTCGTTTGAAACATCAAGTTGAGACAACAGCGACTAACACTACATTTGTTGTGTTGCAGATATAGACAGTTAAAGTAAACACTCCACGACACACCTGTCCTGTTAATATTCCGTTTGTGTGGCAGTCACTTTAACCAGCAAAGGGACGAGGTGCTGCTAGTAGCGTCTGTCTCGAGCTTCATGTCCGTGCTTCTGTGACGAAGCTGCATGGCAGATATGTTTACATTTTATGGCCATGCTCAATCTCTGCAATTGTATCTGTTTCTGAATCTCACACCACTACACACACGTTTCCAGCAACTAATGTTTTCTTCTTCTTTTGCTATTTAGTGCAGTTAGCATTCTTCTTCTCCTGTTAGCTACTTAAAGGTGACATATCATGCAAAATGGACTTTTTAATGGTTCTCTACCTGAAATATGTGTCCCTGGCATGTCTACAAACCCCCCGAGAATGAAAAAAATCCATTCTGCCCCTGTTTTGATTTCTCCACCTTTCTGTAAATGTGTGTGAAACGAGCCGTTTCAGACTTCCGTGGTTTTGTTACGTAACAACAATATCCGGTCTGTCACGGAGTCAGAGCTCGGAGCTTGTTCAGCCCATAGACTGTATAAAATAATACTGAATCCCTCCCCCGTTTTTCATTACCTGCACAAATGTGTGCTAACAAGGAGCTTAGGAGGGAGGCATGCTAGTTGTAGGCTGTCTTAATAAACACAAAGGTCAGTTTTACTCCCCACGTCTGCAGATTTGAAGATCTAGTGGATGATTTTTATTTATCATGGATAAGTGCTAGCGCTAATTAGCATAGCCACATAGCTACATGTTCATAGCTGTAGCTGTAGCTGTGTACCAAGACACACGTCGACATACTGACAAATAAAACAACAAGAAACACAGAATCTGTGACCAATCCTTCAGAAAGGTCCTGCTGCCATTCTGGTAAAGGTCGGTTTTACTCCCCACGTCTGCAGATTTGAAGATCTAGTGGATGATTTTTATTTATCATGGATAAGTGCTAGCGCTAGTTAGCTTAGCCACATAGCTACATGTTCGTAGCTGTGTACCAAGACACACGTTGACATACTGATAAATAAAACAACAAGAAACACTAAATCTGTGACCAATCCTTCAGAAAGGTCCTGCTACAGGCGCCTCTCCATCAGGATCAGATTCTGGATCAGATTCAGAGGGTTGAAGTAACGCGATCAGCCGCGTATATTCAGCTAACATGTTAACATTAGATCAACGTGCTGGACAGCCGAGGCACATCCACTTCCTGAGGGGGCGTGGTCAGAGAGAAAACAGAGTGTTCTGAGGAGGGCTGAAGAAGAGGGCTTTTCAGGCAGACCAAAATCTGATTTCAAAGTGTTTTTTTGAGCATAAACTTTAAAGACATGTTTTGGGGACCTCTTAGAACAATATATATTGATGAAAAAAGCGTGAAATGTCACCTTTAATGCAAACAGCTTCAAGACGCTCTTTAGCCACTGCCTGGTGGGAATACCGTATAACAACCAGGCACCGGTGAAAACAATGAGAAATTATACTTTTAAATTAAATGAAATAATATTTGCATTAAATCTCCGATTTTAATAAGTGCACAAATACTCGAGCATTTGAAAATCATGTCCGATCCCTAGTCTGCATCTTAAGTTAGTCACCCTGTTGGGACTCTCGTTCCCATAACTACCTGCTAACCATACGCTATCCCTTACTTAAATATATTGCAAGAAAATATGTACCCAGGTTCAAAGTCTACATGGGAAGGAATGTCTCTTAATGATCTCTTAATGCTCAGTCTAGTGCCATAATGACGTTTTACTTCATCCAGTACTTTAATTAATGATCCTTTATCAGGTAATCTTAGGAAACAATAATCCTTTGCTTGGAAAAGATAATACAAAAGAAAGAAAACAATCCAGACATCCATTCTGTTTACTGGAAAAAGTTTTGAGTAAACAAGTTTTGTTATATTCAAACTGAACTTCCAGGGTTGACTCAGTGGTTCAATGGTATCATGAACTTTGTGCTTGCACTGTGCAAAACAAACCAACAAATCCAGTATGTCTGTATTTTTCATCATCCAGGCTTCTCCTCAAGCATGCTTGTATTGGATTTTCAAAAACAACATACAATCCATCTAGTCCTTAATAAAGAAAAAATTAATAAATACTCATATGGAGCTTCAATTTTGTAGCTCTGATCAGGATTCTAGCTGATGAATAAACCCAATCATCAATCAGACTCTCTCCCCCCTCTTTTAAAAGACAAAGGTTTACCATCAAAAGGCTTTCCCGTAGCAAAATGAAACGCTTCTCCTGCAGAGAGCGCCACAGAAAATCACATTTTTAAAAAGTGCCAAATGAGAGCATATTCCATAAACACTTTTCCTCTCCCTGTGCTGCCATCCAACACCTCCCTGATTTCATTTGTTTTCGCTTCACTGCTCCAGGCTGACAGACCTCTCTCAGGCCCGCCTTTTCAGAAACAGCTGTACCCCTGTCTCACTAATTAGAGGCGGAGAGAAGCCTTGGAAAACTTTGGTGTCTCCTAAAGTCAGCAGTCATCATGTCCAGCTCCCATGTGGGCAGGCAGACTCTATATACATACTATCATCCGTCTACACACAGAACGGAATGGGCGCTATGTGTGCGAGTCATGTGATTATGGAAAAATCAATAAAAAAAACAGGCTTATTTGTCTGAGGTGAGTCAGAGGGAGCCGGCTGTACTCGGTGGTGAAGTGCATTACCATAAGTTAGAGTAGTGCCAACTAAATCAAAACGGTCCATGTTGTTAAAGAAGCAGCAGCCAATTATTTCTGATAAGACCCAACAGCTTACATTACCAGCCCAAGCTGTTAATAAAGTATAGTTTGTAAAAATAAGACCCACAGAACAGTAGTTAAATTAAGCTTCCATGATAGAAAAATGATATGTTAGTATTCAAGGTTGTTGTTAACTTGGCTGGTAACTAGTTTACAACAGCAATAAGCTGCTATTGATAATGATGTTATAAAGCTGACATTGCTGCGCTTTGAGATATAAGAAATAGTTGTATTATTATAAGTAAAGGACATATTGTTATATCTCTAAGTGAGAAATATCAAAATTAAAAAAGGTCTCTTTCTGCAGTTACTGAGTCTATCCTTATAACATAATGTCTCTTCTGTGATGTTGTCCTTTGAGGTGTATCCGAATCAGTGTATTTAAGATCTAATGGTGTTTCAGTTTAAAGAGTGACCCAGTTAACTGCCGACTTTCAGTGGGATGCTCCAACATAAACGTCTTTAGATGATCATTAAATATCTAATGAGGACATTTTGACATTTAAATAAAAACTAAACTAGTTTGCATTCCCAAGGACTCCGTCTGTGTTTCAACAGCTGTGTAAACTCCACAAACACTGACATGTTCAGCTGAAGGTCTCCAGTTTACAGGGTCACTTTTAAAACCCCAACACCGGGAGAGACGCATTCACGGTGGGCTGAGAGAAGACTACTGTTACAAGCTGCTAAATCAAGAGAATTACAGCTTCTTCTTTTGAAAAGTACACACACATACAAAAAAGATAGAACAAATAAAAACTAATGAAAGAAAGAGAAATCAAGTGAATCACGGATGTGTGTGATGTTATTGTGGACGGCGGGAGGAATAAAAACACTGCAGTTAATCTACCAATCAGACACGTTCAGCATTTTAGGCCCTGTCCCCCAAAAGTCCCGGGACCTTTGTACTACACCCCAAGCAGGAGCTTGTCAGGGGGGGATTAAGTACCCTTGAACTAAATTTAGATCCTGGTTCATCCGGTCAAAACGCACATAGTTCAGGGGTAAAGTCCCTAGTTCCAGGGTAAAGTTCCTGCGGTCCAAAAACACCTTTAGTAGGCGTTGTTTTAAATAAAAATCCCACTATATTCAATAACAGCAACAATTACAACAACCAGCTAGAAGAACAGAAATAACTTTGACATCTATAACTACAACAGTATCAATGATTAAAACAAAATAAGGATCAAAGACTTCATCATAAATAATGATGATAATGAAAACTAAAAAGGCCGCATTGACCACATGTTCTGAAATCATTTTTGTTCTTCATTCTTTTTTCTGATTTCTCTGTGATGACAGAAACATTGTGATGCATTCTTCAAAAGCAAGTTTTCAAACATTTTGATCAGTGTGACTGTCAACCACATGCTGTACATGTTTCAATTTTCATTGAAAATAGTGTGGGGACATTTTTTTACTCCACAGCCACCCAGCTTTTTGTGATCTCTATAGAGACAAAAATCCTGTAATGGAAAGTCCTGCAGGGCCATTTTCTACTGAGGGATGTTGAGTGAAATCAGTGAATACAAATGAATGTCTCAACAGTAGAAACTGACTGAAGCATTACTATCCACCAAATTACACAGCTCAAAGAGAAAAGGGCTGAGTCGAAGGACAGGGAATCATTTAAATCCCCTTCATTGTAACTCGCTCACAGTCTCCCAGACAAGTCAATTGTTATGCATAGCAATTTTTTTTCTCTCTTCCTCCATGACTTTTCTGCTTTAACAAAAGATGCATGATGATAAATGAGCCTTGCAGTGCTTTCAGAGATGGTGTATTATGTAGACTGCAGAGCACTCACCCCATGAGAGGATCCAGAGCTATTCCTTTAGGATTTAGCAGGTCTAGTTGGACGATGGTAACACATGTTTCTCCGATGTTGTTGCAGACAAATATCTTGTCGGTGACGCGGTCAACAAAATAAAAGTTCCCCGTAAGCCAATCGATGACCATGTGCTCCACATCTGCAACGACAGAATTGTATGTTTAATAATTGAATATACATGCATAAAATATTGAATGTGTACAACACCTTCCATGACATCCAAAGAGACGTCTTGCAATACAAAATGAAGAATCAAAGTATAAACATAGTGGTAATCAAACTTGCAGCCTTGCAACGCCAACATTACTCCCACACTTACAATAAAGCAACTCACTGGCATGTTCTCTTATGATTTATAAATGTGCTTACTTTCTCCATGGGCACATTTTATGAAGGTTTCTGTTTAAACTGCCTAGACTCTGGTAAAGTAATGCAGAGTGGTAGCATCAATCAGTGCCTTGTTAAAGAGACAGATCTCTCCCACCACCGGCTCTGTCCGTGAAATATGTGAATCTTTCAGCAGGTTTAATTTGCAGTTTCAGGATTGTCCTCCTCGATGAGAAGAAGCAGACGAAGCAGCCTGGTTCTGAAGGTTAAATTAATGTTGATATTCACTCTATTAAATCTTAGATTGCAGGGTTAGAAAATGCCTCACTTTTAACACAGGTAGGGCTGGGTGCTTATTTGAAAATGATAATGAGCGTGATAGAATTTTTCTTAATATAAATATCACAAATGTTCTATAAAAAATAGATATATGCAAACCTGTATTACACCCCCCAACTACTGGAAAGGGAGGGGACGCTAATGTGTCTTAAACGCTAGTTGCCACCCAACATTAGACAGAAGAAGAAGATGGCATTGAACAGCCAATCATGTTGCAGGGTGAGAGGTAGGCGGGGCTTAAAGACATTTGAAGCGGAAAGTAAACACAGCTCAGAAAAGCGACACTGAAGAAAGCTCAAAACCTAGCAGCTCAAAGCAGAGTCGTTAGTCTGACACTGTGTCGACTCTGTGTTAACTATTAACTTAATACACTTCATTAAATATACTTTCAGGATGTGGGTAAATAAATCTGATTATGCAAATTACCTAAACCTGAGAAAAATAAGAATCTACAAACAAAAATCTCATCATACACAAAATATCTGTTTCCTATTAGCAGCATCAGAAATGATGGATTCAAGAAGCTCATCAGAGAACTAAAGCCAGATACAAACTAACAAACTGTCTGGTTTCTTTAACTTTCACTCAGGACCAAAAATCTGTATTTAAATTGAAATGAGATAATGATTTGGGTAACACTTTACAATAAGGGTCTCTTAATTTGCGTTAGTTAATGCATTATTAAGCATTAATTAACATATTAATAATAGTTTAATAACCGTTATAATGTATTACCTAACATTAACTAACACATTAGTTAATGCATTAATAATCAGTTAATTAATGTCCACTGCTCAGAGTTAATTAATACATTATTAAGCATTAATAAAAGTTACAAAACTTAATTAGTTAACCATTAGTGAATGCTTTCTGGACCCTTATTGTAAAGTGTAACACATGCATCACTTAGGTAACACATTATAAATGCTAAACTGCCTCATAAGCATAAGCATAGGCGTGTGCATCACTTTTAAGTGTCCTCTGGAAACACTTCTGTTGTGTTGCTGTCTATTTGCAGCGCTTTTTTAATGTGTAGTGCTGTTGTCTTTGCATCGCGTTTTCTTAATGCTGCGTATGTGTTGTCAAATTGATGAAGATGTTTTCTTAATTTTCTTGTGTTTTGTCTTTTTGTATGCGTTTTCTTAAGTTGCAGTGCTGTGAGCTCTCAGGGCCACCATACTTCTCTGTGCCAGTTGAGATGTTATCTGTGATTATCTGTTTTATTCTAAATAAAATGTGTTGAATTCTTTATATGTGTTGCTTCAACTACATTTCAACTCATTTTGCTTCAGAGTATGTGTTACCTAAGAGATACATGTGTTACACTTTACAATAAGGGTCCAAAAAGCATTCACTAATGCTTAATTATGGTTAAGTAATGCTTATGAGGCAGTTTAGCATTTATAATGTGTTACTTAAGTGATGCATGTGTTACACTTTACAATAAGGGTCCAGAAAGCATTCACTAATGGTTAACTAATTAAGTTTTGTAACTTTTATTAATGCTTAATAATGTATTAATTAACTCTGAGCAGTGGTCATTAATTAACTGCTTATTAATGCATTAGCTAATGTGTTAGTTAATGTTAGGTAATACATTATAACGATTATTAAACTATTATTAAACTGTTAAATAATGCTTAATAATGCATTAACTAACGCTAATTAAGGGACCCTTATTGTAAAGTGTTACCATGATGGGATATTTATCATGATAGTTATTGATATCAACCGATATGAAATATTCTATTGTGATAACATCATTTTCAATATCGCCCAGATCTAATTTTTACAGGTCTTTTATGAAAATATGCCATCTTGATTACAGCCTACTAAGATTGTTTTTATTCATACTAGTTAAAACAGTCGTGTACACATTTTGAAGTTCTTCATATTTCATGTCATATCAGTTTGCCATTTGTGCTCAGACATAAAGAGACAGAAAGTATTTGTAGGCACAGAATCTGATGCAGACTGCAGGTTTGAATGACAGCTGCGAGGGAAAGGTGAGGGGCCAAAACCACTGAAGCTAACCTGCCTTCAACTGCACAGATAATGAAGTGACAGGAGGAGAGCACACAAATGTTTAGGAGAAAGAAAAATGGGTGAGAATGTGAGAGTGCAGCTTGATCAATATCTCAGTAGAAAAGAAGCCCTGCTACCCTGGGTTTTTATAGGTGGGATTTTTCCTCCAGAGCTGATACCACTTCTCACAAAAGTAAGCCAGGTAACAGAGTGTGTATATAAGAGAAGGAAACTGTGAGTAATTTGAAACATACGTTGCAAACTATGTTGTGTTCTTATTTCCTGTTCCCGTGTGAATCCGCGTAGATTCCTCGTCTCGGCACAGCGGAGTTGCCCAGAGGACTCTGTGGACAGAACCCAGCACACACTCTCTTGGCTGTGCTGAATATCCAATGCTAGTGTTCCATTTACACTCAGAGACCTCAGGGGCTGAAGGCCTGTCCCATTTAGATGGGTGATGACAATCCGATCTGAACCGCCAATGAGGAGCATTGGACGGCTGTCACCAGCATCTGGAGTGAAGAGGAAAATACAGTTATTATCATCTTTTTATATTTCAGGAGCACAGTTCCACCGTTGACACATCCAAGAGACCGTGTGACCTCCTGGAAACACAAAATTACACATAAAAAAAAGATTGAAAAGAAAGTTGTTTCCATATAGGGTTTATAGTATGGCCAAAATATGAAAGAATGTTACTTAAAAACAGAGTACAAAAAAGAGAGGAAACATATCTGGCAAGAAATCTAGAGGACTTTAATAGACAGGCAGACAGGCAGACAGGCAGACAGACAGACAGACAGACAGACAGACAGACAGACAGACAGACAGACAGACAGACAGACAGACAGACAGACAGACAGACAGAGACAAAATGAATCACCATCAAAACAATCAAGCAAATAATCATTTTCAGTTGACTTCAACATAGCACATCAACCGGTGTTTTGGTTTAAACAGCGACCCTGTTAACTGGAGACTTTCAGCCGTATGCATCCCTCATAAACGTCTTTAGACGATCATTAAATATCTGATGAGGATATTTTGAAATCTTAATAAAAACTAAACAAGTTTGCATTCCCAGGAACTCCCTCTGTGTTTCAAAAGCTGTGTAAACTCCACAAACACTGACACGTTCAGCTGAAGGTCTCCAGTTTACAGGTTCACTTTTAAAGCCATAACACCGGGAGAGACGCATTCACGGTGGGCTGAGAGAAGACTACTGTTACAAGCTGCTAAATCAAGAGAATCACAGCTTCTTCTTTTGAAAAGTACACACACATACAAAACGATAGAACAAATAAAAACTAATGAAAGAAAGAGAAATCAAGTGAATCACAGATGTGTGTGATGTTATTGTGGACGGCGGGCGGAATAAAAGATACTGCGATTAATCTACCAATCAGACATGTTCAGCATTTTAGGCCCTGCCCCCCAAAGTCCTGGGACCTTTGAAAAGTACTACTCCCCAAGCAGGACTTTTCAGGGGGAGATTATCAACCCCTGAACTACATTTAGATCCTGGGTCCACTGGTCGAAACGCACGTAGTTCAGGGGTAAAGTTCCTCTGGTTGGAAATCACCTTTAGAAACACGTACAGTTACTCAAGGTGGGGATCTTGACTTTGTCAGAGCCTGTCTCTCCTGCTGGGAGTCAAGGCAGGACAGTTTATGGTGGTGAACACTGAGATGAACCGCTTCAAGGGCTTAATTGACCGTGCACATTTTTGACATCAGGTTCACCCCCTAAAAAAGGGCCCTTATTTATACCCATCTTGCCACGAGAGTTCAAGTCAAGGGCTACCCTCCTAATAAAAGCAATAAATCAGAATGTCTGCTCAAATAACAGTTCCCCCTCAGCCCTGTGAATCAACTCAGAAATCTGACAAGTTTTTTTTGATCACACTGACACATGATCAAGCATGGAAATGTCAGCTGATGTTAAAAAATACAGCAAAGCTTTTCTAAAAAAAAACCAATAAAAGCTACATTTGAGACTTCAAAAATACACACACAATGGTGTATCTGTGCAGTGCATTTTGACTCACGTGGTTGTACTGAAATAATATTAAGATGTCTCGTATGCAGCACAAAATATAGTCAGTAATCCTCTGCTTTTTAACCCTGGAGTGGTGTATTTGACAGCAACTGAGACAGCTGTGCCAAGGAAAGGGAGGCAGAGTACAGAGCTCACAGCCTCTTAGCAGAGAGCGAGTTTTAGGAAGGTGAATGAATGATTAAGTAGCACATCAGCATTTAAACAGAGCAATGTAGCATTTGCTAGTAAATCTGTATGCTGTTTCATTTGTTACTGCTAACCATTAATCTTTATGGAAGTCTTACTTGCAAATAGACTTGACGTCATGAAAGTAAATGCCTTGTTCTTAAAGTCACAGTAATCTTGTGTGACGCACTTTGGATGACAGAAAGTTATCCAGGCTCTTTGTGATGCTAATTAATTGGTTGGCTAACTAGCTTCTTTACGACATTGTTTCCCAGTTTTGTGACCAGAGGTTCCCCCCAGGTGATACTAGATTTCTTAAATAAACAGTCCTCTTATCACAGTGTAGGAGCCAGCTGTCTTCTCTGTGGAGCAAAGCCAATGACATAAAACTGGCTGCTGTACACGGGCTGTCTGAGAAATAGTGTAGAAGCTAACAAGGCTTCTTGAGTGAGCGCAGACAGCGATACATGCTAACATATGCTTCAAATAAAAGCAGAACAGCGCTCACCGTTAAAGCTTGACCCCTTGTTCAAAGACTTCCTCAGGCAAACTTACAGAAACTCTGCAGCAAGACATTTTATTTGTCTTTTTTTTTCATTTTTCTTTTTAAGTTTAATGACACAGAAATGCTGACACCAGCTTTCAACTCACACCTGTCTCTGAAATTAGCCACGCCCCTAATTAAGCCTGATTTAAAGACGTATACACCTCAGTATGATAAACCTCTCTGTGCCATACAAGGTAAATAAACCAATGAGCTGCAGACTAATGCTGTTTTTGTATATACCAGCCTGTAATCACTGTCAGTCGGCATTTTAATGTGGAACTCTCTGGGGATTCATCTTTAAGGCAGCCTAAAGTGACTGAGGAATTGCAAATGGTGTGAGTGTTATCAATGCATGACAACGTTTTTGTTAAAGGACGTTTTTCCTTAGCTTCACTGTTTTATTGAAAATATCAGAGTGCCACATCACACACTAGGGTGGCAGAAGTTAACATTTTAATTTACCTGATCCTGAAGTATATTTTGAGTCAGTCCCCTAAACACAACGCCTGAAATAAGTCTGAAGTGTCTACTTTTAATGGCAATTAAAAAAATAAAATAAAATAAAACAAATTAATAAAATATAAATAGATATCCAAAAATGTAAATTGCCATTAAAAGTAGACCCTTCTGAATTATTCCAGGCATAGTGTTAAGGGGAATGACTGACATGTACAGCATCTGACTGATCATGTTAATATGTATATATATATATATATATATATATATATATATATATATATATATATATATTTATATTTTTTATTACACAAAATTATAATACAGCAACACAACTCTGACTGGACAAGGTCTAAACACACAAACAAATATACAAACAAATAAACGTGATAACCTACTACAGGACAAGACATGGGAGCAAGGGGTGTAGCGTAAATATTGTTCAGTGTATAGATAAAGAGATAGAAAATTGAAAAACATAAATAAATAAATAAAATGTATACATTCATGTTCATTCAAGAATTCATGGGGTTTAGAACTCAAGTCAAGTATCAATAGGAGCCATCAAGGTCTTTTATCCATCACTGACAAAATAAAATTCAAAGAGCCTCTGTGGCCACTGCCTGGATCTACTAGTGCTGATGCTGCTTGCTCCATAGATATCAGTTCCTAATAATCTTTAAGCCAGCTTCCTATATCAAAACGTTTTGCCTTTCTTACCTTCCAATTCATTAAAATTGTCAGTTTTACAGATAGAAATGCTAATGTGATCAAGTGTTGTAATTCTCTGGATGTTATTCCATCTATCATGTTTCCCAGTAGGGCCAATTTTTTTTAATTAAATATAAAAATATATATATATATATTCCTTTTTTTTTCTCCAAAAAACCCCAAACATTTATATCCTTTTT
This sequence comes from Notolabrus celidotus, assembly GCF_009762535.1. Lineage (NCBI taxonomy): Eukaryota > Metazoa > Chordata > Actinopteri > Labriformes > Labridae > Notolabrus > Notolabrus celidotus. The sequence goes on along the minus strand of NC_048281.1, from coordinate 5,815,281 downwards.
TTTTTTGCTAAAAAAAGAAGAAAGAAAAAAATTATATATTAGGAAAGTGTGACTACATAATGTGTTTTAAACATCATTCTTCATCACCATTCAGTCTTGTAAATCTATTAAAAGTATGGTGCCTCTTAATGCATTATCACTTTAAAGATACATGTATGGTATAATTCAGTGAGATGCATTAGCAGACTTAAAAACCATCAGGGTGTTGTTGAGTCTGATTAGTGTAAGAAATTTGGACCAAATAGTAAAATACGATACTTTTTACTTTGCTCTGAGCCGAATGAGAACAGACAGAATGAAGGTCACATTCCCAAAAAGACATTTATGGTGCAGAGTTTTAACTTCAATCTTACACTCAGCACCGTAATATGTTTTTTATTCCCTGCTGCTCCTCATCGTCTGGTCTCTGAGAGCTCTATCGGAAATTTATATTCATGGGCTTTTACAACTAATGGTAACCCTGTCGTTATCCCTGTACCACTATCGCTCTCTGTTAAATTAATATTAATACATGTGAGCATTGGGTTCAGTTAAGTTTATGGGTAATCATATTCAGTTTATTCCTGGTAGGACACCAGTCACATTGATTAAAAGCTGCAACAGTGGTGTTCTCCCCAGCTAGGTGTGCTGGGCCTCCAGCTATTTTCAACCCATATATGCCATGTTGACAACTTCCTGAAAAAAATATGCTTCACTTTAGGGTTCAATGTAAGATACTGAAATATATCCCTCGAGGGTAAGATTGTTTATTTGTGCATGTTGGACCACCAAAAACACAACACCTTTTTTGGTTGTTTTGTTCCTAAGTAGGCTGTTTTGCTCATTGAAACAGATTTGTTAACAGTATAAGGCATTACCATAAATCAGGGTGATGCTGGGCATTGTCTCTGCACAAAATACTCCAGACTGTTCCCACTTAAAATCTCATGCTCATTAATTTTATCATTATCCTGGCCTGACCACGTCTACCCGTTCCCATGTGGATGATCGATGTGGTCACTGCTAAACCACATTAATCTTGCCCTACCAACGCTAGCAAGCATGAAGGCCTTGATAAGCTGCAATTCCACTAAGGTTGAACAAAACCGCCCAGTTTATTATTAGAAATGAAACATACATACTATGCAGATTATGTTGTTTTCCATTGCTAGTGTACCGCTCACCTTGTCTGGCTTTGCAAGATATCCTGTCAGGCTGCAGGATGTATCCGTCTGTGCAGCTGCATCTGTATGACCCGTAGGTGTTCGTGCAGGTTTGGCTGCATGAGCCATACATGGCGCATTCATCATGATCTTATGGAAAGAGGAAGAGAGTCATTCGTAACAAATTAGGTGTACTCAAACATGACCCAAATACATAAAGTATACTTAATGTGGCCTCACTCTGGCACCCCCAGCATAATTACTTTTATAACCAATGAGCCTTTTTTGGAGCTGCAGTACCCTATAAACAGCTTTTTCTCATGTCTTCTTGAAACAGGATCAATTCAAGAAGCAGTTCTACTTTGTTAAACCCCCCCCTACAGCAGAAATGTGCTATTTTGTGCCATGTTGTGGTATAAGTTTAGGGTCCAAACAAGACGCTACAACTCTTGAGGCATCTATGACAGCAAAATCCTGTCCTCATTGCTGGGTGCCAGACACCAGGCCTGTGGCACACACGATGAGTGTAAAAAGGAGGCACAGAGAAACAGTGTACTGTATAGACAGTATGTGTGTATGCATGTGCTTTTGAATTGTAATGCACTGTGCATGAGACCCTGCCTGCGGACAGATGGTTCTCCTATACCAAACATCTCCTGCCTACTCATCTGAAGGAAGACTGGCCGAGGGCATAAGGAGGGATGTGAGGAAGGCAGGGAGGGGGAAGAGGGGGGTGATTGCTCCATAGCAGGAGGTCCCCTCACCGCACAGCTGAATCCTACCTCTGCAGCTCGTCCCGTCCTCGCCGACCTCAAAGCCGTCTGCGCAGAAACAGAAGGTGCCGTTTCTCGTCATGACGCAGCCGTAGCGGCACCGGAGCTCGTGGCAGGCTGACAGGAGCTCTGCAGGGGGAAAGAGAAGGAGATAACAAGTTAGGAGTAGAGAAAAGGGGTTTAGAAGGGTAGGTGGAATGGGAAATTACTCTGGGATTTGAGAAATTGCATTTTTTGTATTTTGCTCTTGTCATGGCCCCTTTCAGTCACAACTGCCTCACTTATCATTTTGCAAAAAGATCCAGCTGACTGAATCTTTTATAGGACCTTCATTTTTTGTCTTTACTTTTGACGCCAGGATGCAAGAACAGTCATGTTAATTATTAAACATCACAGGATATAGAAAAGTCTTTTGTTAAATGACATTTAGCTGCAACATTAATGAACTCTATTGAACTTCTATCCAACATTTGATGAGTAAAATGTTTCAAAGCCTTGTATTATAAAATCCTTATTGAACACAATGATTGACTGGTATCAGCCCTCGTCATGTCTCTTGTATTCTCTGAATGCTGTGATTGTTGATGATGCCCTGTTAATCTTTGCACAAAAGGAACAGTCAAAGACCAGCTAATTATGGCATGATGAACGCTGAGAGAAATAAAAGGCACAAGTGAAAGTATAACCCTTGAAACAAAGCTTTAATTGCTCACAGATTGATATTCTGCTTCTGAACATTAATTAACGCCAATTTACGACCCTGTAAGATAAAGGCTAGCATTGATTGTCCCTCTTCTTTCCTGCACTATAATACCAGGAAATTATAAAACGCTGCAACACTGTAACAAATCATTTCTTGACAGGGTGTAGTTTAATTCAAGTGCAGTGGGAAGTGAGTCAGAGCTTGTTTCATTCTTACTTTTTCAATGAATACGCAGTTTTGGGTTTTCCTTCACAGTGGAATTGAAGAGTTAGAATAATGTGTTGTCAGTTTTAAACATTGAGTTTTCAGAGATCCAGTTTTCATTGGCGTATCTAACTTTGACTAGCTATCTGACACATTAAGATTAATGCTGTGGCTGAGTTATTTGGAAAGCAATATATAAATCTCAGTAAGTGCATGCTGGAGACCAATATGTCAGCTGATAATCATAACTGTTTGTTGGACAGGGGAAATAAGAATACAGCAATCAAATGTGGTGAGCATCTTTTGACTACCAAGCCAGAGGCATGTGTTTTTATATCATCTCCTTCCTTTTGAATTAAAATTGTACATATCATATTTATACTTTTAATTACTTTTATAATTATCTACAAAAGAAATAGTAAAAAGAAGTGCATCTAAGTGTGTCCAAAAACTGAAACTGTCCACACATAATCTTATCAACCTCGTCGCAATGACTTTACATAGACTGTAAACCATGTATTACTACGACTAATACTATCCGTCTCATCACTATCATCTCTCTCCCTCTCTTGTTCTCCTCGATCCTTCTTTCCTACCCCAGCTCGGTCGAGGCAGATGGCTGTCTAACATGAGTCTGGTTCTGCTCAAGGTTTCTGCCTGTTAAAAGGACGTTTTTCCTTGTCGCTGTCACTGAATTCTGCGAGGTACAATGCTCATGGTGGATTAAGATGAGATAAAACTGAATCCTGTCAGTAAAAGGGGGCTGGATTTTATCCTGTCTTGATGTTGGGTCCCAACTTGGTTGAGAAGGACGGTTGTCTAACATGAGTCTGGTTCTGCTCGAGGTTTCTGCCTGTTAAAGGAAGTTTTTCCTTGCCGCTGTAACTAGCTAAATACTGCAAGGTGTAATGTTCATGGTGGATTAAGATGAGATAAAACTGAGTCCTGTCAGTAAAAGGGGACTGGATCTTATCCTGCCTTGATGTTGGGTCTTTGTTAATAATTAAACATGGAGTAAACTCTAGACCTGCTCTGTTTGTAAAAGCGTCTTGAGACAACGTTTGTTGTGATTTCGCGCTATACAAATAAAGATTGATTGCTTGATTGATGTGTCCCTGTTACCTTTACACACCTGCATTTATACTGTATATGGAACTTCAGGAGTTCTTCTACTTTCTATGTATTAGATTTTCATATTGCCCTCAGTAGAGTATTGACTGACAGGTGGTTGGAAGGATTGGAAAATAACTGCATTTTCATTCAAGGGCAAACTATTTTGTGAGGTGCAAAGGAGCAAGCAAACAGAGAGGTATTAAAATGTTCAATGCCCAGTGCCCTCTGGTCTTCAGTGACCAGACAGAGTCTGCCTGGACGTGTATGAGTACTGCTCTGGCTCATAATGGTGAAATGATTGTGAGGTAGTAAAGACTAAGAGCTCAATAAACTTTAAAGAAAATCTGAATGCAAACTATATCAGAGATTTGAAATGCAAGGATAGGCTCTTGACGTATATCATTTTATTGCAATTATGCTTTTATTTCTTCAGCCCCTGAAAAAGGATCACTGCCAGGCACACTCAGAGGTTTAATTGTAAGTTTTAATTTAGGGTTGCAAAGTGGCAGGAAAATCAGGTATATAATTTGAGCCAGAAATGTACAGAAGAGTGTGAGGGTCAGTGATTAGAAAAAATAATTAGAGGAGGAAGACCTTTTGTTTTCATCATTCACTTTCAGGAAAAAAAGTAAAAATGCTGAGACTAAAGTTCAAATTTCAATAAGATACGGACTAATACTGATGGCTAACAAACACTTGAAACAAAAAAATACATTATTCAGTCTCTTTGATCCATCAATCTTAAAATGTAGCACATTGATGTAAACTGAGCAGCAAGCAGAAGGATAAAGCAGCCCCTCCTCGGTCAGCTAACTGTACCCACATGCAATGAACAACACTGGCAGAGGGAGAAGGACTGGCACCAACTGTGTTAATTAACTGTGATCATTGAAAGACAACAGTGTATCTTACAGTGGCTATTTCTAACATTGTGTTTGAATATCAAGATTATAATTATTTTGAACGCTATTCATATTAGTGTATGATACATCGGTATCAAGCATATGTTGACATATGAGCTCATAGCTTCATGCTAACTTTGGGAAACTTTGTTTTCAGTCATTAAACAACCTAACTAAAGTGATCAACTTTAGTAGTATTATGCAAAGTGTTACATCACCATCTAGCAAGCATTGACCTTTTTTCTCCTAGTATATATCTCCTTTACTCTTCCATAGAAATGTGATGATTTATGACACAAGGTAGCATTTAACCAAGAATTGTATTATGCAATCTATGAATCTTACATGATTATATGTATACTTACGTATTTTATCAACGGAAAAAATCATGCAATGTCTTTAAATCAACTACCAAAGTTTCTACATGCCTGATTAATATGAATTACATGTTTTTTTTCACATGAATAGTTTTGTTTAGTTTAGTTTATTCACACACATCATCACAAATGTACATCTGTATATATATTCAGTAAACATTTTCACAATGGTTGGATGTGTAGAAAGGGGTGACCCCAAGGAAGCTATTTAAAGCTTTTAATAGGGGGCCCAATTTCCAATTTCCAGCAAATAAAGTGTCAACAGACAAGATACAACAACAACATACTAACAGACAACAAACACACAACAGACAATCCCAATGTTGTGGTTACACACATAGATTAGTGGGTGCATTGATATGATCAGTAAATTAATCATATATTGCCAGAAGTTGCAGTTTTAGCTTTTTCTTGAAGATGGAGATGGAGATGGAGTGTGACATTTTTAACCCATCGTCGAGCTCATTCCATATCTGGGGTTCTTTGCATACAATGCTAAAACTGGTACATTTTAACCTTCGTTTTTTCCCAGTAATTATGTTTTTATTCCTGGTGGCATGAGTGTGCATAGGTAGGAAGATTGGAATAAGATTTTCTTAACTGATCACAGTTTAAAACATGTCTGTTTGCTGTTGTGCCTTATCAGCCCAAACAAACCAGAGGAAAAGTATTAAGAATAGTGTTTGTTACCTTGTTTTATTTTTGGCTGCTAAAGGCACTTTACTGTGACATTTATCTTTGAACCTGTAAGAAACACATAACCGCTTCTCTTACTCAGTGTGAAAAAAGTTGGTGAAGTAAAATGGGGCAAAATTGTTCTCTAACTGCTGAAATCACTTCAGGTTAAAACTGCAGAGAAAATGGAGGACTGCCATTGTATTCCTACCATGAACCACACACTCAGACTTTAGGTCACCTTATTGATATAAGGACTGCTTGTTCCTAAAGTCTCTAAAAGCAGTGTGGGAGGTATAGAGCCTTCAGTTATCAGGCCCATCTCCTTTGGAATCCTCTACCAGTCAGGGTCCAGGAGGTTGACACCCTCTCTACTTTTAAGAGTAGTCTTAAAATTGTTTTTGATAAAGCTTATAGTTAGCGCTGGGTCAGGCTTAGACCAGCTCTTAGTTATGCTGCTATAAGCTTGGACTGCGGGGGGAAATGACACCCTGGGATTCTATCTCTATCTGTCTGTCTCTCTCTCTCTCTTAATCTCCTCTCCTTCTTTCCAACCCCAACTCAGTCGAGGCAGATGGCTGTCTAACATGAGTCTGGTTCTGCTTGAGGTTTCTTCCTTTAGGGTTATTGATTGATTGATGGATTGATGGATAGATGGATTGATTGATTGATGGATAGATGGATTGATTGATTGATGGATTGATGGATTGATTGATAAGCTAACATCATTAGAGTTCAAACTAAAAAAGTAAAAAGGAGCTAAAGACAAAGTGCTTACAATTTCCCCATATCATCAAGCATACAATAAATTACTGTTGAAGCTTGTTTCCTGTTCCTGAGCTCACTGCACTCACACAACCCATAGAGATATAACCCTCATTTTTAAACATGATGTTCATTTTCAACTAATTTGCATTGGCTAAGCAATTTTGCAGTAAATGTTATGCTGCCAAAACATGTTTTTATTGAAGTTGAATCAAAATCATTCATGTGGATGGGATAAGCCTATCTCATTGCATCACTGCTGCTGCGTCAGAATGCAAAGCTGGTTTCGTTTTGGCAATCTCAAAGGTTATACCGGGGTGCTATGTTTGTAATCTACGGTAACCGTGATACTGAATATATGCCTGTCTGCACAAACTGTAGAAAAATATCCAAATTGTGTTTTCAATGTTTGAAAGTCAGAAAGGATTTTTAGAAAAACATTTCTTGTTCGTTTCAAGAGGTTTGAAAAAGTCAAGAGATAGGAGTTCATACTTCATGAAAAGAGTGAGGACATTTTCCAAGATATTCTTAAAAGGCCCTCTCAGGTCCATTTAATGTGAAACAAAAGCTCAGTCTTCAGAAGTAAATACATCAGTCTGTGGCCTTGTGCTGTTAAAACATGTATTCCTGTAGCCAGCGTTGGCAAAATGTAGCACAGATTGTAACAGAACAGTTGCATCTCTTTGGTTTTACTCAGCTCTTAAATACTCTGTTTAGCTACTGATTACCGAGAGCCCTGAAAACCTTTTCCCCCTGTTCCCATAAAGCACGTTCTTGTATTTCAGAAGACACACTGCTTTCTTAAATTGAACTTTCTCTTCAGCAAACTAGTCGGGAATATCAGAAGGATTACATTTATTTTCAAACTTGGCCATGCAAATCATTTTTGGTACGAGAAATACATTTCTCCAAACCCTAATTTACTCTTAAGCCACTCTGTCTCAGGTGGTTAAAACACATCCTTTTGCAGAACCCTTTAAAAAAACATGAAAACTAAAAGCTACAGTGTTTGCAATTTTAAGTGTGAGCCAAATGCCATCCGCCATTTGATGCCGTCTTCAAACCACAATTTCTGTGAAAATGATCCTTTTGATTGGAAAGCAACATTCATGTCAGAGTAATTCAAAGGGTGAGGATGTGTTTTGGTTATTTTAGGGGTCTTATGCAGGGAGAATGTGCCTGACATAATGTGCTGGGCTGAAGAGAAGCACTATACTGGCAAAGTGGAGCCACAAAAAGACCTGGAAATATTCGATGAAGCATTGAATACAATCAGCTATGATGGCAATGGCTGTAGAAAAGCCTAATAAGAGACGAGAGGGGAAAATTACACTGCTTAGATAGATGCATTGTGATGGACTGAGCTTTTTCTTAGACTTTATTATCAGCAAATTGAAGAAAAACAAGAGAGATGCATCCTCAAACTTTAGCTTGTCTGCTAACTTTCAGAAACAAGAGAAAAAAACAACTAAAGGGAGAGAAATAACTGCATTTTCATTGTCATGTGCACCAAAAGAATGATGGGAAGCAGAAAAGCCAAGAGGATCTTTTACAGCGATGCATAAGTTCTCTGATTTTATTACTCCTCCGGTTCAGATTGAAATACTGTTTCTCTTATGGTTGCACTCCTACTCTATATGAACTTCAGCAAACCTCTTAGCACTTTTATGGGAATGCATTTTCAAAACCATACAGTACTTTGAAAAATGTGTATTAAATTGCTGTCTGGTACAAACAGTTTGATGTAGTAGGTGCTTTAGAAGAAGAAAATTGTCAGCCCTTGACAGGTGGGTCAGAAACCGATGCTGCTTCCAGCCATCTCTGTTTACTCAAGCTGTGCAGACCCCATGTGACCTGAGCATTATTATTCATTGCGTGGTATGGTTACTATCAGGCTTCCCTGTTGTGCAGCAGTATGCAAAATGACTACATGCCAGGCTGAAGATATTCAAAGCTAATCCTTATATCTGCTCAAAGACGCCAGATGATCAGCTTTCCCTCTTGGCAAACAAAGAGTGCTGCAGGGTTTGTTTATCTGCCACTGAGCCTGCTTGATGCTCCTCACATACTTTGAGCTTTGCGGTGCTACCTCTGAGAACTTGAGTCAATAGTGAAGTACATGTAGTAGCCTTAATACTATGGTCTGCAAAAATACTGAATGTGGAAGAATCGTAAAGCTACTCAACAAAAGCTTTTCATTTCCTCCATCTGTGCATACTCCTGCTAACATATTATTTAGAATTAATGAAATCATATCTTATAGGGATAACCGACAATGAAAGATGCAACAGAAAGGCTCAAATTATACATGCTTACCACAAAGAAAATGTGGGAGCAGACTACTTCACTTCTTTCATTATCTTCCCAAAAATGATAATGACTGCACCTTAAAAGAAGCGTGATCTGAGGCTCAGAGCACACACAGAAATATTCATGAGCTTCTGAACAAACAGACATAAAACAGTAAACAGCATGAGCCCATTCCACAATGTGGAAGAATATTAAAATATTTAGTTTAATGTTACTCAGTCGAAACGCAGAAGAATGTGCATTCATAACAGCAAGCAAGGGCTCATTTGTAGTCTGCAGCAGTGTCATTTGCTCTAATCAGATGTATCAACAGAATGATCTAGCAATTGCACAAAATTAATTCCATCTGTTTTCACATTATGCCTTGTTGGAAAAAGTGGCTGGTTTGAGAGATGTGAAGCTCCGAGGAGCTTTGTTACAGGGGTTTTGAGACCATTATGGTTTTCTTAAATCTTATCGCTAAGATTGAAATTCCATGTCTGTGCCTCTGTCAGCAAAATGAGGTGTGTGTTTTCACTAAAGGAAGAGGAACAAGTATATTAGGAGCATGCATACGTTTCACTGGATTTAGAGCACACTGAAATTGTCATAGATCTTTACAGTGATTTTTTACCAGACCCTGTCAATGTTATTTTTGTGTTATGACCAGCTCTTAGTTATGCTGCTATAGGCTTAGACTGCTGGGAGAACTGGCATACTGGGATCCTATCTCACCCACTATCACTTACTTGAACTCTCACTGTCCCATTAAAGTTACTAACCATAGACCTTAGTGGAGTACCTGAGCTTTAATGTCTCGTAGGTTCCTCTGAGCTGCCGTAGACGTCCTGCTGCTGTGGACGTTCTAGGCTCCTGCTGCTATGGACGTGCAGTCTCCAGCAGCAACAGCTACTACTATCCGTTTCATCACTATCATTGCTCTCTCTCTCTTTCTCTCTTATTCTCCTCTATCCCTCTTTCCAACCCCAACTCGGTTGAAGCAGCTGTGTGTCTAACATGAGTCTGGTTGTGCTCAAGGTTTCTGCCTGTTAAAAGCAAGTTTTTCCTTGCTGCTGTAACTAGGTAAATACTGCGAGGTGCAATGCTCATGGTGGATTAAGATGAGATAAGATCGAGTCCTGTCAGGGAGAGGGGACTGGATCTTATCCTGTCATGATGTTGGGTCTTTGTTAATAATTTAACAGAGTACGGTCTAGACCTGCTCTGTTTGTAAAAGCATCTTGAGATAACATTTGACGTAATTTGGCGCTATACAAATAAAGATTGATTGATTGATTGATTGATTGATTGATTGATTGATTGATTGATATGACAATTCAATTCTGATAAAAATAGTCCAGTAAAGCATTAGTTCTGTTAGTAAATGCTTCCTCTATATGCAGTATATATATATTTTTTTAAAGAAGCATTTTAAGTTCAACATTAAGGTGCAATCTCAGAACCCATCGCCGATCACCTTCTATCAGAGCCTGATGATGAGGGGCCATACATGCCTCCAAGAACCGATGACAGCAGTTACGAAAACATCTTCCAGCCTTCCCTTTCTGTGCTGTGTTTATATCTGCAACGTAAACGCTGTCATTTCTAGGTCCATTACATCCCCCTGGGATGTCTCCTGTTCATCTGTTTTAAGTGTCTGCAGGTCTCAGTTCAACAGTAGACATATAGAGGCTTCACTCTGGCTTACTTCAGCATTCAGTGTGATCTCTAAAAAGAAACCTGCTTTCTTGTGATTTACTCACAATTTACAGGTCTTGAGCTTGCCAAAATAACAGCATTTCGATACAAATCTGTACATGCAACATGTAAACTTTGTTGGGTCTGTCTTCAAGGAGAGAAAAACAACTTTTAAAATGGTGTCATTTCTGATGCATTCTGAGTATAGGGAAAATCTTACTGCTGCCTGGTTTTACAACACAGTTACAGGCAGATCCATTGCTCAAGTTTACATCTTCGATCTAGAATGTTCTGTTAGCTGCACTTGCATGATCATATCCATTTTTTCTGTGGCCCCTGCCAGTTTGGCCGGGTCAAGACGCGTGCTTTCTGTTTGTGAAGATAAATCAATTGTTGTCAGATCACTACAGATGGGAGCCAGGATGTCATTACAGAGTTGTGTGTTCCTCCTGCTTTTGCTCTCCAACCTGACTACCTTTCCTGCATACACAAAAGTGGACTGATATGTTATTGATGAATATTACTCATACATGAAAAAAAAAGATGCTGGAACACACACCATGCTGAAAGTCCAGACCACCATGCATTGATTATACATTTTGATACACAATCTGCACTCCAAATAATAAAAACTTAGCAAGTGTTTTTATCTTATTTCTAGTGAAAATAAATATTAGACTTTATATCAGCCAAATTTACCAGACAAACCCAGATAAATCTCTTAATTAAAGATATTACAAGCCAAACAAAGAGCTGGCATGCTCATTCTGAGTTAAAATAATGTGTCAATGGGGTAAGAAAATGTACCTGTCTAGTTACTTCATGAATGACTTCATTCAAGAAATTTAAAGCTAAAAACATATAGCTTTTAGCTGGTTATGAGATAGACTGAAATGAACAGTAATGCCCTTTTATGATGTACAAAATCAAATAAGACCATCAGCAATAAGATTGTTGATTTCTAAATTGTGAAATTGAATACCTGTAAACACTGCAAGGGGGTAGGTGTCAGATCAGAAGACTGATAACACACTGCAAAAAAACAGCCTTTTAAAGTGTTCCTCTGCAAATACTCAGAATGACTGTTTAAAGAAAGCAGAATACGTTTTTTGTCTGAAAAGCTAATGTAAACATGTAGCCTACAGGACAAGATCGGCAAATATATATAAGGTATGCTAAATCCATAGGGGGCACCAAAATCAACACAAACAGAAAGTTTCTGACAGAAGCTTTAACAAGTACATTTTTCTTGTCCCATTGGCAGATTATTTTTTAATTTATTACAGGCAATCCTAATCTCAGTTTTGGCTGGTCTTTATCTGATATTGTGGTCCTGTAATAAGACAAATATACTAGCTCAGTTTGTAATTTTCGCAGCATAAATAGAGATGCAATGAGGAGCAGCTATTACGTTTCTCATGTACCTCTACCAGAGGCGTCTAACATCGACAATCTACACCAGGGGTGTCCAAACTTTTTTCAAAGAGGGCCACATATGATGTTGTCAGAATACCTCAGGGCCAGTGACTCCTACTGAGACTTTGGAATCATAAAAGTTATATATGAAATATCTATTTAATAACAATTATTTTACATATTTTCTCAATAAATCAGTAACAAGGAAGTACAATGTAAAGATAAGCAAACTTTATCTTCTTCTGGAGGAAAATGTTTTTCATTCGGGTCGGGCAATGTGGGAAAAATATTGTCTCATTGTTTTTCTATGGCAGGATCACGATCTGGTTTTCATCACACTTCTTTTTCATGTTGTTTTTAAGATTTTCTGACCAGCAGACAACAATTTAAGAACAATATAATTATTTACCTGAGTTCTGAACATTTATTATGCACCAAATTTTGCCTTTTCTGCACAATTTTATAATTTTGATCTTGTCTTGTGTCCTCTTTTGTGTCTTCTGAACTTTTAGTGTTCATCAAGAACATTTTCACATCATGATAAAAACATTAATTTGAAAACCTGTCAGCCTTAAGAGTTGTTGTGTTTCTTCTTTATTGCCGTCTTGCAGAATTCCCAGAGCTTTGGCTTTATAAAAGTAGTCCATATGAATCTTTTTGAGACGTTTCTGGAATGACTTTAGTTTTGTTTGTGTGCTTGAAAGAAACTGCAAATGTACAGATGATTCAGGAGGTGATTCATTTCTTTGCTAAAAATAACACAATTTAAGATGGAAGCTTGGGGCCATAAATAAATGGACCTTGGGCCGTGATTGGCCCCCGGGCCATACTTTGGACATGCCTGATCTACACTATCCTCAATAGTTATTCACCTGAACATGAGAAACCACTTCCAACCACAAATATTTGACCTGTGTGCCAGAAATACAAAAACTACAAATGCGGATCTCATGCACATGCTTTGGCTCTGTCCAAAGATTAAAGGCTTCTGGAATTGTGTCATTCAAAGTATTTCAGCAATCATAACAAAAAACATTTCACAGGACCCTAGATTGTGGATCCTTAGAGACCTAAAATCCATTAAGTTGACAAACCATGTTAAGTACTTTGTGTTGCTAGCCAGCACTGCAGCTAAAAGAATTATTTTGACTAAGTAGAAATCATGACGTCCCTCCCTTGCAAAGATACTGACTTTATGAACTGACATCATACTGTACTCCAGAGAAGATTCTTTATAATGTGAGGAGAAGACCTTTAATGTTCAGGCTGATTTGGGGAGCATTTATGGATGCTCGACCTCGACTAAAATGTGAGGACTGATGCTGGATTATTCTTTTATTTTATTTTTTCCTGTTAAATTCTGGACTTGAACATTATGTTATTTTGTATCATACTGTTCTGTCAATTATATAGTACTTTTTGACAACAAAAGAAATGTGTATAAAATGTATGTAATGAGAACCACATCAAACCAAGGGTTGGGGTGTGTTTTTTCTTTTGTTTTGTATTTTATTGTTGTTGTGGTTGTTTGTTTGTTTGTTTGTTTGTTTTCTCTTTAATTTTCACTGCTAAGTTGGACTGCACTTTCTTTTTTGCTCTTAACCCCTTTATGTAATATCTCTATTATTGCTATTATTATTAGATTTTTGACTTATTTATTTTCAAACTGTGAATTCTAATTCCATTCTAATTTATTTTACTTTTTGTGTCTTTTTTCCTTTGTTTGCATAAAATGTAAAAAAAAAAAAAGAAACTGAGCACAAATCATTTACCTTGACTGTAAGAAATAAAATTATCATTATGAAAAAAATTAAATAGAGATGCAATTTTGGGCGATATCTGTGTGGGTAAACCATGAAAGATAAAAGTAGTTTGTATTATTATTTCAGTTTCATGCCAACACAGGTGAGTAACCAGAAACACAGCCAATGACAGTTATCTAGCTTACATTATGCAGAGCAGTGCAGAGTCCCGGAGGACATGTCAAGTTTTGGTATGATATGTATTAAGAACTGGTAATGTTAGCATGGTAGACTTCCACTCTCTATGAAAAAGCAATTTTGATAACCACACATCTTCAAGTTTCACAGTAGAACAACTTCACTTTTAAAACAGATCCTTCTAAATGATTCATGTTTTAGTTATCACTGACAGCTCATAACCAAAGCTATGAGCTCTTGGTGATATAAATTATAAAGATTACCCTGAATCTGCTTTCTTAGACTTCACAGGACAATGATGATGTGCGCAAGTGAGTAGCGCAATAAGAAAAGTGACAGTGTGTTTCCTAGCAACAATAGCTTTTAAATAAAAGTTAACCCTCAAGGGCAGGATGCCCACCATGAGACCTACATCTTCTATGCTCTCAGTTTCATAAGCGATTTAAAGTTATTTAAAGTTAAAGTTAAGAACTACAGCAGGATTGAATTTCTGCATATGAAATTGACTCCACATCACTAACCAAGAGAAAACCAAAACTATCCAGCAGACCTCCTAGGCAGTACTCCGACCATGCACAATGGGCCTCAATCACTGGCAGAGTATGAATAGTAAGTGGATCACTGTCCCTCTGCCAATACAAACAACAAGTCTCACCATTGGCGAAAAGACTAACCTCAGGCTAAAAGATAGATTTCCCCATCTGGCCTAATTATGGATTCCCTTATGGGGATGACTATGGCCTTTTTCTGTGAGCAGCCAGTCTCTCCCCTGAACTCGGTTTGCAATCAAGGTCTGAAATTAATGTGGAGCTAATTTAAAATGCAAGCTCAACACAGGTACATCCATGGCAAGCCCAGCTAACTTTAATGAGCGGAGGCCCCATCCATAATCCAGGAGCTTAACCTATTCTGCAGGTCTGTAGCTGTGTCGGGTATCCTCTGGGTGGCAAGAGTGACAAGATTGATTCTACAGCGATGAAACTGGGTCATGAAATCCCCATGGTTCAAACATTCAAGAGTTTCCAGGAGGGAGAGCGGGGGACATATTATTTGTATAAGTTGTGAAATGATTGCAGCGACACAATTTATTGACAAGGCTTTAGAAAGTTATCAGAGAAGCTTAAGTATGTCGACTTTGATGTGACACAGAGCTGTCCGGATGGTCTAGAAGGTATAATTTCCCCCAAGAAATTGAGCAATACAAGCGCATATACGTGTAGTTTTCAGAAAATTTAATCCTGTAGCTTAAACTAGGGCTCAAATGTGACAGTAAATGTTGTTAATCCCTCAAAGCACAATTCGCTGAGGGATTTGAAAACTGGTGCACTGCCAGGCTTCTGACATGCCCTTAAATATTAGAAGAAACAGCATGGGTGTGTGTGTCGAAATCTTCCAGCAAACAATACAATTTTAATTCTAGCCACTCCCGAGAAAGAAAATCCGCTGTAATAGGATCTGATGACACCAGATTGTTTCCTCATATTAGGGAGAGTAATGATATGAGTGACAATGTCTTGTCAGTATTTGGAACAACAAAGTAAGATGCATGAAATATTGATTGCCAGTCTCTGCTGTTATTTATGTACTGTGTAGTGAGGCCAGGCAATCAATCGTACCCAGTGCTACAAGGATAACAAGCGCTGGAACTTTATCTCCTCAAACAGCAGAGGAAAAACTGACACAGAATTGAAAAGTGGAGGAGCTCGAGACAGAAAATACTTTGACAAAATCCTTGGTAATTACCTTGAATCGTCAAGTCAATCTATAACAAGCACAGACGTTTGAAATGACTATGAAAGTCAAAGTTTTTCCAGGTAGAGTGACTGCAGTGATCACAGAGTATTCACTTTCACTACATACTGTAAATCATACATCCATCTTTTTCACATATGCTGACATGTTACAGTCTATAAAGCTTGTTGGCAGCCTGTTTTCAACCTACTGAGACGCCATTCTCATGGCTACTTATGTGTCAGCATCACTTATCAGAGGCTCCCTCACCCCCGAGGAAAGTGCTTGTTTGTTTGTTTGAGTTGTCATAATGAAAGTTAATCAAGTGAGATAATTGAATGTTGTTCAGAGACAGAGAGTGAGGAAGGCTCTTGTTTGACATTGTTTGTTTACTGTTGCTTTATCATTACAAAAGAAAAGAAAATGTTTCTGTATTGTGATTTTTGTGCAAGAACGCCACAGTCATGTTCAAGGCTATGACAAAAACATTTAATGTTTGTCTTAGACAAAAAGGATTTTTGGAGACAAAGGGACGGGATCACCAATAGGGTTGAGTTTTTTTGCGCCCACACCTGTGCAAATGAGCCGAAAAGACATTATTTCACAAATCACGTTCAAAGGGTTAAATGCTCCACAAACCGCACTGCTGAGCAAATAGCGTATCTGCGCAGCAGTGTTGTTTGCATATATTTAAATGATAATAATCAGGGCTTAAATCCGTCTGATGCTGTCTGAGGCTCAACCCCCGCACATGCAAGCTGTGCCGTTACGAATGAGGTTTAAATCCTCACCTGAACAAGCTTCTTTTTACTTGCTTGCTCCAGGAAGTAAGCTGTATAGAAACTTTAAAATTTGTTTTTATTCCCTCACTGCTGAGCTCATCATATATGTGTTGATAGAATTTAGTGTTGTCAGGATGACAGCACAGCATTGGGCAGCACGGTGTGGTGATGCTTACAGTTCATCTCAGTCACAAAAACACAAAACAAGAGCAAACTATGCAGAGCTGCAGGACTTTTTGGGATACTTTAACGCCTGAATATCATGAGTGCAATTTTTTTTTGCAAATTAGTCTTTAAGACAGAGTAGATAGTGGGGGCAAATGTGCAATTCTTTCACAGTGGATTCTGCCAAGAGTGTGCGGAAAGCTCTTGTTCGGCAGTGTGTGACATCATGAGAAAATTAAAATATAAATTTTTAGATAAGTTCTTTTTATTTTTGTGCCATTTTTTTTATATCACTGACCATCATATTTAGGGACTAGAGTATAAAAAAAATACTAAAAAACGTTAAATAATAATAAAATAAAAATAAATGCATAAATAAATACATAGATAAATGCATAGATAAATGCATTTATTTATTTTATTTTAAATAATGGTCTCCCCCAAAAAATTCTAAAATAAACAAGAAAGTTCCACAAAAGTAGTGAGACTCTGGTGGTAAGACCCCGTAAACCAGTAGAAGTAGCAGGAAATGCCCCTTAAGCAGTTTGTTAGCTTGTAACTTGATTGCCCCAACACATTTCAGTGGGTCTTCATGCTGTCAATCAATGTCACTACCCGCCGTTCTGTGATCAAGTGGAAACAAAACCAAAACCCCTTATATGATTGTACAATGTTCGTTCCATTAAGGGGCTCTTACTTTGAAATACAAACAGGAAATGGCAGCAGCCGACTTACGCTACCTTTATAACACCGGTCTGTTCTAGGTGAGATCAATAGATCCCTTAATCTTCACTTCCTAGGTTTATGAAAACTATTGCATGTTTCACTCAGTACAACATTTAGCTTACTACTTTTATTGTTGATTTCTGTAAGTTTGCATTAGAAACAGTGAGCTACTGGTTTAATTTTGCATGCAGAGCAGCAGACACAGACCTCCAGGTGATGTGGAGAAAATGTTATACATCTGCTCTTTATGCTTTGCTGTAAAAAGTATGATAGAAGTTTAATTTAGAAATACAGGTAACAAAGTTTTGATGATGCAATTTAATTTTGTGTCAAAGATGCATCCAGGAAAGAGACCACTGACTCTGATACGGATTCAGATGACAGCATCAGTAACACACCCTGGCCTGCACCCAGTCAGCCATGTGCTGCACCCAAAGGTCCCAAATGCAGACTATTGATTATTAACCCACCATGTAGCAATATGTTGATTGCTCTTTTGTATTTCTTACCTGATAGAATGTAGTTTTCTATCAGTTCAGTTTTTGTGATAAATGATCAGACTTGGACACCACAGGAAGTTATTACATCATTTGCATTGCTTAGAGATAAATTCAAGAGAAGCTTTGTAATCGACATAAGATACTTATGCTTTTGAAAATAATTCTGTCTGATATGATATCTTATTTTTAAGTGTAATTTTCTCAAGTCCTCATAATTACACTCGACTCCTCTTCCTCAAAAAAACTAGAGTACGACCAAACTAATACTTTTAATTTCTGCAGCACTAGATGTCCAACAGGTAATCATAACATAATCTTATTTTACTGGTTGCAAAAAGTAAAATATGCAAATTAATTTATAACATTTAGTCTGTTGTTGCCACAGAATATCTACTCTGAGTAACAGAGTTCAGAGGAATGTTTGGGTTGATTAGCAACAGTCCAGTTTGAGTAAAGTTGGAGTTAAGTTGTGGAACTACAGCTGTAAGTTCTTTATCATTACTTTTTACTAAGCAGTCATAATAAATACTATTGCTCTCTCTGTGAGAATGTAATTTGTTCTGATTATTTTGTGACCACTAATGTTTGCTATAGAAGCTTGGTGGGCTGTCTTGCAAAACTGGATCTACCTCTAGTGTGCATGAAGCAGAGAAAATAGTCTAACCTTCATTAATTTGTGTAATTAAAGAAAAATGAAGACATCAAAATTCTGTCTTCTGTACTACCTATGACAACTAAGTGTAAATACTAAATGGTTGAAAATGTTAAAGTCTGTGCAGCCTTCATTTTTGTTGTTTTTAGATGCCCCCCCTGATTTAACTGTTGTACCACCCACCCTAAAATAGTCTGGATCTGCCCCTGACTCAATCCCCTGCACACTTGTGTGCAGCTGCGAACAAAGGCTTCCTCTGTTTCCGCTCTGTTGTTCGGTTTTGCTCCTTGTAAATTTTCACCCTGAGCTACATGCTGAATAATTTTCATAGGAAGTTGTAGGCTTGTGAGCAGTGACCCTGCAAAACACTCAGCCTTTGAATTTTTTTTACTGTCTGTGACTAGAATGTCTTTTGATATGAGAAGGTGTCAGACTTTAGTCTTTTCAAAGTCTTTTCAAAGTCTCCTAGTGTATAGTAAAGGCTTGTGTTTGCCAATGAAGATGAACTGAGAGACAAGCCTTCCTCACTTCCAAGCAGTAATGAGATTTCATTCTGTTACTTTTCTGCCAAATTCACTCAGATGGCAACTATAATTCAAATCCCCAAATAACTTAAATCAATGTGTTCTCAGCAGAGGGCAAAAACATTGCCTTTGAGGAGTTGTTCTGAGACATGGAAATCATCTCTGCATAAAGGTCCAGATTACCCTTACGTGGCAGAAATGGATCCAAATATAGTTGAATAAAATACATTTGAGAGGCTGTCTAAGAATGCTTGGCGAGGCAACCTCACCTCATCACTGTAACACTCAGTGGCATTCAGAGGATTATTTTTGCTGATCTGTTGGAGTGAGTGAGTACAATCATGTGTTTAATAACAGCCAAATATGCTCCAGAGCAACATCTGACAATGTTTGTCTTCACTGTCAGTGCAATAAACCTATCTTTTATCTATTGTACAGTCATGTCTCTGCAGGTCAGAGCTAATATGATATCTGGAAATAGAAATTCAAAATAAGTTTAACTACACAAGGAAAAATGGCTTGTTTTCAGTGACTTCTCTGACAGGATGCACCTGAATTTTAAGAAGGCTGAGAGTTGAATTTTGAATATCATTAGCTAAACAAAGCATCCCAATACATCTGCAATTCCGTGTGCTGAAAACTGCATGTACTCCATTATATCTGAGGCACGCTCTATCAGAAACACAAGCAACACTGTGAATTCTACTACATTTGCCTGTCTGTTATCATATCTTCCAAATCACTGTTTAGCTAAATGAGCTTATATTGTGGTATCCAGGATTTGTTAGATAAAAAAACAACAAATCAAAATTGATTACGGATTGTGGTAATAAGATCTGTAATGTGAGGGTTCAAAGGAAATGGCAGGATGGAGACGGATAACTTTTTAAATAGCCTTTTTATTGTAGCCCAAGCAGCCAATGTGGAAGTACCAGAAACCACATACACACCAATTGAAAAACGATGATCTTTACAGCAGAAATAAACATGTTTACAGCCTGGTACAAAAGACGAGTGGAGGATAGCTCATTTCTTAATCGGCACACACTGTACGAGTGGTGAACTTTACCATAACACAGCAGTTTCAAAGATATTAAGATTACAAGTTTCCCATTATTATAGGCACAGCTGACTTGATTGACAGGCAGGAACACTGTAGCTATTTGCTAGGAGGCTCAAAGCCCGCCTCTTTACGTCACACTCGCTCGACAGCAGTTAGGTTGAGTTCAACATTTCCAATATGGCTCCCGCCGAAGATTAGCTTCAAAACAGCGCTTCAGAAACAGGTGGGTGACGTCACGGATACTACATCCATTATTTATACAGTCTATGCTGTCGCCACGTTCAGACAGTCTCAACCATAACACTTCCTTGTCTCTCAATCACATGCCACACAGCCAACCAATCAGAGGCCTGGATGAACAAGCTCTGGGTAATGAGAACCACAAAAGCACATTCAACATGTCTTGGCCGCAACCACAAGATGCCCCAGAAATAATTACAATATTAGAAATGCACAAATAATAACTTCAGCAAACTTGTATGTAAATAGCTCACTATACAAACAATACAAACTAATTTCAACCTGAACTATAAGAGTTACCCAAATTCTGAATCTACTTATCTGTCAAAGGCTGTAAGTTAAATCTGCAAGAGCGTAAATTGTACTTAAACTGTTGGACAGAAAAATATGCTTAAGAAGAATTGAAGCATAAAGAAAATGCTGCACACTGAAATTACTTTACTGTGAGCGAACAGCGCATTTCACCAGTTGCTTCCTTAGGTTGGACCTGATTCGTCATAATCAAAAGGGAATTTACAGCTCTGATGAATACCTCCGGTCACATGACCAATCATCAAAATGTATGGTGTCGAAAGAGTATGATGTTTCCATTACTTCTACAATTTCAAATAAAAGGCATGATGAAAAATCAGAGACACAAGAACACAAAAACATCAAAAACACAAGTATATGGGGCGCTGTTGGCCTAGCGGTCTAAGTGTGTGCCCCATACACAGAGGCTATAGTCCTCGTTGCAGAGGTCGCATGCTCGATTCCAGCCTCGACCATTTACTGCATGTCCTTCCCCACTCTCAACTCCTCACATTTCCTGTCTCTCTTTAGCTATCCGATACATTAAAGGTGACATATCATGCAAAATGGACTTTTGAATGGTTCTCTACCTGAAATATGTGTCCCTGGCATGTCTACAAACCCCCCGAGAATGAAAAAAAATCCATTCTGCCCCTGTTCTGATTTCTCCACCTTTCTGTAAATGTGTGTGAAACGAGCCGTTTCAGACTTCCGTGTTTTTGTTACGTAACAACAATATCCGGTCTGTCACGGAGTCAGAGCTCGGAGCTTGCTCAGCCCATAGACTGTATAAAATAATACTGAATCCCTCCTCCGTTTTTCATTACCTGCACAAATGTGTGCTAACAAGGAGCTTAGGAGGGAGGCATGCTAGTTGTAGGCTGTCTTAATAAACACAAAGGTCGGTTTTACTCCCCACGTCTGCAGATTTGAAGATCTAGTGGAAGACTTTTATTTGTCATGGATAAGTGCTAGCGCTAGTTAGCATAGCTACATAGTTACATGTTCATAGCTGTGTACCAAGACACATGTCTACATACTGACAAATAAAACAACAAGAAACACAGAATCTGTGACCAATCCTTCAGAAAAGGTCCCGCTGCCTTTCTGGCAGAGGTCGGTTTTACTCCCCACGTCTGCAGATTTGAAGATCTAGTGGATGATTTTTATTTGTCATGGATAAGTGCTAGAGCTAATTAGCATAGCCACATAGCTACATGTTCATAGCTGTAGCTGTAGCTGTGTACCAAGACACACGTCTACATACTGTCAAATAAAACAACAAGAAACACTAAATCTATGACCAATCCTTCAGAAAGGTCCTGCTACAGGCGCCTCTCCGTCAGAATCAGATTCTGGATCAGATTCAGAGGGTTGAAGTAACGTGATCTCTGAGCAGCCGTGTATATTCAGCCAACATGTAAACATTAGATCAACGTGCTGGACAGCCGAGGCACATCCACTTCCTGAGGGGGCGTAGTCAGAGAGAAAACAGAGTGTTCTGAGGAGGAATGAAGAAGAGGGCTTTTCAGGCATGCCAAAATCTGATTTCAAAGTGTTTTTTTGAGCATAAACTTTAAAGACATGTTTTGGGGACCTCTGAGACCAATATATATTGATGAAAAAAGCGTGATATGTCACCTTTAAAGGTGAAATTGCCCAAAAATAACTTTAAAAAAAAATCACAGATATAAACCAAGAGAACAACGCCCCCATTTTAACTGCAATAAACAACACTACTGCCTCTTGTCACTAGAATGGAAAGGGGGCAGGTATGAAGGGCCCTATTTAATTTGTAATTTATTTATTATAGGATATATTTACTCGTCTTTCCCTAAGAGCCCAAGTACCTGCAAGAAGATACACGTGTCAATAAAGGTTTAACAAAAAAAAACTTTAGATCCTGTGTTTCATTAAGCACATACGATTGATATGTGTGTAGTTCATGAATCCAAAAGGCCTCTCTTCCTAGGAACTGGTATAGACCTTAAACATCTACAGGGGAGCCAGTCATGAGAAACTGCTGGCAAATCATATCAAACGATATTTTAAACTGGACTGACAACACCCGATGATGTTGTTGACAGGTCTGCTCTTTAGCTGTTTTAGCGTCAATGTTAGCTTCACAGGCTGAAAAGACAAGCTGCTTCACAACTCTCAGTTCACAGGTCTGTGTTCAGGGCTTTTCAAGGTGCTAAAGGACATAACTGAGAGATTCTGACAACTCTTTTCACCAGCTGTCTTTGGCAGTTTGAGCTATAGGCTACCTGTTAGCTACCTCTCTAAGGGTTTTACAAAAGCTATCATCTGGATTGTTTATGTAGAAAAACTCACTGCTGTCACTTCTATGAACAGTTCAAAGAAAAGCCCAATGCTATATTCTGTTCTGAACATCACAAAATGATGTTTTTTTCAATCTTTACTGCACAAAGTCACTGCTTTAAGCTTGTTGCTTCACCTCTTACATTTTTGACAGTTTCATTGTTGTTAAATTTTAAATGAAGTTAACCTCCAATCAAAATATGGGTCAATGGAATTTGGCAATTGCACCCTTCTAAAAGTTTAGTTTTGATTTATTCTTTTACTCAACTTTTATCTAAGTCGAACTTTAGCAATCTTTGCGCACCAGAGGAGAATTACACCTCATTCAGACTCACATAAAAGACATCTAGACTGAGTATAGATACAGGACAGTTAATGCAAAACATTGATCCATTTTTCCCCAAGAGAACACAAGTGAAAGCTCATCACGAAGAGAGAGAGGAGAGATCAGGGATCAGCAAACTCCCCCCCCCCCCCCCCCCCCCAGGGGGGAAGAGCTCCCGCTACAGCTGTGACAGCTTCAGTTGTATTGTGCACAGTTGAGCAGCTCTCTCATTGGAAAGGAGTGGTGAGAGCTTACACAGGACACCTTATTGGAGAGTGGCCCTGGATACAGTATGTGAGTGAAGTCAGTCACACAGTGCTTCTCTAGTCGTCTGAACTAGCATCACAAGACTCCGTTTGTGAGGGCTGGACTCTTAACAAAGCATAAACATCCTCTGGCGGCTTTGGTATTCAGATTGACCTGTTTCCTGAGTGAGGAAGGGGATTTTTTTCGGCTCTACACTTCATCAACAAATTATGATGACTTCCTCAGCAGTAAATGTCAAATAATCATGAGCCATTACAAAATGAGGTTAGTAATGATGAATGTAATGGTTGGAGTCCGGCTTAGTGAGGGATAAAAATACCACGCTACTTACTAGTGTTGTCTAAATGTCAGTAGGAGTAGAAGGCTTATACTGCATGTCCTTCCCATGTTAACAGGATCTTTTTACATAGTGTGCTGCCAAATAGATCTTATTTGAATGAAACATACACCTTCTGTTTGAATAGTTAAAAAGTTTTTGATAACTAAATTGTCTGTTGATGGAATCATTAGGTGTTTTCAATGAATACTAAAGCGCTTTTCTTACAACAGAGAAGGCCAGGGATGAAAAATAATTAGAAGAGGAAGATTTTTCTTCATTATGCACTTTGGAAAAAAGGTTTAAATGTTAAGAACAAAGTTGTAAAATCATTTTGTGATTTAAGTCAAAATTTGAAGAATATATTTGACCTTGTGAGGATATATCAATCAGCGTATATGAGGACTTTACATAAGCCATTTTTAAGATAAATTGATGAACTATATCTCCTAATCAACAAAAACAAACAAACAAATACATTGTTTCTCTTAACTCATTAACATAGTAATTATCTTTATTTAAACTTGAAAATCATTGAGAGCAAAGCTCTCATTTACAATGACGTTGAACATATAAAAGAAACGTTCAAATGCATGACAAGCAAATAAAAGATAAAACCTTAAAATAATGATGATCAATTAAAAACAGACAACAATTGAAAAGTAATGTTAAAACCATTGAAAAGTAATTTAACACAAAGTCAGTTGAAACAGGTGCAATCAGAGGTTAAAAAGTTTAAAACTAATGATTCGAAAAGACTAAAAGAAAGCAGTTCATTCATTTTTAAAGTGCTTTGAAGGGAGTTCCATGCAGATGGTGCAAAATAGCCAAAAGCAGATTTCCCCTGCTCTGTGTGTTGTGCTCTAGAGGACCAAACTAGCATCGAAGATAGATAGTGTAGCCTTCAGTATTGGGAATTGAATAGACTGCTCTGAAAACTGTCAGTTCAGAAGGAAAAACCACACAAGCTAAAGTAGAGTACTTTGGTTTCATTGGAGAATTCTCAAGTTATTCTGTGTATGGGAGTTAGAGCTTTCAGTTATCAGGCGTCTCTCCTTTGGAATCTACCAGTCAGGGTCCAGGAGGCAGACACCCTCTCTAATTTTAGGAGTAGGCTTCAAACTTTCCTTTTTGATAAAGCTTATAGTTAGAGCTGGATCAGGCTTGGACCAGCTCTTAGTTATGTTGCTACAGGCTTAGACTGCCAGGGAACTGACACACTGTTTGAATTTACTCACAAATTCATACTTCAACCTTTTTCTCAAAACTTTGGCTGAATTCAGGAAGTCATGTTTCAACTTGAAAACTCTTTTCCCTTTTTTTCAAAGATCTGTTAAATAGAAGTTTTACACATTATATACAGAAGATCAACTTTAACAATTTGATAATAAATAAAATAAAATAAAATGAAATGAAATAAATAAATAATAATTAAAAATAGAAGAACAGAAAAAAGAAAATAACAATAATGATGAAAATACACCAAATAAATAGGTTCATGTTTAAAATAAATACATAAGTAAATATAAAGGGTAAAAACAATAATAATAAAAACAAACAAACAGAAAAATAAAAAGAATAAATGACTTGAAAACCCTGATTAAAAAATAGATTCCCTCCTTACTCTTTTCATCCCTCACCCTCATATTCTTTGGTACCTTAATACCTCTTTTAACATTTGTAGAAATATTTTAACAATCCAGCAATGACAGAATTATATTGAAGGTGCTGTTTTTTCCCTAAAGTTAGAGGGTAAAATATGTACAGTATGTTCTTCAAAGCATTGATTCTGTTTTAATTCAGTTTGATCTCAAGTACAGCACGGATCCTCTGCCTCATGGGAAGGCTCAAAGAAACATCTGTATTCCCTGAAGACTCATATGTTATTCCACACAGCAAACGTAATAAAGTTTGGAAATTGTATTTCTGCAGTATTTTGCTATAATCATAGGTTACATGGATTTTTAATGAGGATCCTCATGTTATCACTGATCGTAAGTGTTGCACTTCAAATTACATTTAATTGCCCGTCACCTGTCTTTGGATTATATATCATCAAACAGCCCTGGATGTTATAATATATATTATATGTGAATGGGCAAGGCACTGTAATGTAATGTCATTAAATCTCATAGCTGTGCTTATGTCTGTGTCCGCACTGCAATGATAGCTGAGTCCAGGCTGGGATGTTTTTTATGACACATGCTGGGATCACAGAATCTGATTCTGATGATGTCTTTGGGCACTCACACACGAAGGGCTATATTTAGTCTTTGGCATGACATAACAGAAAAGTGCTGGTTATGATTTACAAGAGGCAGCATAATAAAAGCTGATATATGTAATTTGAATACAAATATATAAAGCATATTCTCAGGGCAAAACCTTTTGTTTGTTGAGAAATTAGACTGATTAAATACTGCAATCCATCTTTCAATGCTGTCTTTTTTTTTTTTTTTTTTTTACCAGAGTCAGTTTACAAGGGGATGAAAATCAATAAACAGAACAAAGAGGGTTTTAATCTATAAAGAAAAAAAAAATGAGAATCTTAATTTAATCAGATGCAATATCCCAGTTAATAAGATAGTGTGCCTCATACAATCATTATAACCACAGTTAACAGCTGGGGAAATGAAGGCCTACAAAAAGAGTACAGCAAGACATCATCAGGTCGTTAACATGTATTCCTAATTATATTGTTTTCCGCTATATATTGTGACAGCTGCATCACACTGCATTAACATGCCTGGCATGACTGCAGTGTGACAGTGTTGAGTTGGTGTTAGATCCGTCTGTAATCTTGTAAATGTGCCATGCAGTCTCCAACCAAATTCTGTCTGTGTTGAAACAAAGGGGAATGTAAACCTGCGAACATGTAACTGACATTTATTTTCAGCAGAAGAAGAAAATAAGCTGCTTTCTTGTCTTGGTTTTCTCCCACAAGAAGAACAGATACTTTGTTGACTAACCTACACAAGCTGCACAGTTTTGTGGGAAACATGAAGTCAGTTTGAGCAGACATGGATTAAGCTTCAGATCAGAATCAGGCTTTGATTTCTGAATGTCCAGGAGGCAGACACCCTCTCTACTCTCAAGAGTAGGCTTCAAACTTTCCTTTTTGATAAAGCTTATAGTTAGAGCTGGCTCAGGCTTGGACCAGTTCTTAGTTATGCTGCTATAGGCTTGCATTGCCTGGGGAACTGCCCCTCCCCACTTGCTTACCATTTACTTTGACCCTCCCTGTCCCATTAAAGTTGCTAACCAGAGACCTTTCTGAAGTCCCTGAGCTCCTTTGTCTCGTAGGTTCCTCTGGATCTCTCGGCCTGCTGCTGTGGATGTTCCAAAGTCCAGCGGCAACAGCTATACTACTACTACTACTACTATCAGTCTCATCACCATCATCTCTCTCTCTCGCTCTCTCTCTCTCTCTCTCTCTCTCTCTCTCTCTCTCTTAATCTCCTCTATCCCTCTTTCCAACCCAACTCTGTCGAGGCAGATGGTTGTCTAACATGAGTCTGGTTCTGCTCAAGGTTTCTGCCTGTTAAAAGGAAGTTTGTCCCTTGCGCTGTAACTAGCTAAATGCTGCAAGGTGCGGTATAGACTTGCTCTGTTTGTAAAAGCGTCTTCAGATAACGTTTTTTGTGTTTGGCGGTATACAAATAAAGATTGATTGATTGATTGATTGATTGATTGATTGATTGATTGATTGATTGATTGATTGATTGATTGATTGATTGATTGATTGATTGATTGATTGATTGAATCTAGGAGGGACATCGTGCCAAGCTGTAAGGGAAGACCAAGTCCTCACATTCTGCTTTTACACAGATCCAGGGTTCTCTTCTTTTACTCTATGATAATTGGAAAGACAGGTGTTTATATTTGCATTCTGAAACTACCCTTAAGACAACATATGAAGTGTGAAGGTGAATACTTCCTTATTTAAGCCTGACTTTTGCCCTTCTCATTGTAGGCGGTAGAATCTAAAACAAACTCACGGTACAGCCATGAGTAAGAGATTGAAAATGAGCAAGTTTCCTGAAGGTGAACAAAAAGACTTTGCAAGGTTTTCCATCTGGGCAGCGCCATATCAAGGCCTCCCGGGATGTTCAACATGTATATTCATTAGAGGTGGGCAGGAAGGGGATAAAGTAAAAGTAAAGTTCTGTAAGAGGCCCAGCTGGTCCCCTAAAACTTCTCTTTGGTGACCTCAATTTCTCCTGCTTCCCAATGAGTTTGCTCTGCCCATATGAGGTTAGGCTTCCTGTACAGCATGAGTCCCTGAGAGGACTTTAGCAGAACGTTTTTTACCACTGACACTCTGCAAGACTAGTGTGTCATCTTAACAGTAACATAAAATAAACAGAAAAAAAAATCACATCTTTTTATAAGAGTATTTCATTGCTCAAGTGAAAATCAATCTCTCCTCTGCTTCAGGCGAGGCAGTCAAAGCAGCTGACTGCAGTGTTGCATTCAGATTGTTTGCATTCAGATCACACAGTCCTAGCATAAGATAGAACACAGAGGTGCCTTGTTACCCATTTACTGACAAGGGATGTATGAAACACAGAGCCGTAAAATAAAAAGATAGATGATGAAGACGAGGCCAACTATGTGAGGTAAATCCTAATAAAAAAAAGTTAAATGTTCTCAAGGTTTTATTGAGCTATAGAAATGTTGTGCATTGATCAGGTGACAATAATAAAAAGGAAAAAAGGAGAAAATAATAATAAAAAATGAGTAATAAAGAAGAATTGTAGTTTGAGCAACACATGGAAAATAGATGAATACATTTCAAGGTTAAGAGATTTTTTCTTAATTGAATACTATTGAATGATTTTGCTCTCCTTTTTTTCCAACCCCAGATTTTTATCTGACTTTTAAACTCCGCTTAACTTTATTTATATAGCACCTTTCATACATACAAGCATGCAGAAGACAGGGAGCAGAGAGACAGAAAAAAAACAGAAATTGTAAAATAGGAAAAGACCATCAAAGATAAAATAGTTAAATTAAACAAGATGAACTAGGGCTGGGCGATAAATCCATAATGATTATCATGATGTAATTTTTCTCGATGTAAATATTACAAATGTTTGTTAAAATGTTGATATATTAAACATGTATAAAAACACCCACCAAGCACTGGCAAAGGGAGGGGGCGCTAATGTGCCTTATGCGCTAATTGCCACCGAACATTGGACAGAAGAAGAAGATGCATTGAACGGACAATCATGTCAAAGGGGTAAGGGGTAGGCGGGGCTTAAAGACGTTTTGAGTGGAATCAACACAGTTGAAATGAGCGACAGGGACACTGAAGAAAAACAAAACCTACCAGCTCAAAGCAGAGTCGTTACTCTAACAACTGTGCTGGCTCACTTAACTGTTCACTTAATACTCTTAATTAAATAAACTTTCAGGATGTGGGTGAAGGAAGAGCACAGAGACAACTTCTGCTGTGCATCTTAAAACATGTTCAATGTCCACCGCAACCATAACCACAACTGAATAACCATGATGCATTCACTGCACTGCGATGATCAATATCACTTCCCCTGTAACCCAGAGTAAACTTTAAGGGGAGAGCACAACTCAAAACAATACTCTACTAAACTGATACACAGAATACAATTTGATATATCTTTGTTGTTCATCTAAATCTAATTATGCAAATTATCTCAACCTGAGAAAAATAAGGAACTACAAATTAAAACTTCACAAAAATCTATTCTTACCCAAAAGACCTGCTTCCTGTACTGTCAGAAATGATGGATT
Organism: Notolabrus celidotus; assembly: GCF_009762535.1. Classification (NCBI taxonomy): domain Eukaryota; kingdom Metazoa; phylum Chordata; class Actinopteri; order Labriformes; family Labridae; genus Notolabrus; species Notolabrus celidotus. The sequence continues at coordinate 5,785,605 of NC_048281.1, read as the reverse complement.
CAAGAGGCTATCAGAGAACTAAATCTAGATACAAGCTAACAAACCTTCTGGTTTCTTCAACTTTCACTCAGGACCAAAAATCTGCCTTTAAATTTAAATGAAATAAGGATTCTATATTTATCGTGATAATTATCGATATCGACTGATATGAAAGATTTTATGTAATAGCATCCTTTTCAGTATCGGCCAGCTCTACGGGGAACATTTAAAAGGGAACCATTGGAGGACCTCAGTGATCATGGTGGAACTTCAAATGACAGGATATCTGTGATGTATAGGGGAGCAAGGCTGTTAAGAGCTTTTAAAATAAAAAATAGTAAAATAACTTTAAAACCAATTCTAAAAGAAACGGAGCCAGCACAGAGTTTTAAAGTTGAACACTGCTGTGAAACTTTGCGTCAAAAGAAGTTTGGAATGTTACATCGAATGAAATATGAAGTAGATATTCTGTTTGGTATTCCTTGGCTTTAAAAATACCTGACATTCTAACCCTGACGCTTTGAACAAAAAATTTAAAATGCAAAGCAGTCCATCTAAATTAGGCTGATGCATAAGGGAGCAAACGTGCTTCTGAATTTATCAGTAATTTAAGTGTGGCTCCATCCTTCAGACAACTCTTTGGAGATTGAAGGTTTTGACACCACCTCCCCAAAAGTGCTTTAAGCCTCTAATTCACTTTGGAATGAAAATCAGCTCTACTAGCCAGCACAGGTAACAATAGAAGAAATGGACTCCAGTTTTTTTTTTTTATTCATTACTATCCAACTGCTTACCTTTATACTTCTCTTTTGTTATTTAATCCAGTGTCTTTGAGATACACAATACAAGGTTGGCTTGTAAACTGTGTAATTGGGGTAGAGGGTTTATTCCCAAGATGATTCTTCTGTCCTCAGTCCTTTCTTTAGTCCTGGGTTGCAAGCGGCCACGATTTAGTTTCCAGTGTTTGCTTGTTGGTTTGACAGAATTCCATTAAAAGAAAAATCTTTCTCTGACCTTGTTTTACTCATGTTTTTTCTCTCTCTGGGTGACTGTGGCCAATGACTCAGAAGTGCTTCTAGTTACATAGAACAAGGTGGAGCATTTAAAGTGTAATTATATTCCAGCCAGTGTTGTATAATAGGGTCTAATCAGTTTCCTTTTTGGGGGATCTGTAATAGAGAGAGTAATTCACACGTTCTAAGCAGAGTGTATATTACCATAATGACTGCTTAGAACTGCTGTGTGTATGAAAGACTCTCTACCATGGAGGTATACCTTATAAAAGGTGAAATCAGGTAGCTGGCAGAGCAGCTGAACATTTTTTTTTTTTCTACCTTGTTCTTCCAGCATCAGTAGATGAACTGCCATTTACCTGCCTATGGTGACACACATTTGCAGTATCGTACAAGGAATGAGAGCTTCCTGAGCCTGCAAAAAAATGCCTGCATTTTCTTCTTGGGCTGACCTAAGCATTTCTCCCAAGATGCTTTTAGCATTTTCATTAAACCTGACATGACATGAACACAGTCTTTGAACCAGGTTGTGGACCTCTCTCACTATGCATTTTAGTATGATGAACAGACTCCAGGTATTACCCCAGGAGAGCATTTAATACTTTAGAACCAATTGGTTGGATTTGGAAAGTAGTCTACAGGAAATGAGATCTAAGCTATATTGCAGACAGTTACATTACTGTTTCTGCAAAGCCAAGGTGTCTGCTTGCTTACACTCCTCTGCACATATTTATACATAACTAAACCATATAGGATGCATTAGCTTAAACGAAGAAAAGAACATCACATGCAAATTCCTTTTCCTGTATTTTCTTTCCCCAGGCAGATTGTCATGAGGCCTGAGGCCACAATCTGAGTTTATTTGAAAATGCTGAATGTTGGATCAAGAATAAGGTGCACATTCATCTTCATTCTGTAGTATTTAGAGTCAATGACTTTAACTCTCCCTGTCCCATTCAAGTAACTAACCATAGACCTTGTTTGTAAAAGTCTCTGATATAACGTTTGTTGTGATTTGGCGCTGTATGAATAAGGATTGATTGATTGATTGATTGATTGATTGATTGATTGATTGATTGATTGATTGATTGATTGATTGATTGATTGATTGATTGATTGATTGATTGATTGATTTCTGACATGCAACGAGTTTAGGTGAACCATCCATATTTGTGTTTTTCCTGTTTATGCTTGGCCCAAATAAAACTTGAGCCAATAAGAGCAGGACAAATCCTGGTTTAAACCTTTGTTTCCATTTTCTACTCACACTGCCTGCTTCCCACATTATAACATAGATTAGCATGTAAAATGACCAATGCAAGCCAAACAGAAGGAAGTCAAACAGAGCTGAAGTTTGTTGTTTTCATACCACAAATAGGACTGTAGACTTTTCACAACTTCAAGTCAATAGCCACCACATCCTCCCACCCACAGCACTCACACTGAGACAAAGCTCAGTGTGACTTTTACTGTCTTGCAGGTCAGAAAAGGTGGCGCATACTGCCAGACGGGGGGGGACACTGTTGTGCCAAGACTGTAGCAATCACGGGGCAGACGCTGCTTTATCACAGAGGCCAGGTGTCCATAGCAGCTACAGAACCCGAGCAACAACAAAAACTTGTGTACAACACAACACCTGGTGTGACTGTCCCACTGTCTCTCTCTCTCTCTCTCTCTCTCTCTCTCTCTCTCTCTCTCTCTCCCTCTCCTGCTCTGACAGGAAGGATGACGAGGAGTCACCTTGGCAACCACTTTCACCACAAAAGTTAAAGAGTGCCAGCTTCAGAATTTGCATTTATGCAATCAACCTTCATGCATTAAGAGATAAATTGAAGGGTTACCGAGGGTAGATTAAACAGTTCTTATCAGAGTGATTGTGATAATGATCCCCACTCTCGGAAAATTAACAAAAAAAGCACACTTAAGCTTAAATTAATTCGGCTCAATATAGCTATAATGAATATCTTATGAAAGCACATTAAGGTGGAATAAAAGTAAAGCATTTTTCACAGCTATATAATTTAAAAATCCAAAGCAGATGTAATTTGTAAAATAAATTTCACAATGTTAATAATCCAAAGAAGACAAGTATGATCTGGTGAATTAGCATACTAATGAGAATGCATATTATTTCATGTATTCTAAACCCATGCTGGTATTTAATGTTTTTAACTCTTACCTCGACAGTGAACTCCTTCGTCGTAGCCGTCCTCACAGTCTCTGGCTCCATTGCAGAGTTTGTTGAAGTGGATGCACTTTTTTGTCCCGATGCACTGTATGTGATTGAGAGGACATTTGATCACCACCTCCCTCGCACCTAGAGAGAAGAAAAAGCAAAGAATCAGAACACTGCATCTTTATTTATGCAAAATAAATTAATGCACGGCATCAGTTTATAGCAAAGCCACATACGCCTCACCAATGTTTCCTTCCTCGATGTGGAATAGAACCCAAACTGAGACCATATGGCGAATCATTTCGCATATTTTGTTTATCATTTGTACTTTTTGCACATAAACAGTTTCTTCTTGTGTATTTTTGAGTGCCTTCACAAAGTGCTGATACTCCAAGACCTCTTTTATAGGAGGCGGAAGAACCTATGCATATGCAAATGTATTTATACTTCACAGCATTGTTCTTTACACACAACAGATGTTCGCCACACTGCTTTGCGGCCCGCGCTGGCAAAGTCTCATAACAAACTGCTCGGCTGTCCCTGCCAGCCAGGCAAGCAGCAGAGAGCAGCTGTTTAAGGATTCATGAGGCACATAGGTGACCCTCATTCATGTGGCAGCCACAAGAGCACATAAAACACAGCTGACCAGTGCACCATTACTGTAATGTGTCACATCTCCACCTTAACTACATTGATATCAATTACCAATGTGCCGTTGCAGCCACTTAACGGTGAGATTTATCGCCTGCGTGAAGGGATCTGTAACAATCCCCAGAGTTCTCCCACCACAAGGAACTCACATCCAAGCACATTTGGACCGGTTTGACCGGCCGGTTACTTCTTCGCAGCATCCATTTCCACTTTGTAAGGTAAGGTGTCCTGCAATTAACGGGGGCTATTACAAAGAGGGGCTGCCATCTCCTGCTGATTTAGGGAGGGGATACGTGGCAGAGTAGCTGTGCACCAGTATTGACACAATAATGGCTCGTATAGGTTTCTCCTCCCGAGCGTGTTATTGCTTTAAAAGCGTGGTAGGATATCTTTTTCTTGGATGAAAATTTCTCAGCCATCTCCTCAAGCCCCTGTTATTCACACCTTGTTCTGCGCCATATTTAGGTAAGTCAAATATAACTGACCTTGTCTGAGAGAGTTCATATTTCATATATGAGCAAACTGGCAGCTTCATCTGCTGGGCTCCAAATCTGTTCTTAGCATCTCATTTTTCATTTCTCTTCCAGCTCCTTTCTGGGAGCACTTTCCAGATTTCATGTGCAAAAGTATAAACAGATTATATTAAAAGCAGAAATTAACATGCTTTTTAAATTACACTCTCACGATGAATAGAGGATTCCATCCATCCAATAAATCAATGGTTTTCAAAAGGCTTAGAAAACCTTTGTTATTTACTTATGTGTCTTGTGTTTCAGCAATCATTTCCTAAAATTAGGATGGGAAAAAAACGCTTCTTTGCTCAGATAAATCTCACACATTAAGAACCAAACTCATTAAAGTGGTAGATCCTGGTGTTTAACTGCCATGCATTCCAAAACACACAGGACATTTCCACTTCCAACATGCTGTCACAGCACATTTAACCCAGTGCCATACCATAGCGCGTCTATTTGGAAAATGTACTATTTAACACACAGCTGTGAGGGTCTCTGACAACGTAACAGTGTTGTCAGCCTCTCCCCTTGCTCTCTCACCACATGGGTTCTAATCTAATGTGATAAGGGGAGGGATGGCGCATGAATATTCAGCGGCTCTGATCTGTCATGCAGGGGTACACAGATGGTCTCTCAACAGCTGAGGTGCTCAATTCCTCTGCCAGTTCTCAAACTACTGTACTATGTCGGATGATTGCTTAAAGCTGTATATATAGCACACTTTGTAAAGGTAGCACATGCACTGACAGCTAAACTGGAACTCCTCTTTCCTTAACTTCCCATTCCACCGTGCTGAATGTAGCTTAACCCTAACACCCCACAGACTGGATGTGCCCGATCAGTTCATGTAAGTCATCTCAAGCAACCCACAGTGCAGCAAGCTTCAGTTTGAGTGTTCTGCAATCTCTTGAGTAAGGAATGTGATACACACAGAACCTGAAAAGTGTCTCTCATCTCCTAATTTAAACCCTTCTTTCCTATCTCCTTTCAATGACACTGAGCGCCTGCTGAATCAAAGCCCCCGTTCAGATGTTGATACTAGGAGTCCAAGGTTGTCTTCCACATTTTAAAAGCGAAAAACGACTGAGAATGTACACTGCACTGGATGAAAAGAAAACACACAGCTCTTAAAAAACCCTTCAAAAAAGCTACAGTGGAAACAAAGAATGGCCCTACTGTGAGCAGTAGAATGTTACTGTTTCAAGATAAAGTTGAAGTGCTTTTCAGTGCAATGGGCCTTGACAATAGGATTGACAGTGCTGCTTGTGATGTGAATACAAGGAAGCATTTTAACTTAAGTCCAGGCTCTTTCTTTGTTTATGTCACCATAGTTTTCCATCAATTGTGTACACCTGCTTTTTGCAACTTTGTGCCTACAGTGATTAACTGTAGCCCCTTAGACCATAGCCATCTGCAATGGCTGATATGCTAGTAACTTTGTGTGTTTATTTATGTCATTAATTACTGGAATTGGTATCCTAATATGATTATTTATTCAAACAAATTCTGTGACATTTGCCAGTTTTTTGTTTTTTTAACACCACACTGCTCTTCTATTTTCTTTGGCTCATTGATGGAATCCATTGCATGTGATGGGAATGCATTCAGGATAGTGAAAATGGGTTCATTATTCCATCAAAAATGAAAAATTCAGACTGAATGTTTTGATTTTTTAGAATGTATGACCAATTATTTTTATATTACATAAAATACATATATGATAGCTTTGAAAATGTGATTCATATGAAAATACATCTGCAATATTTTTAATATTACTCAATAATTATATATTTTGTTCATATCTATTTGGCCTTTTTCATGAAAACTGTCACAGTCTTAGGGTTTATTTTGAGGTACATCCATCCATCCATCCATTATCTTCACAGATTATCCTGCTCAGGGTCGTGGGGGGCTGGAGCCTATCCCAGCTGTCATTGGGCCCAAGGCAGGGTACACAGCCCATCACAGGGCCATTTTAAGGTCCAATGAGTAGAAATTTGAATATTAAGCGATACCTAGTAGCCAGATTCTAGATTCAAAGGCGCCCTTGCTAATTATTCCCATCGGTGGAGCAATGGCAGCCTTAGAGGACAAAAAGCTCCTGTGATGTATGCTAAGAATGATTCTCCATTTGTCCAGTTTTACCATCAAAAAAGTTATAAATGCAATCTTTTCTGTACACAACAACAACAACAACAACAAAAACAACTCTCTTCCTCTTCCTGTTCCAACTGATACATTTTGGGTAGACACCCACTAAATACAAAAATGCATATGGCCATTACTTGCTTGTCTGTTCTCTGTTACTGTGGAAACATGGCAGCACACTACATGAGAACCTGCTCCTTTGTAAATGTAGTAAGGCTCATTCTAAGTCAACAAAAGCAAAAGGATATTTATATTAAAGCTGCTGTTGGTAGTCGTGATAAAAACATCTCTTCTGAGAGAGATTTTGAATGTCAACACTACCCCTCCCCTCTCTGCTGTCGTAACCCCACCCCCTAGTGGGGCCGCCACTCAACCAATCAGGACAGAGGGTTGGGGGGTAGCTCTGATTGGTCCGTGATAACGGGAACCAGGAGAATAACATTGCTTGATACAAAGGCATTGGAAAACACAGATTTTGCCACAATCTCAAATTACTTGACTTACAGATGAGTAGGCTGCTGATTAGTATTATGACCTTCTCCAAACCCAGCAGAAAAAAAGTACAGTTTCTACACCGTTCCTACCAACCCCAGCTTTAAGGTGATTTTACACTAATTTTAACATATATTCCATTTGTACCTTGTTTGTTCTGCAAAATGTCACTAAATACTACACACTGCACATTTGAGTCATTGTTTCAGAGGTCAGATCAGAGAGAGAAGGCAGGATGTGTTAACATGCAAGGCCCTTGTGCATCTTATTTTTTCCTAACACTAATGGAGCTGTGCTTCAGGCGAACATTTTCAAAAACAAGGTTCCTCTAATTTCTAATATAGAAATCTTATAGTTGAATTTCTATCTTACAAAAGTAGGAAAAGTTCAGGAATAAAAGTAAAAGTAATATAAAAAATATCTATGTAACCTAAGTGTCCCGTTGTCTCAGTGAGTCAGCAAGCACAGTTCCAGGACCCTGGAACAGTAACAGCTAAATTAAATCCAGCCACCCTTATATTTGGTATTTACTCTTCCTTTACTTGCTCCACACCTTCTCGAGCAAAAAACATAGCATGTTTTATTCTGGCTGACATTGCAGAGCTAAGCTGTAAATCATGTGAGGTCAGTGAACATCTTTTGTGGCATGGAATTATACTTCAGTTTTTCAAATTAAGCTTTCAGGTTTAGGTTTAGGTTTAGGTTCAGGTTCAGGTTCCTTTATTTGGCCCCGTAGGTAAACTTGTTTTGCAGCCAGTGAGATGTTAGGTCAGTACAGGGTTAGAAGACAGATGTCAGACAGAACAAACTACTTCATGTGCAAAACATACAAAAATATCCTAATCTAACAATAAAAATGGTAAAATTTATAGACATGATAAAATGATAAAAGGGCTAAAGGTTCAATTTGCATTGCACATTTATCCAATTTCACAACAGTGGTGCAAACTGAGGCATTTTTTTAAATTGAATCCTATTTGTAATATGGATGGATGGATGGATGGATGGATGGATGGATGGATGGATGGATGGATGGATGGATGGATGGATGGATGGATGGATGGATGGATGGATGGATGGATGGATGGATGGATGGATGGATGGATGGACGGATGGAAGGATGGACAGATGGACGGGCGGACGGACGGATGGATAAATGCATGGATGGATGGATAAATGCATGGCTTGGTGGATAAATGCATGGATAGATAGATAGAGTGACGGATGGATGGACAAATGGATGGATGGATGGATGGATGGATGGATGGATGGATGGATGGATGGATGGATGGATGGATGGATGGATGGATGGATGGATGGATGGATGGATGGATGGATGGATGGATGGATGGATGGATGGATGGATGGAAACATGAATGCATTGAGGGACGGACAGATAGAAATTAGGTAGATAGATGGATAGATAGAGAATGACAGATAGAAAGATGATGAGGTGGATGGATGGATGGATGGATGGATCGAGGGACGGATGGATGGATGGATGGATGTATGGACAGACAGACGGACTTATTAGTATACATAGTAAACATAAATACCAAAATGTTTTATATAATAAAAACCTACTTTAGAAACATTCAGCTGAGAGAGTAACATGCTGGGGTTTGAAGAAGAGATGGGTTGCATTTTTGTTGAGTATTTGCCAATGAATTCAACTCAGATATGTTAAGACTGAGAGGAAATGGGGAAATGACTCTTGGTACACAAATACGTTTTCAGGAGAGACTTCCTTTACACATTATTTTAATAGTCTAACATATATATATATGTACACATATACAGGTTAGATTAGTATTTATTAGATTAGACATAAATTAAACACTTTGGAAACACATGGCTGTTGTAGGTCCCTGTTGTATAACTCAATTACTGATGTATAAATCTCCAATCATTTCAGATGAAAATGGAATGGTTCCAGTAATGGTTTAATTAAATATTAATGTTCAGAGATAGAATGAGGAAGCACACTTAAATACCACTTTAATCATAACCAAATGAGAAGTAGACTCATATCCCCCTGCAAGGTAACGTGTGAAATGCTTGGCCTGACTTTCATCCTCAATGTTAGATCCTCACTTGGTCTACTCATGCTTTACAAGGCCTTATGTATTTCAAGATGTTTCACACTCCTCTGTGACAACGAGGCTACAACTACAGCCGTGTGAGAAGCTTTGTGAGAAGTGCAAACACACTGACAGTGATGCTAACAGGGTAGAATGATTGTCATGGTCTCCAGAGGATGACCATTTTTCTATTCTGAAGAATTTATACACGGTCTTCTTGACAAATGTGTACTCATCATGCTCAACACTTGTACATTTTTGTTTTATTGAACACTGAAAAATGTAGCAACGAAATCCAGGCAGATCTGACATCTTAGGATGTTAATTAAAAAACCTGCTGCTATTTTCCCTCTTTGAGAAGTGAATAAGGAGGAATGAGATGAGACAAACTAATATCTCTATTTAATGTAAAAGGAGAGGCTTCTTGGGGGGAATTTCAACAGCTATGTTCATTATGATAATCATGTTAATCTGAGCCACTGCCAGTTTGTGTGGAATAATGAATTCCTCAAAGAAAATAACAGAGAACCTATCAGCAGGGGATGCTCCTTGAACTTGTATGAACAGGGACTCATCACATCCCTGACAAATAACTACTTCATGTTCTTAACTCATGGATAAAGTGGATGATCAAAGACGCATCGCAATGCCCGTCCTGAGGCTACACAAATTACGACTTCCCATAATGGCTTTGTAACAGTACCAGGCTCTGTTGTAGTGAATCCCACAAATACAATAACAGAAGTTTGTGTATGCACTCAATTTTTCAATCCTAACCTCATTATTGTTATTACATAAATCACTAATCTAATCATGAGCATGATGACAGTGCAAAATCAATTCAGTGCATCTGTACAGCAGCCAAAATGTCAGAAACAGCACGGACAGCAATAGCTTCCCCTTGCTGCACTGAGCAACACGCCAGCCTTGTTGCCAACTATATGACAAACCCTTTGATTTACCTTTGATTCACACACACTAAAACATCACCTGTGTCTGGATCACACACGACAAAAATAAGCAGCAGTAATTACAGCGTGGTTTTGTTGTACATGCTTTGCCTGTCAGCTAGTAACCATGTTGAAAATATACGATTAATATGCTTGCAACACAAACATTGTGAATGATTAACTTGTAGCTACAGCAGTGTTAACTTTCACAAGAGTCATGGATGAGCGGTTCATTAAAATGAACCCTACGAGAGCATGTGTGTAAAAAATAGTGCAATGTTGTGAACAGTAATCTTGGGGTTTCTAAAGTGTGCCACTGGTGTGGAAGAATAAATTTAAAGTGCTAAAGGCATGAATATTTCAGTTATTCTGCTTGTGTGACTCTAAATGTGTTTATTGGTGTTGTTTGTGAGCTGAAGAGTCAGAAAATCATGGAAAACAGGGAACTCTTCACCTTTGCCTGTTCTCTTTTTGTGGGGAAGTCATTACTGTTGTCATGCGCACAGCCGGAGGATAGTGTTAGTCTCATATAGTAAGATATCTAGGCTCTGCAATGCTGTATCATATAACTGATGGAAACTTTTACCCAAAAGAGCTGCCGTGTATAGGAAACAATCCTTTAGAGGATTCTAGACATGTGCTTGTAGGCTATTTATTCAGCTCCTTGTCATGAACAGCTCGTGACATCTGAAGCATGTGGTTAAGACTTTCACCAGGTAAAGGGCAGCAAGGTAAACAAGTGTAGAGTTTAGCAACACCAAACCACATTTTACCAATTGTAAATTATAGCTCTCTCCCACATGTTCTGCTTTAAAAAGGCACAGCAGTCATAACATAGGGCTCTTTAAAAGAATAATTTCCCTGTGTGACCTTTACATCCTTGGCATTTAAAAAAAGGACTCAGCCAAGAGAGCTTGTTTTGCTGTACTCGTCTGACTACAGATGCAGAGGCAATATTTTCCGCAAGTCAAAACCGGCAAGGACAGAGATTCTTCACTACAGTCAAAGCATCAAGAGCAGGATTACATTTTGAGATTTTTAATACACCAAAAGGAAGATCTGGATGTCAAAGGTGAATGAGTATATATTTTGGCTCTTTGTCAGCATAAGCAATGTGCTGACAAAGAGCCAAGAGCCCAAAAAAATTGTTTGGCTCTTAACTAATAAGATAGGGCTGCTATGAAGTAAACAATAACACACCTTGAACCAGAAATGATGTTGCAGTGCCACGCCTTGCAATAATAGTCAACAGCGATCGTCCTAAGCTCTAACTGCTTTCTGCAGCTATACAATTTAGGAGTCCAACCAGCAATCGTTGCAACAAGGACTATAGCCTCTGCATTTGGGGCACATGCCTAAACTGCTAGGCCAATGCCATTCCAGAGTTACACTTTTAATTTTCAAGGATAAAGTTGGAACATCCCCCACAACCACCAGCAAAAAAAGAAATAATATCACAAGAAGAAAGACATAATTTTAATTCACAGGTTTTAATTTTAGGCTGTGGTTACAGCGTGAATGCTACTTCATAGGAGAACATCATAAAAACAGACAGCATGCCAGCACTTAAATGAGGAACTTGAAGAAATTTCATTTGAGGAAAGTTGCAAAAATGTTTGACTTTGCTGTCAATTTTAGCTCTTCTATAAATAAAATCTGAATCATCAGGTTAGACATTAAAAAAAGAGAAATTGCGACTTGTTCAACTCTGTTTTTTGTACATTAGCACCACATTGTCATAAATAAAGACTGAAAAGAACGAGCAAGTCACTGAGCTAGGCTATAAACCACTGCATAGGAGGTCAACTCTACTTTAATCAAGCTACTTCTAAGAAACTGACAACGAGACAAACATTGATGTAAGTGCAAACTCCATTAAGATATTTTTCAGAGCTTTGCTTTGTAGGAGAAGTCATTTTTTGTTTGCACTATTCCCTGACATGACATGTTTCACAGCCAGCAGTAGGCCCTTTCAAGAATTATAAGGCTTCCACACCACATAGCCATATGTTCTGTATTGAATAAGAAAAGTTAAAAAAAAACACATTTTTGGTTAAGAAACTGAACTTACGGTATTTACCATCATCAATTATTGAAGCTTAGCCTCGAGGACTGCAACCTAGCTCTCTACACACTGACACTGAATATTCTAACCATGAATCTTTACCCTCTGAATCTGATCAAACTCAATATATTCTCAAGTGTGACCTACTAGAGGCTAGCCAACCAAACCAAAAACATAAATAATAATTATAAATAAAAACACTTGTCCTCTCAGACATGACCACAACCACTCTCTGGTGAGACAAGACAACAAAGTTCAACCTTAAACTCCATCTTTTAAAAAAAAAAATACAGGGAACAAATGCTTCTGTCTGTGTTTGTTTTGTTGCTTTTAAAATTTCCATTTATTTCCAGGTACATTACATTATTGTGAGGTGAGCCCTGCATCCTCAGGTATAATGCAATTTCCTCTCCATAGCTGGCCAGCCAAAACATTATGACCAGTGTCTGATAATAATAGTGTATGCCCTCCTCTCTTCACATCTGACCTGCTGAGACATGGACTCCACTAGACCTCTGAAGGTGTGCTGGGATGTCTGGCACCAAGATGTTAGCAACAGGTCCCTTAAGTTGGTTGTCCAGCACATCCGAGGGATGCTGGATTGGACTGAGATCATGGGAATTTGGGAGGCCGAGTCAACACTTTGAACTCGTTGACATATTCTTCCTGACCACTCAGTGGTGCTGTTATGATGCTCCCTAGTCCATTGTAGGAGCTTTCAGTAGTGCATAGGGTTCAGCATAGGCACCCATGGGCTACGCAGCCCTATGCACAACAAACAGTGTAAAGGCTGATTTATACTTCTGCGTTGAATCGACGGCGTACCCTACGCCGGGGGTCCGCGTAGCTCCCGTACCTACACCGAGGCCTACGCACGTAGCTGACGTGCACCTCCTCCAAAATGTAACTACGTGTAGAGCCGACGCGGACCGCAAGCCCTGTGATTGGTCCGCTCGGCAGCTTTGCCTTTCCCGCATTCATATCACTCCCGGGATCCCGGACATCGGCCGCACATCGGCCGTGTATTTCATGTCCTCCTCTCTATTCTTCATGAAATCATGTCTGTATGATAAACAGCAACATGTATCAGCTGTAGATTAACAGAACACGCTCTGAATCGATGTGGAAAAGTAAACAGAGATCGTAGCGGGACCTGAAGCAGGCGACCGGCTATCAGAGAGACCACAATGCCCTCAGGCGTTTCGGCGGAGAATTGCTGCGCGACACGGACACACAAGTATGTGGTGCTCATGTCCGCGTCAGCCCCTGCTGCGTAGGGGAGACGCAGAAGTATAAATCAGCCTTAAGTTCAGACACCTTTCTATCAGAACCGGCGTTAACTGTTTCAGCTGTTTGCTATGTACGTACCAGACTTCAGCTACTACTATCCTTCTCATCACTATCATATCTCTCTCTCTCCAAACCCCAACTCAGTCGAGGCAGAGGGCTGTTTAATATGAGTCTGGTTCTGCTTGAGGTTTCTGCCTGTTAAAGGGCTACGCAGCCCCATGCACAACAAACAGTGTAAGCTCTCTCTCTCTCTCTCTCTCTCTCTCTCTCTCTCTCTCTCTCTCTCTCTCTCTCTCTCTCTCTCTCTCTCTCTCTCTCTCTCTCTCTCTCTCTCTCTCTCTCTCTCTCTCTCTCTCTCTCTCTCTCACTCTCTCACTCTCTCTCTCTCTCTCTCTCTCTCACTCTCTCTCTCTCTCTCTCTCTCTCTGAGGGCTGTTTAACATGAGTCTGGTTCTGCTTGAGGTTTCTGCCTGATAAGGACGTTTGTCCTTGTCGCTGTAACTAGCTAAATACTGCAAGGTGCAATGCTCATGGTGGATTAAAATGTGATAAGACAGAGTCTTGTCTGTAAGAGGGGACTGGATCTTATCCTGTCTTGATGTTGGGTCTTTGTTAATAATTTAACATGAAGTATGGTGTAGACCTGCTCTGTTTGTAAAAGCGTCTTCAGATAACATTTGGTGTGATTTGGCACTATACAAATAAATATTGATTGATTGAGTTTGATCTCCGGAAGCTTTTCTGTTGGATCAAATCGCACAAGCCAGCCTTAACTCCCCATACACATCAATGAGCCTTGGTTGCCAATGACACTGTCGCAAATTCATGCCCCACAAGTACTGCCGTTCTGGAGATGCTAAGATTGAGTCGTTGGGTCCTTGTCAAAGCCTCTCACATCGTTACACTTGTCCTTTTTTCCTGCTACGAACTCATCCACTTCAAGGTCAGCTGCTACATCAAATATCCCACCTACTAAGAGGTGCCATTGAAATAAGATCATTACTGTTATCCACTTCACCTGTCAGGGGTCATGATGTTATAGCTGTTGAGTGTATTATGCTGGTAGCACAAAAAGTTGCATAGTGAATTCAATTTTTTCATGTAATGCCTCAAAGTGGCCGTGGCAGGGATGTATTGTTTACATAAATGGCTGTGTGTATGAGGGTCTTTCTTCTTCCATATTTTCACATTCAGACTAACCAGTTTCCATAAAGCAGAATACTGAGTCAATACACCAACATGCTTTTTATAGTGTGCATCATCAATTCCTGATTTGCATCAATTTGTGTGTGTATTCTATTTAAAAGGCAGTATTCATTCTGTGGTCATACATAGGTTATTCTACTGATGGTGATGGAACTAGCTCATAGTGTTTTCATGACATCAAACCTCAAATTTAGCCCTACTCTGAGGCATTACCATTTCAAAATGAGTGGTTTGCTCCTCCATAATACATGGTTTTACTCAGCACCTCACACAAAAAATCTAAATTGTCTGTATATCATATATTAGAGGCAGTTAGTGAAGTAAATGAGAGCAGACTCATAAAAGGTAACATTCATAGAGTCCCTTTGACACCTAATTTCCTGCGCGCCATAGCTCACTATTTTCAGTAATTTGTGAGTATTTAATCAAACCTGTTTGAAAGAGAGGAAAAACCTTATAACCGTGCCGTGGAATGAAGCCGGGTGCTGGCAGCCTTGACATCCTGGCTCTACTGTATAATAAAGAATCAATATATCAGTCCATAAAGGGGGAATGAGGAGCCCCAGGACAACATAGTAAAGCAGCACTTCAGGAACGGCATACAAAAAACACAGCAAAAAGGCCAATTCATCATTATTTGGTAAACAGCGGTATAATTAGTCAATAGAGACACTTTTGTGACCATTATGCAAATGTTTTAATCTAATTTTTCTGGGGCCAGAATCAAATGAATAATACATACGGTACATTGCTTTTAGAGAGGCTAAAACCAATATTTGCAGAGAAGAATGATCTCATTATGGGTATAATATAGAGCATTGTATTTGATGCAGGCTTTTTTTTTAACAAAGGACTAGAAACACAACAGTGATAATGTCATCGAAATTGATGTCACTGATGCAATGAGATTCTGGTGCCTTAGTTCGCCAGATGTCAGCTGTTTATCATGTTGACATGTCATCATAATAAATTTATGAAGACATACTTGGCATTGCAAATCCTTAATCAACCTATCAAATTTACCTCATGATTCGACAGGAAGCGTGTGCACTGCATTCAGTCTGTGCAAATATGAACTAAACCACATACGGGTTATTTTGCCTTCCTTAGGATTGACTTACTGTTCATTTGTTTATTATTCAAAGACTGTTGTGCTTTTACATAGAATAAATATGTGATTTTGTTCTTTTTTCTTGGGTTTGGGGTGTTAAATATAATAGAAATGTCCTATTTTGTCATGCTATAACATACAAAGTTATCCTCTAAAAGTCCTGATGTGACTGACATGAACCAAATACTTGAGGCTGTTTTGAAGAATTAAGTCTTCTCCATAAAACCTGATATATGTCTGTGAAGGTTCTCAGTCATCCAGGTCATGGTAAGCCAAAGCTTGATCCGTAAGGCAACTGGACTGAGTCAGGCAAGGACTCAGCTGTACATCTGCACCTCAAGGACAAGGGACACTCCTTTGAGGACAGCAAGGTTCAGATCTTGGACAGAGAAGAGCGTTGGTATGAAAGAGGGGTCAAGGAAGCCATCTATGTTAAGCCTGAACACCCTTTTCTTAACTGAGGTGGTGGACTAAGACACCTCTGTCAAAACAAGTAAGACCATACTCACAGCAGAGACCATGTGACTCTAACGACTCACAGCTGACCCATCACCCTAAAGACTGTCAGGAACTAGGCTAACGACTGCCAGGAGGTACTGAACGACTGTCAGGTGATAGGAGAACAACTGCCAGGAACTAGACTAACGGCCCTACTTAGGACCCTTTGTGACTCCTGGACACACCCACCACTGTTAATGGCTTATATTTTCTAGCTCTTCACCAGTCTGGTCAGAACTGAAGAAGCCTTTCGGAGGAGAGGTGAAACGTCTTCAAGAATTTCAAACAGTCCAGTTGCCTTACGGATCAAGCTTTGGAAAACCTGATATACAGTTTGGACTCTGAACATGGTGTTCTTTTTTTAAATCAACCGGATGCTATTTGCTGTTCCTGTATCTGGCTTCCTGTGAGGGTTGAACTGTCCTGTTCAGCTTACCATGACCTGAACACAGGCTCCATCGAACATAGGCCTGGAGTGTAGGAGAGGTAAGCTTAGAGACATTTCTGGGAGTTGGCGTGGTTCAGCTTTAGGGGGTGTGACACAGAAGGAACACAGTACACACATATGTAATGGAATTAAAGGGTTAATGTTGGAAACATTTAGCAAAGAACAAAACCAGGAAGCCATATATCATATGTAGCTCACCAGCACACACTTGACTGGATTATATCTGAGGAGTTTCATCACAAATATTTGTTAGGGTTACAAAGTAGTGTTTCACTCTGTGTTTCTATTTCTCTGCCATGTCCAGAAAGCAAAATTAGAGGAAATTTCATGAATACAAATTATACCTTCTCAAGATCCCCTTTTGATGAATCTACTTCATAGCCTGTGTATTAGCCTCAGCAGAACTTAAGCCACAAGAACCAAGGACACTTTCGTCACAGAAAACTCATAAGATTTGTCATTGTCCTGATACGCTTACAACAACCTGAATTTAGTTTTAAAGTAAGTGACTTCACTATGAAAGTTAACTTATTAGATCCCCCTTAGCTCCCTAACTTACTTTTATTGTGTAGGAATAGTTTTCAACCTTTGGCCATTGTCGAGAGGACTTTTAAAACTTGGTTTAAAAGTGAAAGGTTTTCCAACATCAATTACAAGACATTGATTCCACATCTATGTGTAAGCCACATTTCACTGCAATGTTATAAGATCATCACACATAATATAGATTTTCATATTCATGAGTGCAACCTCATCACTGTAAGCTGCCGGGTTCGGAAGAGTAACTTTTACCATGACATATTAACTCTCAGAAAGATTTTCCTGCCTTGCAGTCAGAGTTCTACAGTCAAAGTTCCTGATAACTACATACGGTGCAATTATTGATGTCTATGGGGATATCTGGTGGGGAAGGAAGCGGCAACCTCCGGTCTCAAAATATGAAGCCCATGCAGAAGTGTTAGAAACGGCACTTCATCGAGAATCCGCTTGAGGCTGGCTGCAGAAACACCGGAAATAGACACCAATTCAAAGAAGAAGATCTTTACAGCAGAAATAAACATGTTTACAGCCTGGTTCAAAAACGGCTTGACTCTACGTAGCTAATCTCTCTAATGGCACTCACTGTACGGGGGGTGAATTTTTTTCAAACACAACGGTTCAGAAGATATTAAGATTACAAGTTTTTGCCCAAATAAGGACATGACTGACTTGACTGACAGGCGGGAACAAATAGCTTGGAGGCTCAAACTCTGCCTCTTTGTGTCACACTTTGACAGGTTGAGTTCAGCATTTCCAATATGGCTGCCGCCACCGATTGGCTTCATAACAGCGCTCAGGAACAGATGGGTGACGTCACGGATACTATGTCCATTATTTATACAGACTATGTGGGGAACAGACACTAGGTCAAGTTTTGCCTGGAGAAATAATATGTATTTTTGCATTCATATATTATCTTTCACTTTTTTTTTTTTTTTTTTATCATTTTTCATAGTTTTGCTTCTCTCTAGCTGTAGCTCTATCTCTAGTATTTGTCTTGTTTGTTTTGTTCATTTATGTCCTGTTTGTTTGGGGCCATTCCACACACATGGAACCATACCAGTATACTGATTTTCACTCTACAGAGGTGAGTCTGGAAGAGGGCATGGCCCTCTCATACAGCTTTTTGGCCAGGATCGGTTCGGAGCCGGCGCTCAATTGAGAACCG
This sequence comes from Notolabrus celidotus, assembly GCF_009762535.1. NCBI lineage: Eukaryota > Metazoa > Chordata > Actinopteri > Labriformes > Labridae > Notolabrus > Notolabrus celidotus. The sequence goes on along the minus strand of NC_048281.1, from coordinate 5,767,274 downwards.
TTTTTTTCGTGTTTCGACTGCCAGTGAACCGGTTCCAGAACATCAAGACAGGATCAGATCCAGTCCCCCTTTTACTGTCAGGACTCTGTCTTTTCTCATCTTAATCCAACATGAGCATTTCACCTCTCAGTATTTAGCTAGTTACAGCAGCAAGGAAAAACGTTGAGCAGAACGAGACTCATGTTGGACACCCATCTGCCTCGACCGACGAAAAATAAAATGCACTGACATTCTGACTTTGCATACACAAGCTGAAAAATGACTTAACAATCCTCTTTTCAAAGCTAAAAACCATGAGTAATTGGAATATAAATCAAACATTTAGTTTTGAGAAACTTTGATCTTGAAGCTGTATTTTTGCCAGTTGAGAAATGTTTGAAATTAGCTCAAGGTTGAACAGTCAGACCTGATTCCAATCATTTCAACCAAATTTCAACATTAAAACCTCATTCAACTTAAATCTTCCATGAACTCTAAACGAGTACCGAAACCAAACCAAATCATCGCCATAGACTCAAAATGGAAAAAAAAATGGATACAAACCTGATGAACTGACAAGCTGTCACTACACTGTATTTTTTATCATAAGTGGGTTACAGTGACAGGACTATGTTTACCTTTCCCAAACAGACTTAAATCATCTCTTATGAATAACGATGACATCTGGGGCTCTCTCGCTTCAGTCGTTTCGTGCATCTTCCATAGACAAAATATTTCCACATTGTGATCGTGACAGGAGAAAGAAGAGCGTGGTCTAGATTTGTTAGGGGATGAGACCCTTAACAAGCCATCATTCAAATAGAATGGTGAAGCTCTAATGTCCCTTAGCCTTGGAGTCCTCTATTAAATTGCAGTAGTTTAAGTGAAAAGCCTTGACCTTTGCCTTTATATCTCACACTGTGTAATGAGTTTCAGGGCCTAAATTGGTTGCTGGCCTATAGTGTAAATCAATTGATCATAAAGGAGTAAATAAGCCTGTTTTTAGCTTGGAGGCTTCTTTAATGAGGAGCATAGTTAGAGTGGGAGGACATGTATTTTTCTCTAAATATCCTTTGGCACTAACCCAGCTCCCTTGAAATAATCATTGGACTATGACCATGTTTATAGAGTGGCTATAAGAGAAGGCATTAGCTCATTCCTTTCACTATCTATTAGACTACCCATTATTTATGATTTATAAATAAATAAAGACCAGTGTCACTGATTCATGCTCATTGAGAGTCAAGCCCTAGCTACTGCATAACAGAGAGATGAACAGCACTCATCATGCTGATGTTACAGGCTTTTATTCTCATTGGCTGCAGTGGTAAGTATGTGTCTCTGTTTGTTCTGTTTTAAAGCTCATATCACAGCGAGGCTTTGTTCTCTGCTGCAGCAGCGAAGCGATAATGCAGACTTTAGTGCTTTACTGTCACACTGGGTCTATGACAGTAACCATGTCAATTTAAAACATGCTTTTTGTCTCTGCTGCTTCTTCAGGTGACAATCTGGGATGCTGTCCTTTACAATGCTCATGCTCGGAGGGGAATACAAAAAAAGGGGAGAATGTGTCAGTGCAGCTTAACAGTTGAGATGGGGGCTGTGGGAGCAACAACAACTTGCTCCCCGCCCCAGTGCATCACTTATGACACAGATGAGACATGTTGCGGGTGCAAGACTGTCACCAGGCAACAAAATTCATTCTCACGCTAATGGTTCTGCCTCGGACAAATGCTCAAACATATGAAAATGTGTTGCAGGGATAGGGGCAAAGCAGCAACCACAGGGATAAATAGGAGCAAATATGTTCAGGGCAAAGATGACTTTTCTTTTAACTGTGACATTTTGACAGAAGAGACAGTCTTAGTCATTGTGGCTTCAAAGTATGCACTGCTCTCATTGAAGCCAATGTCTCCAAGCACACCAACACGCACGTACACACAATATTTGCTGTGTATTTATCTCGCCTACTGAAACTTCTGATGAAACAGATGGCCGAGCCTTAGGAAGTGTGCATAAGTTCTGTTCCAAATGTAAAGGAGGCTGTGGGAGAGAGAGAGAGAAAAATAAGTCGGCTTTCAAAGCCTCACGCTTCTGCTCCATGAAAGCTAAAAACCCCCAAAAAAGCTGATCATAAGGCCTCCGAACAAAATACAAACATGGCGGGTTAAATACGTTAATAGAAAGGGAGCGTCTTTGATCCCAAATCAAACCAGTCGTCAAATGCAGGGCCGAGGAACTAAATATGATATCCAATTAACTTCCCTGCACTAACACGCATAGTGCGACTAAATGTTGTAAAGATAGTGAGATGACAACAAAACCTGTGAGCTGTCTAATAACTTGGGCAGATCATCTTTAAAGAAGACAGCGGTATGAAAGTCTAATCATGCAAATTTAATTGTCTCACAGACATGTCTGGCACTTCATGGGAATAATCCTCAGAATATAGAGACAGAATGAACGTAAATACAAATAAACAAGCAGGATTTGAAGTAATGCCATGTTTTAGCTTCCTTTTTTTTTGGATGAGTCAACAGAAGGGTAATATGCCAGCTGGGAAGCAGAGATGGAAAGGTAGGAAAAGACGTGTTACATAATGCAAAAGGGTCTGTCCTTCAGCTCAATAACAAGGGGCTACGCCACATTACCCCCTAAACCTCCATCCTACTGGCGCCAATTCTCAAGGGAAGCAGACACATTTGTGATACATTTATTTCAATATGAGACTTGCCAGATAAAATACCCTGCATGGTGTTGATAGGCAGCACAAAATACAATGACTATAGTTGCTGCAGCTTCATCACAGGCAGACGGATCAAATATTTTCTGCACTTCTAAGCAATGTTTTCAGAAGGGCTTTGTCAGCTACTTCCAAATGTTTAAATGGCAATGTTAGTTTAACATCTAGGAAATGTGCTTCAAATTTAGAATTACATTTATTGGTTGTGTGTGGGGAAAGGGAGTCGAGCTGTAATTGCAGAACCAAAGACAAAACACAGAAAAACAAAAATTAAAGCTGTTACCAAGCCCCCATCCAGAAAAGACAGCGATTTTGGCAGTTCTGCAAAAGTCAGAATCAACAATGTGAAAAATTCCTGCTTCTAAAAATACTGGAAATGACAGCACAATTACAGTTAGAAGAAGAAGAAAAGCCAATGGTTGTTTGAGAACGAAACAATCCGTAACAAATGTATTATGTTTCAAGAAGACTTACATGTTGGCTATCTTTTTAGTCAATCAATCTTTATTTGTATAGTGCCAAATGACAACAAATTTTATCTCAAGATGCTTTTACAAACAGAGCAGGTCTAGACCGTACTCTATGTTACATTATTAACAAAGACCCGACATCAAGACAGGAGAAGATCCAGTCCCATTACAGACAGGACTCTAATCTGAGTTCCACCAGATCTGTGTCCGGTCTGTCTCTGATCCACTGTGGTCTGGCTCCGACCGCCGGACAGCTGGAGTCATGGGAACAAGGTTTTTCCCGCTGTAAATACTTAATCAATGATTACCCAACGATTATGTTTGAATTTTGTTTTGGTTCCTGACTTCCTGTCTCACTCATTCTTCTCTGTTTAGATTTATGTGTTGTGCTCCGGCATCCGGCAAAAATAGAAGTCTTACAATAAGAGACAGGTCTAGGCCATACCCTATATTAAATTATTAACAAAGACCCAACAGCGAGACAGGATAAGATCCAGTTCCATATTACCATATTACTGACAGGACTCAGTCTTATCTCACCATAATCCACCATGAGCAGAGCACTTAGCAGCATTTAGCTAGTTACAGTGGCAAGGACAAACTTCCTTTAAACAGGCAGAAACCTTGAGCAGCACCAGACTCATGTTAGACAGCCATATGCCTCGACCGAGTTTGGGTTGGAAAGAAGGGTAGAGGAGATGAAGGGTCCTGCTTTGGAGTTCAAAAACTTCTGAAATATCTTGATGATATATTTAGTTCATTGGCTAGATGCTAGCATTGTTCGTCTGAGCACATAGCATTCAAAGTATGTGCACACAAGACACTGAAACACTTGAAGATTGAATTCTAGCACTCTTTAGTCATAAGCACTCGAGATGCAAAGAACAAGCATGAAGGAAAGTATTTCACTTCGGAACATTTGAGCAGAAAAACAGAAAATGTAGACAAAAATGTTAAAGCAGACTACTTCACGGGTTCTACGAACTGTGCTCATTGCATTCCTTCCCTGTATAGACACCTTACAAAACATCATCTGGATTCAGTTATTATTCATGAAGCAGTACCTAAACTACACTTAGCGGCATAACCACACAATAAACATGCTGCACCCCGTGTTGGATCCTCATGCTGCTTGTTTTCAAGCTCTCTGTCGGATACTGATGAGCTCAGTGCAGAGATTCTGTGACTTAAACCGAGGACATGCAGAGACATGCCCTCCCCTGTAGTCGAAAGGGAAACAAGTAGAAGAACCCCGGAGAGAGCTATCTTTGCACAGTTCTCCTCCCCCTCAGTGCCTTGCGGGGACTGAGATCAACACCAGAGTTGATTGGGTCAAGCCAAGCTGCAGCCATGAAACCCAACTCCTGTGACCATGTTTTTGAAGTCAGCAGCTGACCCCTTTTATTGTCCCTTCCTCTGGGATTGACAATTCAATCAAAGGATTCACTGGTCCCCACATCCACCAGATTCACAAAGCTCCTCATGGCAGCACAACTGAGACGAGCTAAAAGTCCATGAAATCCTTTCCTGGAGGATTTAAGTTCTAAGACAGTGTTTGCAAGTGGGTAGCATCAATACAGAGAGAGAGAGAGAGCAGCATCCCCATGGCTGTTAGCGCCACTGGTCTCTATAAAATCACACTTAAAGAGATATTTACAGAAACTTAATTATGGCTTTGCACAGCAGGTCTGTATGCCCTCAGACAGGCCTGACATTTAGATGTCCTTGTAAGTAAGATGCACAAAGTAAGAGTGTATCTCTAATGAGGGGAATTCACAACCTTTTCACTTTAACTCTCACAAAACAAGATGCTTTTACTCCATATCACAGCAAAAGGTTTGACCCTTTCATTTATAGCAAGCATTCGCCGGACCACAGCTGGAGATTTGCCATTTCGCTGGGTTTTCTTTTAGGCAGGCTGTTTTCTATGCTCCCTGAATAACTGGCGTCAGCTGTCCAGTCCCTCGAGGCCCAAGGCTGAGCAGATAAACCAGTGCCTCCTTCTAGTCTCTTGGTATTTCAATCCAAGGCCACCTTCCCTTTCTTCCTCCCCGCAGGGCCCTGAAGATTCAGTGATTACATCTCCCTGACCGGAGCCATATCAGGGAGAAGAGAGGCCATCAGTGGCACCAACATTTTTTTTTATACCCAGACAACAGGAGCAACATGTATCACCTTGACTTTTTCACAAGACATTAAATCCTTCTGTTCAACACTCCAAATATTCAGAGAAATCTCAGTTCTGATGTGCTTTCAAATTAATCCTCTTCAACTTCACTCAAAGCATATCCTCCTAAATGAAAGATCCTTTCTTCAAAGGTTATTACAGCTTTTTGTTCATGTAAGAAGACAAGATTCATTCCAAATGTGTCTTCTGTTTGCAGGGAAAAGCTGATAATTCCCCTTTTCCATCAATACATATTCCATGATAATAAGCAGAGCTGAATTCCTCCAATGAATATGCAACGTCTTCTTCTGGAGCCATTGTAAATAAAATGGAGCCAACATTAATCAAAGTGATAATTAATTGCCTTCCGGAAAATGTATGTGACTTTGCCCCCAGCAGCGACCACATATAGGTTATATTAAACCCATTACATTCTGAACATGTTTCACATAGGGAGAGTGAGAGATCACAGGTGACACATCGACCAATCAGAGACAAGATCTGAAATCTGCTGGGAAATGCCAAAGGTGCCCTGGTGCACCCAATATCTCATACATCAAAGCTAAATATGACATTAACAGAGTGTGAAGAAAGATAACTTTGTACCTTATATACCTATGTTGAAGTTTATTCTTAGTTTTCAAGTATAAAAACTCATCTGCAACAGATTTATTGAAAAGAAAATCTGATTTTAACCACAGCTTTAAACCTGGAGGCAGATAGAAGATGTAATGCAGTGATTTTGTAATGCATTCTCATGAAGTTGGAAGAAATGTGAGAGACAGATTTTAATAAAACGGTCAGAATTGAAGCAGAAGAGAGGCATATATTTCTACTTTTAGTCCCGCCACTGGTCAAGCTCCAGAAAGCGTCTTACTTTTCCTGTAAAGCCACTAAACTTCAATTCTGCCTTTCATTATCCCATCTCCTTTTACTGAATGTCAACTTCTTTAAAAGCACAAACCTTCAGTATGTCAACAGGCTTTCTGTCATAATCAGATACTTTAAATAAAACCAAACCTTCCTTTCTAAAGAAATATTATTATTATTATTCATTTTTTATTTGTTTATTTATTTATGTATTTTTTTGTTATATTTTTGGGGATTTTTGCATTTAATGGATAGGACAGATGGAGAGACAGGAAACATGGAGAGTGGAGAGTAGAGTAGGACATGCAGTAAGCCCACAAGGCTGGAATCGGACCTGCGACCTCTGCAACGAGGGCTATAGCCTCTGTATATGGGGCATTATATATTATTATAAAATAATAATTTAATTACAGTTAATCTATGAATTTATAATTATTGTTTGTTATTATCAGTATTATTTATTATTCATTATTATTATTATTAATAGTAGTATTACTATTATTATCATTATTATTAGTTTTACCATTATTAAATATTGATATTAATGTTATCTTTAAGGGATTATGGTAATTGATTTGAGCTATTTATTTATTTATTTTCATTTCACTTGAGTTTCTTATTTTTTTATGTTTTCTCTAACCATTAACCTTCACACACACACACACACCTACACACACACACACACACACACACACACACACACACACACACACACACACACACACACACACACACACACACACACACACACACACAACGGATGTTTGGAAATTTGAAATCTGTGCCTGTCACCATTGTATTTGTCTCCTATAAAAAAACTCCAAGAGACAATAAACAGAGGTCATCATGGTGATAAAACTTTAACACATATGTGAAATTGGTGAAGTGTCCCTTTAAAGTGAGCATTTGCTGCTCTATATGCGCCTGGACAGTCTTTGACGGAGGTAAAAATCTAGTACACAAGAGGTGATGCATATGGAATCACTAAAGGTAGAGAAAGAAAAAGGAGCCACTGCATAAGAGAGGTAGACAATATTAAAGATGGACAGATAAATGGAGCCATAAGCAAAATCAACACACCTCATCAGCAGGCATCCAGGGGAAGAGATGCAATACGAAGAGGGTGAAATATCTGTGTTTGCATTTGCACATTTGCAAAGAGACTATCCATGCTTCTGTTTCTCACTACTCACACAGTTTTGTTGCCAAATTTCATTTTAGACGGAGTACTGGAAGCCCCCTTCATAACCCGGCTCTAAATTCCTAGATCTGAGAGCCACAAGTAGCCACAAACATGTCATCAGTTACCGTCTGTAATCACAGGGTTTTAACAGCAGTAGTGAGGCTTTCATCTTTTCTGTAACAACCACTGCCTACCACTACTTGATGTATGACCTCTTGAACACGAGGGCATTAATAATTATTGCGCACTGTGGTCAATTTATGCACAGATGCCTCTGCCAAAACTATAAAGTCATAATTATACTCAATAACTCACAGTGATGGGGAACCTGCTCTTAATGTGAATAATTCGGTTTTGTTGCCTTTTTTAGGCTGTGACAGACTGTTCAACATTGACAGTCTCAGCATGATTTACTGAGGCTAATACTGCTCAAAATAACGTAGAATTATTACTCTGTGGATCCATTAAAGAAAATCTATGTCCACGAAGTGTGTAAATAATAACACCCAAGAGCATGCATGCATGCAACGAACCGCTCTGATGTGAAGGACAAATGAAGGTTTACATGACTGCAGTCAGATCAGCTGAGCAGATTCTTCACAGCATAATACAGCATCACAACTTCTTCACTGAATAATACAGCACTCCAATAACACCTCATGTTCAACCAGACTGTCAGCCTTCTGATTTATTCTGACACAATAAGCTGTTTTTACACCCTCCTGCTCTTTGATATCAGTACAAGTCACAATAAGAGTGTCTCGGGATAAATAATTGGGGCCTGCGTACACACACAAAAAAACGCCCTGAAATGTGTATAAAATTTTTCTTTAGCATATATTTGTTAAATCAAACCAAACAATGTCTTTATAGCCCTGTGTGCACACATTCTGCAACCTGATGGAATTGATGGCAGATGGTGGGCTGAATTAAATCTAGAAAGTAGAAACATAATTTCACTTCTTGTCACTCATTACATTTAGATCGTAAACATTTCAATACATCATAAACATTTCAGACAGCAGAGTCATTTGCAGTACTGCTGTATTCCATATCTTTTCCATAAGGCCATTTCACTTGTACATGGAAGAGGAAAAATAAAAGCAGACTCAAATTCAAATTCTGAGTTTTACTTCATCAGCACTGTTTTACCTTTTTCAGTCCAGGCTATGAAATACTAATGGTCACTGTCACAGTGCACCATCTCTATATTCGAATATTGTGCTGATGCATGTAAGTGGCAGATGGCAGAATTCCCTTACCCTAATGTGAAGTGTGAATCAAACAAGTCCTTTTTACCCTAAAGAAGTGAACAGCACATTTGAATGCCCATCTGTTCTTCAAGAAAACATCAAAACATATTGAAAAGTTGCAGAAAAGAGCTTTGATATATTTCAATAATATCTTCTAATGCTTCACTTTTTAAACTGTTATGTTTGTAAAATACCACAATGGACGAGGCAGTACTGTCAAGCACAAGGAGTGCATTCCCAATCACTTCCATTCACACTTTACCTGCCCCTGTTGTTTCTCACTAATCATGTGCCGGGTTTAGAAATCTGTGTGAGTGGTGAGGCACACTAAGGTATGTTCCCAAGTGTATCACATGGCTGAACTTGTATAGACACACACACACCAAATCACACTTACACCAAGGTGGTGCTTTCAATCAACCTACAGTCTATATATGGACTAGGGTAGGAAGTCTTGTAATGCTGGATCACCAATAACTGCACAGAGAGGGATGCTTGTTTCCTGTAAGACTGATTTCAGGTTCAGTGCAGAGAAATTGCTTTTTGC